>NC_088797.1:18039926-18342956 GCF_011386835.1 Chrysemys picta bellii
TTCTTTTCCTAGAGCTAAGAGATGGCTGTGTTGTTTTCAAATGAGCATATAAATGCTTAGTGCTGCAGGTAGCCAGGGAAGAATGAAAGATCCAGAGACCTGCACAAGCAATAACGTTTACTGCTTTTGGTGACGGGCGTGGAGAACTTGTGGGGGGGTTAAATAAATTTCGTGCTTGTGAAGTAGCTGGATTGCCAGCCCCGGAGACCAAAGTCTTCTACTTATCTTCAGAATGGGTAGACCCTTGGCAATAGTGCAGGTTTCCTTTAACATATGTCCTGGGTCTACCCATTCTGAAGATAAGATTAGAACTAATAACTCACCTCAGATATACCCCTGGCAAGTTGTACTCAAAAAAAAAAAAAAGGAAAACTGAATCCTATTGCAAATAGGCAATATATAATCAAGGGTCAGCTGATTGAGTTTTTGGGGGAGGTTCTTTGCTGACCTCTTAAAATCTTTGTTTTTTCAGTGACTTCCAGCTGGCAATCCACCCATCATCCAATGCAGGATTGTTCCCAGCAATGTATTTTCTAGTGCTGTGTCTCTCCATTTTCAAATGTTTGTGCTACTTCCCTCCAAAGATTATTCTGAAGTCTGTCTAGTGCACTGTTAGCCTGTATTCAGAATTACGGTTCCAATAGGGCTCTTAAAACAAGCAAACAACAACCAGTTCCCTCAAGCAACACAGTTGTGAACTCAGCCCCGGAGGAGTGCTAAACCTGCCCTATATGTCCCATACCGGGTGTAAGAGATAAGTCTTTGGGGAAAGCAAGAATATTAAGGTAAGTATGTTATGTGTGCATGCACATGATAGATGCCTGTCTGCTTGAGGCCTCCTATGTTCCTCATACCTCCTACTAATACTTTTCCCTCATACAGTCAATGGGGACACTGCAAGTTAAAGAGCCAAGGAGCTATATAGACCAAGGAGCTATATAGACCATGCATCCTGAACAAAGAATCCCCACCTGCGTTCGGTTTGTTCTGCAGTATGACACACACTAAAGAACCTGGATCTCCTGATGTCCCATCTGGTACAACCAGAAACAGTGCATGCAAGTGAGAGGCTCCTGGGAAGGCACAGAAGGAACAACTCACAGTAAAGAAAAAAAGAAAAAACACAATATTCCTTCCTTCTTTAGACAGGGCATCATTAACCATCCCTCCTAGCAGAGGCTAGTGATTTGGCTCAGACTAAAAACAAAACCCAGATCAACCCAAATCTTGTGTCAGAACCTAGAAACCAAAATCTCTCTGAATTCTGAAAACATTTCAGATACCTTTTGGTTCTGGTCCCCAGCCTTTTCTCATGCATTTCTTTACCTCCTAGTTTTAACTAGCCATAATCAGAGAATTGAGAGAAGGCCTCTTCTCCAGCCTGATTACAAAACCAAAGAAAGTTCAAAGCAGCCGTCACATTTTTAGCTTCTTATCTCCATTGAGCATTTAGAGGTTCTTAAATCTCTTCCCGGGCTGTCAGGCAGGATCTCAATTTGTCAATACTTCAAATGGAACGGAAATGGAAATTCATTAAATTTGATCCTGCTCTGAGCCAATTTTTCCTCCTGATAATCCCTTTGCCATTTCTTTTTCCAGTTTACTGTTCATAAAAGTACAGGGACAGGATCAAGTCACAGGCAGGGTATGGGTAAGCCTGGCAACAGCTCCCCTGAGAAGAAACTCATAGTTGTGTGGTTTGGAAATACAGATCAGTACCTCAGAAGAATCAGGGTTAAGCAAATGCCAGCTTCATTTCACTGCTAACCCAGATCCTTTTGAAAACCCAGCCATTCCACTCTGCTTATTTATCCTTCATTTCTGTGCAGACTCAGATCGCAGTAATCCTGTCCCTTTTTAGAGGGGATGTTAGGTTTCTATTTAACTCACAAAAAACATTCTGCGCTATCAGTATCCTACAGTAATGATCTAAACATAGAAGCTTACAACAGTGTTTCTGCACTGTTTGGGACATAGTTGGGGAATACCACCAGAATTTTTATTATAAAGATGTTGGTGAAAAGCCTTTTTGGACTCTGTAGCCTGGTAACTCCTCTCAACCAGTGAAGAAGCACATCTGACCATCCATCTCAGAAGAAATACCAACCTGGCCGCCTTTCTTTAGCATGGTATTATCTTGCTCCCTTCTAAAGCTTTGGCTACACATGAAAATATGGTTCCTAGACTGTGGACCAGATTCTAATCTGAGTGACTGCAGTGCAAATCCAAGTTACTGTTGATTTACACCTGGCACAGAGATCAAAATCTAGCCCATGATCTGCTGTGTCCCTCTTCTCACACATGCATTGAGAGCTGCACACCTCCAAGACTCTGAAGTACAAGTGACAGAAAGCTCCAGCTCTAGGACCCAAGCATTTACACCTCAGCTCATGTTTAGTGCATTTCCCCTCATTACAGAGCCCTCCATTCAGCTCCTGTTTAGACATTTCACCACTTTAAAAGGTTCTATTACAAAAGACACAAGAGTAAAAGAAATCCTCCACTTCGCTTCCTTTCAAAATTAATTCCAATGTAAACAATGAGACACACGACGTAAGCAAAAAGTAACAGAGGGTCCTGTGGCACCTTTAAGACTAACAGAAGTATTGGGAGCATAAGCTTTCGTGGGTAAGAACCTCACTTCTTCAGATGCAAGTATTTCCATTACTTGCATCTGAAGAAGTGAGGTTCTTACCCACGAAAGCTTATGCTCCCAATACTTCTGTTAGTCTTAAAGGTGCCACAGGACCCTCTGTTACTTTTTACAGATTCAGACTAACACGGCTACCCCTCTGATGTAAGCCAAGTGGCTATACTTGGGCTCATTAAATCACAGGACAGTTTTGGAACAATGGATGCTCAGAATCATCTGCAGCCATAGAACCCATTCTATAATCCCACTGTTGCATTACCTAAAATAACCAATCATCCAGACAGCTCTGGCAATAGCAGCAACCACCACAACCCGGGGAGGGGAATCTCGAACCTTTGCAGATTCCTTCCCTTCCCCTCACTTTGCCTCTCCAGTAATTCATCAGCTGGCAGAAGTTTATTGCACTCTGCAGCTTACTTTGGCAACAACTCAACTGTAATAGTTTAACTACGCCTCTCAGTTTATGTTTCTCCCTCCTTTCCTCTCTCCAGTTACCTACATATTTTCTTCTTAATGAGCCTCCATTGAGACCTAGCTCATCTGTTGAAATAAATAAATCAGTCAAAACTACTGTCTACTACCTGCATTTCCAGCATCAAGCAATTGTCCCACACTTACATACATATATGCATTTTGGCGTAGGTGGGCATATATCAGGTATACGATGGGGGTATAATATTGCATTTCTTATCGGACAACATTTATTTTTGTTCTTCCATCAGGATTCTTCCATTATGAGGTTCCTAGACCAAGCTGCACCTGTTGTATTAGTGCCAGGCCATTTCTATCTTGGGAGTTTACAGATAAAGTGTGCATATAAATTGAGTTTATAATGGCTTTTTTAAAATGTTTTATTTGAAGTGTGCATTTAGCCTTTCCCCATCCTATTCCCCACATTGTGGCCCCTGGCTTTGAACTCCACAGGCTGGGGATCTGGTAATTGTGGGAGGGAAACTTGGCCAACATATGAAAACTGAGACATGGGCAGCAGCATCTCCATGAAACCTTTATTTTCTCCTTTCTACACTGTATCTTTATCTGTCCCAATATGTCAAAGCTTTGTGCCATTATAATTAACTTAACTTGAGTCGGAAAGGCTCAAATGGGATGTCCATCAGAGTGCTATTGGTGCTGCTCCTGATGGAGGAGCAGCTGTAGATATGGAAGGCTCAATCTTTCATCATGCAACACGAGTGGAGAGGGCTGCCTCAGCTTGGTGGCACTCACACTTTCTCTGGTAGCTATGGTGTGACATTAGACATACTAGTCTCCAAGTGCTCAAGTAGAGAACTAGAGAATGAGCTCCTATCCAGAAGTCCCTCTGCTTGTTAAGTTGCTCCAACAAAACCTAGCCCTCTCTGGAAACTGGAGAACCAAGAAGCCTATAAGATCAATTCAACTCCACAGTGGCTTGGAGAAGCCAGGAATAAATGGAGGCCTCTTGCCTCTCATTAGTGATCAGCTTCCCTTACCACTCCCTCCAGGCCACGGAGCAAATCTGGTGGCGGGGTTGGGGTAGGATGCAGCTAGAGAGAGAGAAGGGGAAAACAGAGGAGTTACCATGCCAGAGCACACTAATGGTCAATCTGGTCTAGTCTCCAAACAGTGTTACTGCACTAGAGGGAAAATTCCCCCCTGTGCAGGGTCTGCTCACCACTCAACTCCTTAACACAACACCGAAGTCGAGCTCTGTAGGAGGACATGGTAGTTCTCATGAGGACCCGCTGCAGAGAGGTGAGTTTCACCCTAAATGAATGAGATCTTCTTTTGGGAAGACGCCATCCAATTTATTATTTTGAAGGAGATGGGGGAGAGCTTGCAAACAGAAAAGAGCATTTCTTACCAGATATGCCACTTCAGCTTCAATGCTAACAACAACAACAAGATAAACATTGTTTGGGCTCCCATGGTGGGTTTTTCCCAACTTCTCATAGCTCCATGTCAAATATAAAACTAAGGAAATGCTTTCGCTCTGTTCTTTCAAATGAAGCATATAAATCCGCTTCCCCACCTCAGCAACTCACCACAGCAAGAGCAACAGGTTAATCAGGATTCAAGAAAAGGATAAAGAGTATTAATAACGTTGTCATTTTCGCTTGCGCAGCGCCAAGATAGCAAGGACAAAGACTCATGAGCTTCAGGGCATAGCTAATCACTTGTGGGAGGGATGGGGAAAATCCTCTCCCACACCCCAACCTCACTACACGTCATAGCTTGCCCATCAGTGAGGTGCATTAAAATGGATGGAATTTCTAATTTTGCAGGTTTTCAGTGTGAAAACAGCCATTTTGCTGAAACTTCAGCATATTTTACTTTTCTGAGTTGGGGAATAACGTGGACTTTAAGTGACAAAAATATTTTCATTAGAGCTGACTGGAAAAAAGTCAAAATGTTTTTCTTTTTTATTTCTCAAAATTTTGAATTTCTATAGTTGGTCAAAGATGTGAGTTTTGGAGTGAAAATTTATTCTTTGTCCCCTCTCTCCCATGACACTCAAAATTTTGCTGAAATTTTTCATCAAAATTTCTAGACCAACTCTACCATTCACCCTTTCACACCGACCTACTAGAAAGCCATTTCTTTGGGAGGATTAACAGCACAGATGGACCAGTCATTTCCTCTAGATATCAGAGATATATAACCTGTTTCTAATAAATCTACTTTACATATTATCCACTTAGATCCAATATATGGAAATCCCCATGTTACTATTCATTTAAAGCAACATTGTTATTTTAGTAAAGGGAAAAATTCCTTCCCACTAGAAATGGTGTAGTAGAGTAGCAGATATCTTCCCAGCTAGAGCAAAAGGTTTCTTTTTATCATTCATGGCTCCAGTGAACAGCTAAAGACAAAAAGCAATTGCTAACACAGTTCAAATGTATGGAAAGCTATACATACATGAGATTTGCCAGGGCAAATGTATCAGGTGTGTTTATATGTATGACCTACACAAAATTCAGCAATTGTTCTTAAGTTATTCAGTTGCACACACTGTTCAATTTTAAAAATAAAACACTGATGCAGTCAGGAAGACTTTTTTCCTCTACTAGGATATATACTGAAAATTTCAAGGCATTGACCTTTTCCCAGGGAACCCCGCAGATCAAATTAGTTCTGGTGTAAGCAGACACACTGCTTACTTAAGGTCTGAATTTGTCCCAGTATTTCTGCAAGTACATCCTGCAGCCAAAGGTGGTGTAAATAATTCAGTAGAAGAAGAGATGCAGAGAGCACATTTCAAAGCCAAGACAAACACCGCATGGCAAAGTGCTTTCTGCAGAGTTCTACCTCAGCCCTGCTCTTTCCCTGTGTATCACATGGGGCTGAACTATGCTCCAGAATTCCAGATGCCAATCCTGTGTCAAACCAGATGGGACAGGGAAGATCTATAGTATGCTTCTTGCCTGGTGCAGTAAAACATTTTAAACCATGATCATCTTAAATCCCTGCCACTTGAGAGCCATTTCACCACTCATTGGAAGGCCACACATTTCAGAAGGATTGGTTCCTGATTTTTTCTCTAGGAATGTTTATCAGCTTGGAGTGCCTCTTCCCTGGAGGGCTGAAAACTTAACATTTCATAGAAGGGGGAGGAGGGAAATATGCTTTCGATGAAGACAGTTCTCATTTATTTGCTTTAGAAATGATGAGCCAGGTGTTTCCACGTAACCCTTTAGATTTATAGCACTGAAGTGAAAGAAGAGAAGGTAGGGGTGAGGGAAGATTCACAGGTTTACAAGACAATGGAGGTCTTGTAAACTGGAGGTCAGACTATGGCGCACTGGAGGCCAGGCTGAAAGTGACAGAGGGCAGCACAGACTTATGGGAGGAGGGAAAATAGGCACCAACTCCATAGATGCTCCAGGGCTGGAGTACCCACAGAAAAAAAATTAGTGGGTGTTTAGCACCCACTGGCAGCCAGCTCTCCTCCTCCTGCCACAATCAGCTGTTTCGCAGCAGCAAAAGGCTCTGGGAGGGAGAGGGAGGAGTGGGGACGGGGCACGCCCAGGGGAGGGGGCAGAACTGGGCAAGAAGAGACAGGGTGTGGACTTGGGAGAAGGGTGAGGTGTGGGCGGGGCCTGGGGCGGAGCGGGGACAGTTGGGGACGGAGCAGGGACTTGAGCACCCCCGGGCCCGAAGGAAGCTGGCATCTATGGGAGGGAAGTGGGAAAACACTAGGGAGGAGGAAATGTTAAGCAAAATGAAGCAGTGGGTCCAACATTCCTCCTCTATACTCCTCCATATCTGTAATGCTCGGGCATCATCCAGGCTCCTGACAGGGTCTTCTGACCAATGGAGCAGCTTCTTAAATATCCATCCAAGGTTTTACACTGAGCCCAGTGCATGATGGGACAGGACTTTGGGAGTGTGGTCAATTCTGTGAGGATACTTGAAGTGCAGATGCACGGTGGGATTTTCAAAAGCACTCAGCAGGCATAAGCAAACTAAGCAATTGCTTTAGGGTCTCGAGCAGCTCAAGGGGGCCTCAGTCACTTTTTATTATGCATTGTGTGGGGGAGGCCCAAAAATATTCCTGCTCAGGCCTAACTTTGCTCCTATTAAAGCCAATGAGAACAAGTTAGGGCAACAGTTGATGCTTCTGAAAATCCTGTCCATGATCAATAACACTCCTAGCTGTGTACCTCAATATAGAGAGTCTCAGTGCCTTGATTGAAGGGCCTCCCAGTAAGTCAGGCCCATTTCTTTCTGTTCAAGAATAACTTGACATTAACCCTTTATTATAATAAAAAAATAATACAAATACTTGTGCTTGTGTGGCACCTTCCATGAGAGGATCTCAACACACCTTACAAATCAATTAATCTTCATAATACCCTCTGAAATGAGACACAAAGAAACCAAGTGTCTTACCCAAGGTCACACGACAAGTCAGCTGCAGAAGCAGGATTAGAACCTGGAGTCTCAACTTCTAATTTCCCATTCAGCTCTGCTTCACTTTCAGCACCCTACAGATATACAAGTACATCCAATACAATAGAGCTCCAGTAAGGTGGATGCATCTCCTGCATCTTTGAACTTCTCTGAAGTACACTACATCTGGTGGCCTCCCAGAGTGCATGCTGCTCCTAGCATGTTAGGAGTTAAATCTCGTGTCACTGGAAATACACTGCTCCAAAGGGAATGGAGCAAGGAGCATGTTAGAAGGACAAGTGTCTGCACTTTTCTTCCCCATCTTATGGAGTTACTCCAGGAATAAGGCTTTGGCTGAGCCCAGGGTAGAGGCTGCCAATATCAGCAGATCCTGGAAAATCATCATAATTTCCTTGTTTTGAAGATGCCAAAGACCGTCAGATCTGGCCTGCGACATTCAAACTGAGGATTTCAAACCAGAGTGCAAGGGGAGTGAATGAGAAACAGTTTTATAAAATATCTACTTCAACAAAATGACAATATCAGCTCAGCATCTGATTTGTGGACATTGAAACAGCATCGCTGATGGTAGATGGCAACGCAAATAGACTGGAGCAGGATTATTCTGCACCACCAGGGGATGCCTAGGGTAAGGCAAGCAAGGAAAGCAAAAGGGAAATTTTTTACGCTGAAAATTTTCACCCTCTCCAACAAACCATTATGGGGTCCCCCGCAAAGTCAAATGTGAGTTGCATTTGCAAGGACCAAGATTCAGTTCATGACCTTTGTCCTTCACCTGCAATACAAATAGGGTGAAGCTGAGAGAGATTCAGACCAATAGGGTTTGAGTGCTGGGGGGAAAGTAAGCTGTGTAGAAATGGTGCATTTGTGTGAGAACGTTAACTAATAATCTGGGAGCGGTCTCCTGATCAAATAGAAAGAGTGGAAACCTGTACTGTACCCGAGCGAGACCAGTGATAAAGAGGGATAATATCCTTAGTCCCCAGGGGTGCTCAAGTTGTCATAGTCAGCCATTTGAGGGCAAGTGAGCTCTGTCTTCACACCACACTGGAACAATAACTTGTTTCACAGTTGGCCCAACCAATGTTTATCTTGCACTGGGGAACATGGACCACAAGGATGAATGCACTCTCTCTTTTGCTCGGACTCCTGTGCAATGCTCTCTGCCATTCAGCAAGAACCATGCAAGAATGGAGAAGAGAAATACCTTTGATGGGCAAACCTCAAGGGATGCGATTCTGAGAAGAATCCAGCTGCTTACCTAAGGAGCATGAGGAAGGTAGGGATTGGTTTTTAGCTCAGATCTGGTGGCATCTCCCCCTTCAAAGAATGAAAGATCTTTTAAAAAAAAAAAAATCTCGTGTAATTTCAGCCTCATAAATGGCTCCAGAAGGTATTTACCAAGCCAATAAAAATACAGACACAAATACTCGTCCCCAGTTTCCGAGAAAACTGGTAAAGCTGGATTGAAAGTCTCAGCAGAGTTCAGTGTCATCAACAAGGGCTTGCACCAGGAAAGAAGTCAGTAAGATATACAAACAGAGTCTTCCAGCTGAGATAAGCTTACCACAGTTCTTACTAGTCCAGCAGGCTGAGACGGACTAGAACTATGGAGCAGTGGGGTTCTGATTCAAGCGTCAGAGAACATACAGGTTTAAGTTAGGTAAACTTCAGCCAAAAGTGACTGACAGCTGTCCTATCACGGGCATGAAGAAACTAGTGACATCAGTGGAGATACATGTGTAATAACTGAAGCCAGATATTGGCTCACTGAGTTTGCTTTCCTCAGAATAATGCAAGTCTGTGTAAAGCACCAGAACACACCAACATCGAAAGCAGAGACAGCCCCTGAAGAATCTCGCCAGGTTTTGCACAAGTCAGTGCATGCTGCGACTGGAGGGTGGCTTCTGATGCTGTGGTTCTTTGCTGGGCGTTCATTAAAGCTGGTAGTGTGCTCATTCACATCTCTGCATGAGCTGGCCTAACACAATCCCTTTAGGGGGATAAAAGGAGTCCGATAAAAAAAATAAAGCACAATCATTGCCATCAGGCTATCTGCCCAATCAGACAGACAGAGCCTCGTTAGTAAGAATATCAAGACTGATTGTTCTTTGTTGGCCTATGTGAAATGAGTTGGGTCTCAGCCCTGTTAGTGGAAAGATGTCCACATCCCATAAGACACAAATAGCCCCCTTGTCAGTCTCAGCAAAGGTGCTAAGGGCTGAAAAGGTCTGAAAACCGAGCATCCCTTTGATGTAGCCCTTTGAAAAACAAGGCAGAGAGAGACACCGGTGGAGGCAGCGAAATGCTGGAGTCATTACAAGTGACCTGGACAAAGCACTTGAGACCATACTGCAGGGAAAATTTCTCCACTGAGAAGAGATAGACTGGAGGCCCTTATAGGGCTTTTCTAGTTAGCAATTCTACTATTTTATCCATAGGCACCAAACTTTCCCAGTGCCGGTGGGTGCTCGACCCCTCCCCTGACCCAACTCCACCCCTGCCCCACCCCCATTCCAACCCCATCCCCAAAGTCCCTGCCCCAACTCTGCCCCCTCCCTGCCCCTATTGGACTCCTTCCCCAAATCCCCACCCCGGTCCCACCTCTTCCCCAAGCGCTCCGCATTCTCACTCCTCCCCCCTCCCTCCCAGCGCTTGCCGCACGAAACAGCTGTTTTGCGGCGGCAAGTGCTGGGAGCTAGGGGGAGAAGCGGGGATGTGGCGCGCTCAGGGGAGGAGGCGGAGTGGAGGCAAGCTGGGGTGGAGGGAGCTGCCGGTGGGTGCAGAGCACCCACCAATTTTTCCCCATGGGTGCTCCAGCCCCGGAGCACCCATGGAGTTGGCACCTGTGATTTTCATCAGTGGTTTGGCAAACCATGGTTTGAGAACCAGTTAAATATACAGATGGCTGTGTTCATTTCAAGGGGACTTTTGTTGGTTCTAGATTCATCTTGTAATCCCAACTACAAGACCCACTACTGGCAGAACAATAAGGTGGGACCATTTTCCTATTGACACCTCCAGACATAAACTGAGAGTCTATCTGGACTTACACATGCTGAAAAGGATTTATCCAGATAGAAAGACTAATGAGCATTTCAAACGATGCATGGTACCCAGCTTTCCTAGCCCGCCTCAAAAAATCTGAAGTCTGATTCCAGGAGGCACTTCCAAGATCAGACACAATTTCACCGTGGCAGGAAGGTCTGTTTACCTTCCTCCAGAAGGGAAAAAAAAAAAAAAAAGTGTGGTATATTCTTAACTTCAGTCCATTGTCATCTCAAACCCAAACGGTACATGGATAAAGACTGGCTGACAACAAATGTGATGGTGCTTTGCAATGATGTTAAACGTAAAGAAAAACTCTCAAACACATACATGTGTGATGAAAAGTGAAATCCCAGTGCCTATCATAGAGAACTGACATATCAAACAGGAGAATCCAGACCAAAAAAAACCAGACCAAGGCAGTCCCTTCTCAACTGCGGTTTCTCCTCTGTTTTACAAGTACAACAAAACAAAAACATAGTGGCTTTTCCATATGAATTTCATTATGATGTAACATGTTATGAGAGATACTGTGGTTTTCCTTTTTGAGACCAAGGACAAAGCCAGACCAGCTTCCAGGAGAAAAACCTGACTTTTCCTTGTGACCAATAGTTCCATATTAGAATAAGGAAAGTTTAACATGCTAAGAAAAGAAACTCTGAAAGATAGGCGATACGATAATACCTCTCACAATATAGAAATAATTAGTAATTCATTCGTACCTTTAATCTAGGGATCTCAACACACTCTACAAACTTTAACTGAAGTTTCACAATACCTCTGGGAAGTAAGGCACTGTTATTACCCTCCTCTCACAAATGGAGAAGCTGAGGCTGAGTGACTTGAAGTGCAGTCAGAGTCAGCAAGGAGTAGGACCCTTGTATCCTGGTTACTAGCTGTAGTCCTTAGGAAGGTATGCAAGCTGTTCATGTGATCTGGTGGTTAACGCAAGGTAAACAGACTTAGGAGTTGGCAGAGCTGGGAATAGAACTTTCCATTGGATCAGGCTTATAATGAGCAAATGCAAGACTCCCACTGTCTTAAAATGGACGGGGTAAGGGGTTGCTGCAGTCCAGGATGGTGTTTTGCATGAATGTGCAGTTGCTGTGGCCATGGTTTTAGTTGGTTTTAGGTCATTGTTTTGAATAGGAAGATATGATATTTTAAGTATTTAATTCAATCTCCTAGGATATTAAATATTATGTCTATTGAAATGCCCACTAATATATCATGGAAAACATCCCAAAACATCTGCTCTTGGTCATTAGTACCACAGCAACACCTACAAGCTCCAACTGAAAATAGAGCTCATTAAGCTAGGGGCTGTACAAACGGATTACAATCCAAATAGACATAGCATCTGATGGGAAACAGAGAAATGGTATGTCAGGTCCAAGGCAATGCTGGGCAAACCACCCGTGTCACCTAAATCACAGGCCAAAGTCTCTTCTATCTACTGGGCCTCACTGACTGATCTAGAAACATTTCTGTTGATGAGTCACAGAATCTCTCTGCTTCTTTTCCTGTTTTGCTTGTTACTGGGGACAAATGCCGGAAACCAAAAAAGTCATTTACCTCTTCCATCTGTGACATCACAATTAGCTGTCATGGTTACAATTATGCTATCAGAAAAAGAAGATTATGACATCAGGTAGTGACTAAAACTAACAGAAGGACATGATTTCTCAAGAAACCAATAATCCAATTTTCATATAAACATTCTTAATAATTATGAAGGGGGGGGGGGAGGCCAGAAAAGGAAAAATATCCAAAGATACATATAAGCAGAACTGTTCCTTAAGTTAATATATTACAAATTTTTCCATGGGGTGTCAGCAGCTCTTTCTGAGTTTCTAAATGCCAACCCCTAATGAAATTCAGTGCTTTGATGATTATACTGTTTTCTCAAGAAGTTGGCAAGGTGTCCAGTATTTTAGAAAAGAGGGAAAGAGAAAAAATTAGGCAGAGTTTAGTCATTTCAAACCACCACATCTAATAACTTTAGGAATTTCTGTGTTCTACAGAGATAAGTAAAGGAGCTGGTTCCGTATGCTTCATGAAGATATACAGAAAGGCAGGCAATAGTCTGATGCGGAGATAAGCCAAAAATCACAAAGTTGAGATCTGGATCCAAACTTTCCCAAACATCAAATGTACAGAACCAGAAGTCACTTAGAGATACACTTCAGTCGATTAACAGATACAATCCTGGATCCTTATGTTTCTATTTGTCCTACAGGAAAAAAGTTATTTAAAAAAAAATTGAAATGGTTATTCAGAGGGAAGCCCTTCAGACTAGGTAGCTCTTGGTCAGCCATGAAGTTGAGATCTATGGGCTAGTTTGGACTTGAACATCCCCAAAGTTTGGTGTCTTTAATTAGCAGTTTATCTACTGTGTTTTTTATTTATGTTATATTTATTAAGAATATTATATTTAGGGTGACCAGATGTCCCGATTTTATAGGGCTAGTCCCAATATTTGGGGCTTTTTCTTATACTGCCCTCTGCCCTCCTCCCCAGTCACAATTTTTCACACTTTTTATCTGGTCACCCTAATTATATTCTATACCTATCAGGATGAATAAAAATCAATGATTTTAAATAAATAAAAAAATCAGATTTTTTTTATAAAAAATGCTTTTTGAGGAAAAAACCTATCTAAAGATAGTTTTAATTAAGATGCATTATAGCTCAAAGATAGCTCATCATGGAATAGGGATTATGAATTCTAATTCTATAGTATTAGACAATATATTCATGTAATGTTTAAGAAAAGTTTTGGAAATGAGTTCCAATAGTTCATGGATTACAGATCCAATCTTATGGGGTTCCAGGGGCTTCTGTATAGATTATTTAGGTTAATCTTTCTATCTACCCAATGGGACTCAGTGCTCAGTCTAGAAGATACCAGAGATGCTTAGTTTTGCAGTTCTCAAACTGGATTTGTGTCTGCACAGGTAACGTGCTTGTTAACAGCAAAAAATTGTTTGAAATAAATAAAGTGAGAAATAACAGACCTCAACCCTATTGTCCCTCTGCAAATTTGTGTACACAGAGTCAATCCCTACCTCTCTCTAAAAGTGCAAAGTTTCAAAAAGTTCAATGAATAGAAGATTGTTGGGGACGGAATAGATCTGGACAAGGAGAAGAAGTCTGAAGATAAATGTGAGAAGGGAGGGTCAGGCAGTAGAAACAAAAATGAAACTGTTTGAGCAGCATATTCCAGAAGTCTTGAGGTCTTTCTGAGTGTAGCCTTCATTGATTTGAGATCTACCATACCATTCTCTCACTAGAAGGGAAAACCTATAATGGCAGCTGTGATTTTTTAATCACTTTAAAAATGTATAGTGTGTACCTTCTAAAAAGGAACCCTACATCTATCTCTGAGTTGTGAAGAATATGTATTAAGGTTATACCACCCAACACGAATGAACTTTTAGGTAGAAATCCATGATTAAATAGAGTCTTCCTGACTAGTGATTTAAATCATAATTTAAAGCAATTTGATTTAAAGCAAACCCATCCTGATACACACGCAAAGACAAAGTAGCAAAGAAAAGGTGGGAGAAGAAAAAGTGTATACAGATCAAAAGGAACTCTTGAAAGTGAAAGGACACAAAAGCAAAAAAGCAGGGTGAAGTTAGGAAGACTGAAAAAGAAAAAAGTAGACACTGGAGTATGCATACACTCCTATTTAGATTTCCTCCCACACAACTTTGTTCTGATTTCCAAAAATCTCACCCATATTAGCACTTAAATGGGTATATCATCTCCTCAAAAAGATAATATTTCCACCATGCCCTGAATCCCACATTTTAGAAGAATAATTATACTTAGCACTTCTATAGAGAAGATATCAAGATGCTTTCCAAAGGAGAATAAACTATCATTATACTTATTTTACATATGGGGCAACTGAGGCACAGAGAAGTTAAAGTCACTTGTCCAAAGTGAGTCAGTGGCAAAGCCAAGAACTAGAACTCAGGTCTCCTGACTCCCAGTTCAGAGCCTTTCCACTGGGCCATTCACATTACATATGGATTTTGCCACCTATGCAGAAAATATCCTTCTCACTAATGCAACTCACTTCTTTGACTATAACAGGTTCTTTTGTTCAGATTTTCTAAGCTTCCTAAGGGATTTGGATGCTGAATATCCATGAATTTTAATGGAAACTGAGCCTCTCAATCCCTTAGGCAACTTGCAAGAATTGAGCTTTGAGTGAAATCATACAAGGGCATTAACCAGCTGAGCTGCAGTGTGCTCTCACCCCACCCTGAGCTCGATCATTTGTAGCCTTGACCCTGATGCACTACTGCAACCGCTTTCCAATGGCCATAGCAGAGGTGGATTGGCTGTCAAGGAGCAGATTAAAGCTCCCTGAACCTCGGGCCAGAGTGCTGCAGAGCAGGCATACAAGGAGAGCAGGGGGCCAGAACCTGGACCCCCTGATTCCAAATAGGCTGGATCCATGGGCTCTTCAGTAGGACATGCCCAATATCGGAACTATCTGTTTCACACCTCCAGAGCTGATCATCCTCGAAGGCCAAAATTTCAGCTGTCCATTTGGAAAACACTGTCTCTCTTTCAAAGCAGGTTTGCTTTTGCTGCAAAAAGGCCTCTTCCTTCAATTCCAACCTCTCGTTAATTCCACTTCAGTCAGAAGTTTTGGGGCATGATATGGAAAGACCAAGCCCTTGATACCTCAAAGCAGAGGTCAAGACTCTATGTTAACCAGACGGAACAATTTTCACTGAGGGAAGGTCCTTTCTTAGCAATAATGAATGTGTAGGTTAGCCAGAAATGACTCAGGAGTTTGCAATAAAACTCTGGCACAAAAAGTGAGCCTAAAAAGCCAGACTGTAATGTAGTCAGAGTGAGAGTGTGTGTGCACGCGCGGGCTTGCAACTGTGAAAACAAGAAAAAGCCAAGACATCTGATTCCTGCAGAACAGAACTGGAAAGCTGCCCACAGGTTTACAAAGCGGCTTTGAGTAGTGAAAGGTTAGCGCTGCTGCAAAATGTTCGCCACCATGCTGATCAAGAACAATGCGTGAGATGTCGCAATCATTGCCCCACCTGACGTTCTAACTGGAGCTTGCTCCAGTAGCATACAGGAGGCATAGGTTCAGGTGCAAGCTTGGGACTCCTGCTTTCTCGGATGGTCACAGAGCTAACATAGTTGCTAGCAACATAGGGTACATAGAGCAGAAACAGTCAACATTATTCAAGTGCCCCATTGTTAACAGGCTAACAAAAGCTATCAACAGAAGATGCATGTTTCTGCCCTGCCAAAGAGTGGAAGGTTGCATGAGCTATAGAGGAGTGCAGCTATAACGACAGCATAAAATACACTGGATGTAAGAAAGGAAGAGCCAATGCCCAAAATACAAGAACAAGCTGAGTAGGGACTAGAACAGCAATGTTGGTGAGAAGAGGAAATTAAAACCAAAATTAGGACAAAAGCACAATGACATGGAAAACACAATCGTTGACTTTTGTTAATTAGTGAATTACAGCCTGTAATGTTTGGAGTAAGGAAATGGTTAATAGCACACTTAAAAACAAACTAACTCAAGGAACATGACTCCAGATATGACCAGGATCTGGACCCCCACCTGGACCATTCACTGTTCCTCCTATGCATTAGAGAGCCTCCTCTGAAAGGATGGTCTCTAGTGTTTTAATTTTAATTGCACAGTTAATATTTCTTAAGAGTCATCGGCGTCTATCAGTTCATACTGTGAAAATACATCTGGCCAAATTCATCCCTGCTGCAAACTCACTGGACAGGATTCTAGTATCAGTGCCACAAGGTGAATCCAGAGTAACTCGACTGACTTCAGAGTTATGCCAAATTTATAGTGGTGTTCCTCAAGTTAGAATCTGGATCATTGGATTTATAGTAGGAATGTATTTAGACCAGCATATTTGTGTGTACATGTACTTTTTATACACATATATTAGGGCATGCACATGTGTAATGAAAGGCGGCTGTATACAAGCAGCAAAGAACTAACTAAAAAGGAAAACCAACATCAAAGCCGAAAGACTAAGGAAAATACATGGAATCTACGTGAGGATTTCAGCTCTAATGAAAATGATACAGTGGGCAGCTCACGAGGTGATGTGGCCAACAGGCACAGAGCCAGTCTTGGGATGAATTCAGAGCAAATCCAAATCCAGGGATTCTTACCGGCCAACAAAAATATGTGCAGCAACAGTGAAGAACCTGTTTTCACAAAGTGATATATTCACCAGAGAATTCAAACTTTTTATGCTATTTAATAACTCAATTAAATTCAGCTTTCCCAGATGCTACTTGAGACAATTCAGACTGCCTAAGGGTCAGTGCAGTTTCTCATTCTATCCCAACAAAACAAAGAACAAGAGAAATGGAATTTTTTCCTCTCTCTTGTCCCGAAACAGGGGTGTCTATGTGTGACCACCATCCTGTCACTAGCTATTGATTCAGGTCTGTGCCAGGGACATTTTGAAAAGGTAGCTGACCCTTATTTTCAAACTGTGGCTTACCACATTAGTTGCTCCTGGAACCAACCAGGGTTTTGGGGGCTAAATTTAGGCAGTGGAACTACATAGCTTCATTGCTTCTCCTTTTGCTTCAGGAGGAAGACAGCCAAATGTGGGATTACTGTTCCTCAGAGGAAGAAAGAAAAAAAAAAACCACACATAGGAGCATGTTATGACTAGAAACTGTTTCATTTCCACTGGTCTCACCTGCCGGGTTTTAGCACACATCCCTCCACTATCTGCAGTCAAAAAAGCAGAACATTCAAAGCAAAGTGTTATGCAAATTAAAGCTAGTAGAGACTTGGGCTTGAAGGTAAAGTTGTTAATCTTCAAGACCACTGAGGCAAAGGCAGGGGCACATGACATCAACTGGAGCGGTAGTTTAAAACTAGCTGGAAGACGCTCGGCTGGATGCAGCCAAATACTTAAGAAGAACAAAAGAACAGCCATACTGGGTTAGACCAAAGGTCCATCTAGCCCAGTAACCTGTCTTCCAACAGTGGCCAATGCCAGGTACTACAGAGGGAATGAACAGAATAGGTAATCAAGTAATCTATCCCCTGTCATCCATTCCCAGCTTCTGGCAAACAGAGGCTAGGGACATCATCTCTACCCATCCTGGCTAATAGCCATTGATGGACCTATCCTCCATGAATGTATCTAGTTCTTTTTTGAATCCTGTTAGAGTCTTGGCCTTCACAACATCCTCTAGTAAGGAGTTCCACAGGTTGAGTATGCATTGTGTGAAAAAAATACTTCCGTTTGTTTTAAACCTGCAGACTATTAAGAAGGAAGCAAGCCCACCACCACCACCACAAGCATGCTAGCGCTCTTGCTCTCTTCCCCTCTCAACAATGAAATTCACTTGCTATTGGTGTTGGAGGTCAGACATGAAGGGGATGACCTGAGAGAGCTTTCTCACCGAGTCTCAGAAAAGCACATAGCTGAGAGGGTTACTTTTTCTAGGATGCTCCCTCTCTCCCTATAGCCCCTCCAACACTGTCACTAAATAACTGCAGTATTGCTAGCCACAAGCACTCAGAAATCTTGAGCCAAGCCCCCCAAAATCATGAGATTAAAAAAAAATAGTAAATGTCGGGTTCTTTTTATTTGCCTTCAGTTTCTGAGCCTTTAGAGTGCACTTGGGCCATATTTACAAACTTCTCTGCAGCCACGAAGGTGAGAATTATCTTTTAAAATGAAAGTTCAGATGCTCACATGATCATATAGCTCTCAGAACCGAGGTTGAGGAAAATGTATCATAAGACTCGCAATAAAAATCAGAAAAGTTGGCAAACACTAGCTCTGACTGAGTTACCATATTGCCTTCTGGGAAGGCAACTTGACTCCATCAAAAGCATTACAAATACAGTAAATAAAATAAAATAAAATAAAATAAAATAAAATAAAATAAAATCCATCTGTCAACCATGGGGGAGGGGGACAATGATATGCCCCATATCAGCAGTTTTGAAAGCCACTTCTTAACCTGGAATACCATGAGCTGCCCGTTTTCACCCTTTTCTTGCCACTCTCTGTAGTGGTAGAAATTAGTCTTCCCTGTGAGTCAGTAGGTTTAGCTGTGCAGAGGAAACAAACAGTAATTTGGCAAAGCTCATTGCCTTGCACTGTAGAATAAAAGTTGAGAGAGTAGGGGAGAAAAAGCATTTCCTGCCTTAATACAGGCTGTATTTCACTCAAAAAACCTAACCCCCTGGACCACTGTCCCATATCGCACAGAGTGGTGGAAGTGCCACCGCTGAAGTCATTTAAAATTAAACAGCACAAAAAACATTTCAGCCTAAGGAGAACAATCAAAGTAGAAAACTGAGGCAAAACCTCAGGATTTGGTCCGCAGGGAGGTAGTACAAGAGACAGGTGAGCAGCAGATCTAAGACTGCAGATAGGGCACAGCTAGTCACCTTAGCTTCTCTTAAAGAGCCAAATCAGAAGTGGGTTAGGAAACCCTAGAACCGTGCAGCCACCATTGCCCGAAACCAAACAAGATAGCAAATGTCATCTGTGAGGCTCTTGCGGCTAAGGCTTGGTTGGGCCCGGTGATGGGTACTGCACTTTAAAAGGAATCATTTACATTTTTCCATTTCTTTGATTTCTAAAGGGTTCTCTGTTCCACGTTAAGAACTTTAAAGGAAGACAGCACAAAGAGAGCTGCATAAAGTTCAACAAGCCGTCACTCAAACAGACCTCAAAAGCTTCCTTTGCTGGGCCTCAAACAGAGATGTCTGCAGGAAAGCTAGAAAGCAATTAAGCGAAAACCTCTTTTAGTGCAGCAACAGTTCATACAAAATGTGCTGTTTCAAGCATGTCCATGTGGATCTTAAACCCTCCGGCCATATTTAAGAGATGAAGATCAGAGTTCAGAAGAGAGCAGGATTCCTTTAGAAAAGTGCACACAAGGCATTACAAATTTCCTTTTCATGCAGGATCAAGAAATATCCCTGGGCTTGAAGGGGGAAAAGGTCTATAAGTAACCAAAGGGCCTCTTTCTCCCCTTCCTTGTACCTCAAGTAGTTTCGAACACCTGTGCAACATGAGTACAAAGCAGGCTGATGCTAAGATTTTCAAAGGAGCCTAAGGACATTAGGCTTCAAAATCACATGGAATTTCAGTGGGAACTGGGTGCCAAACTCCCTTAGACTCTCTGGAATGTCCCAGCCTTAAAACACTGCCAGAGCAGAACTATGCAGTTGTAAGCAACAACACTATATGCAAGGAGCTGGAAAGCCACACTCAGAATGCTGACAATCCCAGAGACCGAACAGCTACAGCACAGACAAACAGTTCAAGCTTCATCCCATTATCCTTCAAACTCGGTATGAGGAGACCACCTGTATCCCAGAGATTTTATAATCCTGGTCCTCTCTACTGACATCGTAAACTAAGAGGCCAGTTGCAGTGGAGTTTTTTGTGAGGTAGACGTGACCATTAGGAGATGGACTCAGACCCATGAACTCATTTCAAACAGGCCATCATTCTGCTGGCAGATATAGCAGCAGTGACTTTGGGTCATTACTAGAAATGAGCCCAGACAAGAACAGTGGATCTGAATATGCCAGAATTGAGGGAGAACGTTTCAGAATCAAAGCTCTAAGCCAGACTGAAATTTGGCAGCTGGCCTCCATCGGTGTCTTTCATCTCTAGTTACTACTGATCTGGGACCAAATTCAAAAATTGATGACCCAGTGGTGATCACATTACCAACTCTCTGAGCCATGCACTCCCCCTATGCTCAGCTTAGCCTCTAGTATTGTATCTCACACATGCAGTAAGAGATACCTGCTCTTTTAACCTTGACCAACAGTGTATTAATTCCCATCAAAGGTATTTAGCCTACTGCTGGAAATCATCTGCCTGATGCAGGGAATGAACCATTCCAAAGTTTAAAAACCAAAAAAAGAAAAAACCCTCAGGCTCTAAAGCAAGAACAAAGTCTTGGGATATGAAGCATCTTATTCAAAAGACAGTGAGAAAACCCAATGCTCATTCAGGTCAATCGGAACATGTTTGTTTTTCTAGAGAGTGAATGAAAAAACATAATCAGGTATGTTCGGTACTGGAAATATCATGATCCTTGCAGGTAATTGGTGAAAGCTGAGAAATATGCAATAGTCACTGCTCTTGGAGGCTCATCTCAGAAATTATGCAGTTTTTATTTTCAACTCTCAGATGCCTTTCCCTGCTCCTCCTTTATGACGGTCTCCCCTCCCCCGACTTCTCCATCGCACAAAAACTGACCAACTGTAGCCAAAATGGTGATATCTAGGACACACCTCCTCATCTTGCCCTGAAAAACAACTCCCACTACATGGCTCAATTCTTGCAGCGAAACTCATGCAGTGAGAACACTGCTGGACCCTCATGTTCACCAAGAGACAGAATGGGACCCATCCTGGTTTTCTAGGGCAATCCCTTTACCGTCCTAAGGAATGAAGCCATGAACTACAGAGGCTCCTGGGGCTGTCAATGCCTTCTTTCCATTAGCTGCTCTCTCAACCCCACTGATACATCATCACATGCAATCACATCAGATCCATCAGTTGACACACCAACCCTGAAGAAGAGAAAACTCAGAGGCAGAAACATGACAGCTGGTAAAATAAATAAGAATTCACTAGTTCCACTTTTTCCATCTTTCAAAACAAAATTGCGGTCCAGGTGTTAAGTAAGCAAAACCATCCTAGTGCTATTATTAGCGAACGCTCCACCAGGAAGCCTCTCTCTCCAGAAAACCACAGGACTACCCGTTCGGTAACGGAGAGTCTCTGCCAAGAAAAAACCCAGGACGGCGCAATCACATGGAGTTAGTTGCTCAGTGATTTCTTAAAGCAAGAAGCCTGATCTCTACAGAAGAGGAAGAAGATTGCAGCTATCATCAAAATACCATCGGGTCAATGCCTAAGCACTGTACGGCTTGATTTATTATTGATAATATTATCTGATCCTCATACAGTAGCCTCTCTTATCCCAAATGATTTTGAAGTGCTTTGCAAAACTTTGCAATCTCTATTATTATTAGGTTATAATAATTCTCTCCCCCTCATATACACAGACAGAGGGACAACTTGACAAGGAAGAATAGCAACACCGCTGCAATGGAGCATTTTAGCTGCGCAACACCGCATAGACACTATGAAATACATTCTCTGCTTGCACCGGCCCCTAGAAGTCAGTGGAGTTATGCCGGCAAAGAACTTGTTCCTCTATTACACAACAGTTCCGAACTGGAACTAAAATGAAGACCATGTCTAACTGATGTTATAGTAACAATGTAAGGTGTCAGAACAGAGATACCCAAATTAGAGCCTGATTGTGACCCCAGGCAAACACCCCTACTATTGCGAAAAGTGCCTGGGGATAGTTTCCTACCCTGCCAGAGCTCAACCATCCACTGACCACCAAGTATATTCTATCTCACTAACAGCAAGTTACTCACGTATGACACATGAGATATCAACAGGTCTGGAGGAAAATGAAGCGAGCGGAGGTGGTGTTAGCTCTAACATTCCGTCTAATTTTCTACCAGCCACACAACTGACATCCAATACCAGCTTTCCCAAAGACTAAATGGGCTAAATTCATCCGGGGTGTAACTCCATGAACTACACTGCAGTTACACCAGAGATTGGAGACCGACTCTGCCAATTAAATTTAAAAAAAAATATATCAAGCATTTTATAGGAGCATGGGCTAGGGAAATAATTCTTATTCACTCTGTGACAGACGGACATCAATATTATGGGCCCCATATGAACACAATGGAAACTGTAATTTAAGGACAGAGGACAGACTTAGCCAGAGGAAAAATATGGCAACATGACAAAGCTTTTTATAATCCTACTTTCTTGCAGAACAGTAGGAACACCACGTTGTCAGTTCCGGGGGAAGAATCGGATCCAAGTCTCCAGCACCTAGACGCTCTTTAAAATCCCCTATAAGTAATTGGCAATCTTGGATTGTAATCTGTGCCGGTGCCTTGCGTACCAGAGTTAGAATTTCTGTCAGGATGCATCTGTCCTAATTATTTTTTAAGCAGGTCTCATACTGGCAAAGTAGCTGTAAGCAAACCCTTCAGTAAGCATTAAGAAACAGAGTGCCTAATGTTTTAAATGGTTTAAGCAGTTAAAGAGGGCTGATTTAGTAAGAATGGCAACACATCAGCACAGCTCAATAACTGCACAAACAAAAGGACATAAGAAGCAAAAAGATGTGAAGAAACACTTTGCAGATTGGCTTGGACCAATCACATATCAAACCAAAGCACCAGTGGAGGATGCGGTGGTTTGGTAGTTGTCCCAGAGTTGTTTGTGCCTCAATCCAGGGGTGACTGAGTTCAAAGAGGGAGCATCTGAACAACTAGAAAATGGATGGAGTTAATGGAAGAGAAAGATGTTAATCAACATGGACCAGGCTGCAGTCTTGCTGAAGCGAGGAAGAGGACACCAAAGCCAATGCTAACTCTACTCATGGAGAGTTGGGCCACCTACCTACACAGCTTTCTAGGTCTTGGATCCCACTGGGACAGTTTAAAAAGGGCTCCCTTGTCTGCTCTTGCAATATTGCATGGGCCTGCATAACTAATGGAAGGAGAAACGGAATCTGCACCACCAAGCGTGGGACACGGGAGACCCTATTTTCCAGAGAAGGTTGAGTACTCCGCAAAAACGTTACACCGGGGGATTGACTTCTTTCTTCATGTGGGGTGGAGGGAGCTGGGATGGGATGTCCGGGGGATGGAAAAACAAAAAACATTTGGGTTTATTAGTTTTTCCTCTGTTTTGTTTTGTGAATCAATCACAGACATACAAAGAAGAAGCAAAGATTTCACTGGCCCTGGTTAACGCAGTAGGCCTACTTAGTGCTCTCTTTTTAATATGTTTGTTGTCACATTTAAGATTTAAGAAGAACAAAAGGAAACTTCACAAAAAACAGATGGTCTTTTTTCCCCCCAGACAAAACTGATATTCTGGCTGCTCCCATGAGCTACAAACTTTGTGGGCTGCAATAGTTCCAAAGGCATATCTGCCCACTCCTTCCAGTGTGAAAAACACAGCGTGTTGAGTTCAGGGGTACTGTCTTTCTGTTATGACTGGAAAGAGAAAGCCTTTTATACAGTGAATGTTCTGACATGACGTAACTTCTTCTCAGTGTTTCAGGGGCTATTAAAACTCGAAAGAAAATTTATTTGTACTCAGTGGGAAAAAAAAGAGCTGTTTGAAATGTGAGTCACGCCCTGAGTCACTAAAATGGAATCGAGCAGAAGCCAGTTAAGTGGTTCATTCAAACACCTTACGTTCTGTAATCCTGATGTGGATTTTACAGTTCATTAAAAAGAACAGGGGCTTCAGAATGAGGTTACTAGTGTGAACTTCATGCATCCATGCAAACACAAATTATTGGGCTCAATACAGGGGTAAGTGGGTGAAATTCTACTGCTGGGGTTATAGCGGGAGGGTCGGATTATCGAATGGTGCCTTCTGGTCTTAAAATTTATGAATCTGTGAATCTATGAATCCATCCATGTAAGTAAGGCCTCCCACATTAAGTGTCTTCTAGCCTACAGATTCAAGTCCTACTTGCAGCCAATACTGATACAACATTGGACACCTCTGATACTTCCAGCGAGCATCTCAATGCACATCACAAGCACTAGTGATATAAGTCTCAACACCCCTGTCAGGGAAGGAAGTGTCATCATGACCATTTTACAGATGGGTGAACTAGAGCAGAGAGATTAGGTGACTTGCCCAAGAACACACACTGAATCAGTGTCACAGCCAGTGGAAGTGAATTTTCTAGTAGACAGTAACCCTTCATTATTGTTAATCTCTGCTCATGACACATAGTATCTGGGTACTAGAATGAAGGGTGCCTTACAAATGGATAGATTAGACAAATTCAAATCTTAGTTAGTCTATAAACCAGTGAGTTAGGCAACTGCTAAATCTGCTGTTGCCTAACTTCCTGAACTCCCTTATTTCTAAGAGCACAAACCAATATGGGGAAGTGGTTCTTTAAAGAACATAGGCACAGAGAAACATTCAACTGTGGCACTCACACCACCTGCCACTGCTAGCTAAGTGCAAAGTAACTAGATTTTCAAGGGCAGATGGACTCACTTTCAAAAGCCAACGGCACCCTGCCTTCCCATCCAATGTGTTGCTCTTTGGAGGTGTGAATCCCATTCCAAACATCCTTGTTTGGTCTCTATAATAGTGTTCCTCTCACTCTTTTGTTCTGCTGCCCTGAACAACGCAAAATTGGTTGGTTCCATGGGAGCATGTATGGGAAAGAAGGTGGTGGGATGCAGGATTGTCTTTGGCCTGAAAGTGAGATGGGCGTCACAAAAAAAAAAAAAAAAAAAAAAATCTATGAACATCTTGCAGTATCCTGCTGAACTACAGCATGAGCAAGTGGAACCTGACTTTCAAACTACGGGTTGTTTTCCAGGCCATGTCAGATATCCCACCACTAAATCTCAGGCTATAGGAGTTGCTGCTAATGCTGCTCCCTGTCCCCCACCCCTCCGCAGTCTGCCTGTGCATGATCAGAAGAGGGAATTACAAGTATTTGTTGGTGTAGCACTTTGAGAACCAAAGATGATGGGCTCTATAGAAACACAAAGCTTTATTATTATTAAAGATGAACAAAAACAGAACCATGGATTCAAATCCTTTCACATTAGGGGAGAAGAAGATCAGGTTCAAAGCTCTGGATCCAAACATGCCTCTGACATTTTAGTTCTGGGTCAGATTTAGAACCAAACCATAGGCGCCCACTCAGTGAGTGCTCCGGGGTTGGAGCACCCACGGGGAAAAATTGGTGGGTGTTTAGCACCCCCGGCAGCTCCCTTCCCCGCCCCAGCTCACCTCCACCTCTGGTCTGTCTCCGCCTCCTCCCCGGCATGCCCGCTTTTTCCCTCCTGGCTCCCAGTACTTGAAACAGCTGATTCATGTGGCAAGCGCTGGGGAGGAGGGAGAACGCCACATGCTCGGGAAAGATGTGAGGCTGGGATTTGGGGAAGGGAGGGGGCGGAGTTAGGGCGGGGACTTTGGGGAAGGAGTTGGAATGGGGGCGGGGGAAAGGGTGGAGTCGGGGTGGAGCCAGGGGCGGGGAGCACGAGCACTCACCGGCGCCGGGGAAAGTTGGCACCTATGAACCAAATGAGGACTATATTCTGGTTCTAGATGAGATGCATCTGAAACAGCTTAGGCCCAGCCCCTCTCACAAGGTTCGGCATAGCTCCACTAGCTTCAGAGTCAATTGACACCAGTTGAGGATCTGGCCCAACAGATTTAGCTAGTCGTTATCGGGATTCTTGGATGCTTAAAAAGCACCACAGGGAGCTGACCTGCAATGCACAGCAGCCTCACTCAGTATGTTTTCAGAAAGTACTAAGTTGTGCATAGAGCCTGCACATCATATGCTTACAGTGGCCTCAGCCAGTCTGGCAGCATACAAGCTGTTTTTATTCTGAGGGGCAGAGGTTTAGTAGATTTAAAGAAAAACAATTACAGACAATAAACCAAAACAGTGAGAGAAAGAGACAGAGCGAGAGAGAACTGCAACATAATAAAGACAATAAAACAATGCCTGGAATAATAGCATTATGTTGATATGAAGATCCAATTACAGAGGCTGAGCCAACTACAATGGATTACACACAAGGGAGATAAAAGCAGGGAAACTAAACATGCAATCCAAGTGAGAGGAATGGTTGAGAAAGATGGTGCAGAAAAAAGGATGGGAAAGGTTGCCTGTGAGAGTAAATTCTTCAATTGTATAATTAACCCTTGGAGAATGTTGACCTATTCCAGATTCTCAGCCAAAAAAATGCTTAGGAACTTGTTATTTTTTATCCTATAATATTTACCACTCCGCCACATGCACACAAACACACAGCTGTTCATAATGTAGGTGGAGCTGGTACCACCATCTATATGTAAGGTTGCCCAATACTTCCCATTGTAAGAGAATTTTTTCAGTTTTTGGGCCCCACACTACAAGAAGGATGTGGAAAAACTGGAGGGCAACAAAAATGATTAGGGGGCTGGAACACATGACTTATGAGGAGAGGCTGAGGGAACCGGTATGGTTTAGTCTGCAGAAGAGAAGAATGAGGGGGGATTTGATAGCTGCTTTCAACTACCTGAAAGAGGATGGATCTAGACTGTTCTCAGTGGTACCAGATGACAGAACAAGGAGTAATGGTCTCAAGTTGCAGTGGGGGAGGTTTAGGTTGGATATTAGGAAAAACTTCTTCACTAGGAGGGTGGTGAATCACTGGAATGGGTTACCTAGGGAGATGGTGGAATCTCCTTCCTTAGAGGTGTTTAAGGTCAGGCTTGACAAAGCCCTGGCTTGGATGATTTAGTTGGGGATTGGTCCTGCTTTGAGCAGGGGTTGGACTAGATGACCTCCTGAGGTCCCTTCCAACCCTGATATTCTATGAATGAACTTGTAAACATACAAGCACCTACCCATAGGTATGCATTCACTGAATACAGTTTTTCCTATAAACACAAAGCAAAGTGCACATCAAGACAGATCATTTCTGTATTCTGATGAATTTGGTATATTTGTTGTATTTGAAAAAAATAAAAAATTATAAATAATAAAAAGATAATTTCTGAGTCTGAGACAAGCCATGAATGCTTTGCACATTGGGTCACCTCTAATTCTGAACATAGGGATAGTTACATTTTCTCCTATGGGTTCAAAAAAGTCTTCCCATTTAAAATGTTCAAGCGCCAGTGCCCTATGAAGGAGACACATGCATTTCTGACTTAACATATTGCATTTGGCTCCACTGGCCCTTGAATCTGGGATTCCGAGTTCCAAAGTGTGTACTCAAGAGACAAGGAACAATCCAAAACAGATGTCAAGAATGGACGACAGCTAACTAGATGCCAACAAGTAAAATGTTAGCTTGACAGATTTCAGTCATGATCCTTGGAGTTAAAACAAGTATATAAATAGACTGGCAGGACAGTACCTTTTAAAATAGGGCCAATAGCTTCCCCTTTTTAATCTCCTTCCCATCATCCAAAAGAATTGCACTTTGACATTCACTCCAGCTCTGCCATGATCCTAGGCACTGCCTTAGTTAGCCCTGTGTCAGAGTCATAAAAAAGTCATTTTCAATAGGATCTTATTATTGATTTCAACTACATAGGAGTTGTGGGAGTGCTGTAAAGGTCACAGCATATATTTTCTCCACAAACAAATAAGATTAAAACATCTTCAGTGTGAAATGACTGACTGAAATTTTTGCATTGGAGGCTCCGGTGCATAAACAAATTGGAAGTGAAGATAACTCTTGCCAGACAGGAGTGCCTGTTAACTCAAATGATCTGGAAACACAACTGCTGAACACAGACATAAGCAGAGGGAAAGCTATAGATGGTGTCGAGTGACCCACTTAAGAAAAATTATACCCCCAAACCAAAATGGCCTGTGCATTTCCAGGGGATTATTGTACTTCATCTGAATTATGCCCTAATCACCTAGAAATACTCTCCCTTTCATGTCCTGTTGGTTAATTATCCCCACTGTGCACTTTCTGTACTATCAAGACTAAACATATTGATGGGAAATGTAAAGCATGTTCAGCATACTGTCTTGATTAGCAACAGTCCTTTATGTTTTCCTATATACTCTCCAATAGCGAGTATACTGTAGAATCAATGTTTTTTTCCCCAGCCTCTCAGAGGAAATCATCCTAACGCCAGCGCTATGCCTGCCTGCCTCTTACCCTTTCTTCTGCAGAAAAGAACGTAATGTCAGGAATGGAAGGCAAGGGGAAAAGAAAAAAAAAAAAAAAAGATACCAGTGACCTTCTACAAAAGAAAAGAACTTTCTGTCTCCACATAAACAGGAGACACAAGCTCCTGAGTCCAGCCTAGCATGGAAACTAGAGAAGAGAAGCACAGAGACAAGGAGTAATTTCACCTCTCATAGCTTTTCTGAAGGAAGAACGAGCCTGATCTGGGCATTGCTTTCTCGTGATGAGTCTAGCACGTTTATAAATCCATCTTCCAGCTATCTGAACAACTGTCTCTGGCAAAGGAGAGTAGAAGTGGAATGTGAATTCAGCTTGGACCTGGGTCCCAAAGTATTCAAATTTTCAGGTTATATCTAGGGTGCTCATCGCTGAAGTATTGAATTGCCAGCTACAGTCAATAAGATTTCAATTGAATTGATCATAAAGGATTCTACTCTTTGCCTCTTCTAGGTTGGGCTGTTTACACTTAGGGTCATGTGAAAAATGAGAGAACTGACATATGTGGTTATGGTTTTGGCCAACCTCTTGTTTCAGGGGAATCCAAAGAACAGCCAAATCGGCCAAATACAGCCCACGGAGCTCCACAATGCAGCCTTTAATACAGAGGTTCAGCCAACCAAGTCTACTGATTCCA
The DNA here is from genome assembly GCF_011386835.1 of Chrysemys picta bellii. Classification (NCBI taxonomy): domain Eukaryota; kingdom Metazoa; phylum Chordata; order Testudines; family Emydidae; genus Chrysemys; species Chrysemys picta. Next base: position 18,068,990 of record NC_088797.1, read on the forward strand.
ACAGATGACAGATTGACACTATCTTGATCCAACCAGTCAGATCATTTCGATGAAGACAAAGAATTGCCTGCTGAGACCTGTAGCCCTCTACAAGTTGCATCAGAATATCAAATATTAGGCTGGTCACAATCTGTCCGATATAGTGATTCCCTTCAGGCAATTCAATCCTCAACTGGGCCAAGTTTAGGTGCCTCTGTCTCATGTGCTGGTTTGTTGTTCTTATCTGGTTTCATGCATGATGGTTTTAGGTGAAAAAGCCATGTTAGACCATGTTGCAGCAGGGAATAAGTATAACCATTTGGAATGTAAAGAATGCATGATAGAGAATGTAACAGGTGTGGAGAGATGGTCTCAGAAGAGCTTTTCCTGCCACATAGTATCTGAACCACATTCTTAACAATTTCATCATGAATCTATCATCTGCTACAGATACCGACGATGTCCAGGCTGCAGTTAAGTTAACATGAGGCCAATAATATGCAGCTCATTGGGCTCATTTTGTTGTGCAGCTGCTATACACACACAATAGATAGATAATCTCTCCCTTTGGTTCAGTTACATGAAGTTGATACTGTCCTCTGCCATGAAATGATTTCTTTCTTTTTTAAAGGAAGTAACACAAACAATGTAAAGCACACAACGGCCCAAGGGGTCATGCTTTATTTATTAGTGGGCACCAAGCCAGTTGGTTAAAAAGGGGAAAACAAAAAACAAAAGAACAGGAATTATCTTGAGTTAAAAGATTCTCTATTGATAATCCATCTTCCAGAGCAATAGGGAAAAAGTACCAGCAGAAAACTCTGATCTTAATCAAAAGAGGATTTTCTCCACTCATAATTCATTGAATCTGCAATTTATCAGTGTAACTCTCTCAAATTTAATTGCTGGCGACATGCTAGGCCACCTTAAGATGGTTTAAGACTACATATTCCTAGGTAGAGTATACTATTTTTATTTTATACATATACATATATATACACATACACATACATATACATACACACATCTCTCCCCAGGTTCTCTATATCATCCCTAATGAAAACTACTGCAACTTTAGCTTAAGGGTCATAGTCCTTCATTAAAAGGATATTTCTATATAAAATGGAGTAAAGTGTCAGTGCCATTAGGTGTGACTGCACTTCCAATTAAAATTAAGACCTATGGAAGTCCTTCTGCTTTTTCCACACAGAAAAGGGAGAGACAGCCACACACTGGGGTTATTTATTTATTTATTTCTAAGTAAGAGGCTTGCACTGCTTAATGGTTTTCAATCTCTTCAATTGTCCTCCGGTTTCACTTAACTACTCCGATTAATGGTGCAGTTAGAAAGCTGCACTTTCCAGCTATTCTTTGAATTTAGTGAAAACACTCCTAGAACAATATTTCCTAGATGGCTACAAAGCCTCGAAAGACACTTGTACTTCATAACTCTTAAGAGGAAGAACAAAATAGACATATTTACTAATGATGCTCACTGGGAGCAGAATGGAAAGGAAGCTGCATATTACACAAATTCTACACTACTTCATAAGCAAACATTCATGTAGCTCCTGTTTTTACCTCTCTGTCCCATAGTGCAACACCACCACATTCATAAAAGCTGCCTCCAACATCTTGTTCTTTAGCTTACAGCCCCACGCTTGCTGACATTTAAACAATGGCAAAAATTCCTTTGCCTATCAGATCCCCTGTCCAGAGGAGCTTACAGTCTAAGGGCCCAGTCCTGCAAAGAGATGATCACTCGCAACTTCTATTGGTGACAGAGGAGGCACTTGGCATTTTACAGAACCATGGGTAAAATTGAGGCACTTAGGAGCCTAAACCACAGTGACTAGAGCTGACTGGAAAACACCGACTCAAAAGTGAAAACATTCCACAGGGACAGACAGACCATTTTATGAAATTCCAAAGGAAACCAGGCAAAAATTCCAATGGAAACCTGGCCAGTTTCCTGCCAGTTCACCTGTCCAGGTCCTCGGTAGCCTGGCTGGGTTGCGCCCAATGAGCTGGGAGCCTGGAAAACCTGTGTCTCACGCTTCTCGGTTTCCAAGGCTGCCTTGAAAACATTTTTAAAAGGTCAAAGCGAAAGGTCATTTTGACTAGAGTTTTTGGAATTCCCATTCTCCAGGAATTGAATTTTTTGTTCTATTTCTGAATGATGATTTTTTTTTCTAATTTCAAAAATTCCCAGGGAGTGAGAATTCCATTTTCTGGCCTGCTCTATCACTGGCTTTCACTGAGACTTAGGCACCTAAGTACCTTTTGAAAGTGTGACTTAGGCACATCTACAAATGTTACCCCACCCTTTTCTTTAAGATGAGAACAAAAGGAAGAAGCTGCAACACAGGAAGGGGCCAGGGAAGGCATAGGATGAGTTCAAGGACAGTCTGATTAGGAATAGGCTTGGCAGAATTTGATTTTTATATATTCTATTGATAATATTTATGTTAATTTTAAAGCATTTTTTCAAGTTTTAGCAATTTAAATTATCACAGTTGCAGGAACTTAGGGGAGGAGCCAGACAGTAATTGCCTGATAAAAGTTTTATAACTATTAAAAACACACTGTCAACATTACATGTCAAAATATATAAAGCAAAGAACCTTAAATCAAACTGTAGTAACTTCTCAAGCAGTATTTTTCTTTCTTTGCCGATGTATATTTATTGTTGATTAAAATATTTTTTCGTCAGTTGGTACGTGCACAGTTTAATCAATATTTATCAACTATTACCAATAAAAATATAATTCTCCCAAGACTAATAATGTAGTTATTTGAGAGACAATCACGCGTACCTGGGTGCTCGTCTCACTGCTGAAGGTCTATCATAGAATAAAACAGGTGTCGGCAACGTTTGGCACGCGGCTCGCCAGGGTAAGTACCCTAGCGGGCCAGGCCAGTTTATTTACTTGCTGACGTGGCAGGTTTGGCCGATCGTGGACCCCACTGGCCGCAGTTTGCCGTCCCCGGCCAATGGGGGCGGTGGGAAGCCACAGCCAGCACATCCCTCGCCCACGCCGCTTCTCGCCGCCCCCATTGGCCCGGGACGGCGAACCGCGGCCAGTGGGGGCCGAGATCAGCCGAACCTGCCGCGTCAGCAGGTAAATAAACTGGCCCGGCCCACTAGGGTGCTCACCCTGGCAAGCCGTGTGCCAAACATTGCCGACCCCTGTAATAAAACAATAGAAACTGTGACTGACCAAACACAAAGCAGGTTGGAATAAAGCGAGTTATCAATTATACTGATCCGCAGCCCACAGGAGAAGTGGGCCAAGCAAAAAACTACAGATCCCCACTCTACCCCTGAATCTGGCCATGTCTGAAATCTGGATCCAAGTCTGAACATGGCCCCATTTGCGATACACAGTCATTCTTTTTTAAAATTATGACTCCATCAAACAAGCACCCAAAGTAAAGGGAAGTGCTAGAAGTCCACCCCAAAATAACAAACACTGTTAATAGGTGGGACTACATCAAATGTTACCAAGGTGTGAGGGCAGCCAATCACAGGAATGAGTCATCAGGCAAGTGCACTTGATCTGTACCAATTTACTTACTGTTACTACAAGCTTGGCTAAACAGAAAGCTCTCAGCAGTGAAGGCTGGGCTACCATTCTACAGGTTATAGAATTCTCCACGGACTTCAGTGGAGTTGCACCTGCTTACACTAGGTCTTAATTTGGCCCCAATTTAGTGTGTCATTACACTAGAAACACACAAACACTTTACACAAATACATAATCAACACATATGCAGTACATAAAGATACTGATACATGATCTAGTGTACATTTTTTTCCGCCAAAGCAGTCTCTAAATTTCCACACCCCAAATCACCAAACCCACACGTTTTTCAGCAAGGAATGTTACCCATCCAAGACTGTGCGCTCAAAATGCTCGGATTTGCAGTTGTAAGTCAGTTCTAGCTGTAATTGGGTGTACAGATTCAAGGGTTGGGCTGAGGCCACTCGGAAAAGGTGCTGCATATAGTTTATATCTTTAGAAGGCACGAAGAGCTCGACTTGCCAAAGTGTTCAACCCCCCCAGCTCCAGTAACCAGGAGCAGCAGGTGTTCAGCACCTCTAAAGTCAGGCCCTTGATTATTTTATTGCATTCAACTTGCTTATACTTTATTGTCAGAATATCTCAGGGTACTTTGTCACTTCCGTTTATTGTTATCAGGCTTTGGTATCACTCTGAGGAAGACAGGATCTGCCAGATACTATTCATCTTGTTAAACTATTGCTTTAAAAAGAAAACCCACTTCCTTTTGTCTTTCAGAGCCTACGATACTTTGAGTGTTGAAAATACCATTAAACCTGAATTTCATGATCACTTATGAAAACTTCTGCACAGCTGTAGATCAGAATTACTCGATTAACCTCTTCATCCCTGAATTCTTTGGTATCAAAGGGACTATCATTTACTATTTATTTGTACAGTGCCTAGACAATGGGGCCTCAATTTGATTGAATGTCTAAGCACTACAGCAATACAAATGTTAACAACAAGGGTCAAGGAATTAATGAAGTCCCATTAAAAAAAAAAAAAAAAAAACATCTGAGCCACCATATAAACATTCCAATTCTTGCCTTGAGTCTGAACAGTTTCAGTGGGAGCCCCACACATAAAAGTAGCCCTGGAATTTGGTTCTGGGACAGAGGCACTTCCTTTCTCATCTCTCTCATTCCTTCTCTCTTTTAGGGGGGAGGGATAGCTCAGTGGTTTGAGCATTGGCCTGCTAAACCCAGGGTTGTGAGTTCAATCCTTGAGGGGGCCACTTAGGGATCTGGGGCAAAATCAGTACTTGGTCCTGCTAGTGAAGGCAGGGGGCTGGACTCGATGACCTTTCAAGGTCCCTTCCAGTTCTAGGAGATAGGATATCTCCATTAATTTAATTTAATTTAATTTAGTTAGGCCATTTTTCAGGTAGTGTAGTTGGACTGTACGTCTAAAGTAAGGCAGAAGAAAACAATCCCAGGAACTTCCATGCTCATTGCAACAGCTTTGTTCTGACTGCTTGTTGTCTGCATACATGCTTGTCTAAATTCTACACCTATGCAAACCCATGGGTCACAATGGTGTTGCACCATCTGCAAATCAGTGAAGAATCCGATCTCGTGTGTGTCTTGTATCTGGTCTGCATCGTCTGCAAACTCCTCCTTGTAGCAGATTACTAATTACTCCTGATTTTGTCTCTGATCAGATAAACTCAAGATCCAAACTGCACAGAGGTCAACAAGAGAAGCTGCAGTGAGCTGACCACCATCTGAAATTCATTCAACCAGCGACAAAAAGACAGGAGGGATAAAGATCTAACACAACCTGCACCCCTCACCAATCAAGGATGGATCATGTGCCCACCTTCTTCTAACCTATGATCCCATTCAGAGTGCTGGAGGAAAACCGAGAAACCTCAAGGAACCTGCCAATATGACTTGGGAAGGAAGGAGGAATTCCTACCCGATGCCAAAAGCGGCAGTCAGTTTAACCTTTTGCATGTCAACAGAAGCACCATCATTACATATCTACTTCTGTTAGTAACCAAGTAACTGCCCATTCTTTTCCTACACCTTAATATTAGGATTACTCCGAGTACCACCCGAGGGAGAGAATTAGAAATGTTGAGTTACGTCAGCTATCGTTTTGCAGAATATCCAACATGGGCAAATGCCCAATGTGGGCTAAAGTCCAACATGCCAGCATTACATTTAACAGGTGACAGAAAGAAGGGGGGGAAGGCACCAATCTTGGTGACTGGCCCTGCTCCAAAAAAATCAATTAACATTAGCACAAAGAAGCAGCAGCTGACATTGTGTCAGTGTTTGATTGTTCTACCCAATGGGTGAAATCCTTCCCATTGACTTCAATAGGGCTAGAATTTCATCCAATATTTCTAATAGCTGGGGGAGAAAGGACTAGGAGGAGCAGATGAAGGCAAATGAAGAGGCCACGTGGTGACTATTTTAAATACGTAGACTGATTATGGCCTAAAATGAAAAGAAGTGAAAACTGAAGCTGAGGGGAAGTGGTGGAAACCCCATCACTTGGGGCATTTAAAACTAGATTGGACAAAGCACTAGGACGCACATTGCCAGGAAAACCCTGCACTGGCTATGGGGATGAATGGACTCCTACCTCTAGTCTCTCTGATTCGTTAATAAGTAAGGTTGAGATTTTGTCACATTTATTTTTAGTAAAAGTCACAGACACATTGCGGGTAAACAACAAACATTCATGGAAGCCCATGACTTTTACTAAAAATGTGGGGCAGGGGCTGACCATCAGGAGGGACTGAAGCCCCAACCCCTGCCACAACCACCAGGGCTGACAGCCCCAGGGCTGCAATGGGGGCTGAAGCCAAAAAAGTCATGGAGGTTCATTAAAATTGCAGAATCGTATCCTTATTAAGGAGATAGGGATGTAGATTTCTACCCCTAGGAGAAGAAAGAGAATGATTGTACCAATAAGCTTTCTTACAGACAGACAGGACACCCTACATTCCTTATCCGTTCACCCAGATAACCTTTAATGAGGACAATTATCAAATGCTATTTTTCTTTTACTTCCCCAATTGCCAACTATTGCTGTCACAACTTCCCAGAGCTCCACCAGCTTACAGCAGTCCATGAGTCCACTCTCCAATATCCCTTCCACAAGCTGTCTTTGCTTAGGTTCCTGTTTTTAGCATGTGCTCAGCTCTACCAAAACACTACATTCATTACTATTCCATCCGAGGAGCTCAAAGTGCTTTACAGACATTAGTTAAGCCTCACAACATCCCTCTGAGGCAGGTGTTCTTGTCCCCATGTTACAGGTGGGGATACTGAGGCACGGAGGCCTTAATTTTCAAAAAGTTAACATGCAGATGTCAGCACAAAAAGTATACACACACACGTGTATGTACGTAAATCAGGCTTTACCACGACCACATGCATAAATCAGATTCTGTACTTACAGATGCAATCAGTCACAGCAACAACACACTCCGACCAGCCGCACAAACGTACACACATTTTATGTACTGTAGACACTTGCATATACGCATGTATTTGATGCTCTTAAAACTTTTAAAAATCAGGTCATTAGTGACTTTCGCATAGTCAAAGGGAAATTTTGTGGAAGACACAGGAAGGAAACCCAAATCTCCTGACTCCCAGTTCTGTGCCTTAAGTACAAGACCAGCATTGTTAACGTGATTGCATCAAGCTAGCCTGCCTTGCCTGCACCGTTTTTTTGGTATGCATCACCACGCACAAAAATAAGCCAGATACTGAATGACTGATTTTAGATTTAGGGAAAAACAACAAATGACAAAAAGAATAAAACTCAAGTTTTCATAAGAGCACTCCACTATAACAGGAACTGAACACAAAATGGCAGGGGCCTTCAGCAGACAGCAAGCTCCTAGAAATGAAGTTTCAGTACAGGAGGAAGGAGGAGGGGAGGAGACATATCTGCATAGGTATTATCTGTGCTTTCCAGGGCTCAGTAACTCCACCTAAGGGATAGACCTCCCAAGAATATCAGTTAACATTACAATTAGGGATGTAAAATGTTAACTGGTAAGCATTAGTCTTACCGGTTAACCCACCTTAACTGTTAACCCCTGAGCCAGCCAGCCCACCAACCCCAGCAACCCCGGCCGGCCTTATCGGCCCCACCAGCCAAATCGGCCCCAGCCCTGCCGGCCCTTTAATAGGTTAACTGTTTAAACAATTAACCATTTAAATAAAATATTTTGTAACTTTTAAAACAATATTTATATCCCTAATTACAATCACTGCCGTCCTAATCTCAGTAAGAACTCCAAGACCTATTGCTATTTGGACCCAGTGCTTTGCCTGCTTTAAGTAATTCTTTCAAAACCATTTCTGCTTTCATACGCCTTCCCCCAACTACAGCAGGAAATACGAGCTATCCCTTAAGGCAGCTCTCTGACTTCTATAAAGACAGCTGCAAGATGTATCACAATTCTATCACGCCTTATCCACGGCCTCCAACTTCCCGCTCCCATTTTTACAGGGGAGCAGTTAGCTCCTTTGCCTTCTTTTTTGCTGCAAAGATAGGTGGGAAAGGGTTGTTGAAATATTCCCCGTTATCTAGAGTTCAATATGCCACCTTGTTTTGCTGCTCTGTGTTTTCCGTTCATGCATCTCCCAATCCTCTCCCTAAGTGCTTCAATTTTTTTTTTTTTAAACCTCCCGCTTACTGCTTTTCACAGCCCTATTTATCCTTTTCACTGCTGGTCTGGCTATAGCGTCTGCACCACAGCAGACTACTAGCCACTTCACAGGTGATTGGGGCACTGGGTATCTGGGGCCCAGATCCTCAAAGGTGTTTAAGCATCTCGCTCTCATTCAAATCAATGGGAATTAGGTACCTAAGTACCTTTAAGGATCTGGGCTTAGTACACTTGTGGCAGTGACCCAAGTTACAGATGTAATGCTCCGTCCTGCAACCCTCACTCACATGAGTAGCCTCACTGACTCTCTGTTCAAGAAACACAAGGTTGCAGAATCAAGTGCCATTAAACTGCATGTCCTTTTTCTCTTTTGGTTTAAGCCAGGATGGATTTCAGGCTTTTCAGCTTTTTTGCAACGTCTCTCAGTGTTCAGTATCCCCCTTTGCATTCTCTTCAAGCAAGCCCGACTTCCTAATCTCAAACTCTTCCGTTGCTTGCTGTTGCAAGCAGTGCTGCCCTGATGAGCAAGTCAGAGCTAATGAATGAGGATCTCTCATGTATTCCAGTGTAGAGCGTTCTCCCACATCAACCTCATTTAGCATCGTCCACTCATCGAGAATAGTGAAGTGATCCAAATTCTATTCTCTTTCTTCAGATTAGATCAGAGGTGGGCAAACTACAGCCCGTGGAACCATCCTGCCCGGCCCCTGGGCTCCTGGCCCTTCCCCTGCACTTGCCCCTCCCCTGCAGCCTCAGCTCGCTCACTCCGCCCCTGGTGCAATGCTCTGGGCGGCGGGGCTGTGAACTCCTGGGGCAGTGCAGCTGCAGAGCCCGACCCGGTCTCTGTGCTGCGTGGTGGCAGCGGCGGCACGGCTGTAGCACTGCCAATCTCCGGTGCTCCAGGCAGCACAGTAAGGGGGCAGGGAGCAGGGGGGGTTGGATAGAGGGCAGGGAAGTTCGAGGTGGTGGTCAGGAGGCAGGGGTGTGGATAGGGGTCAGGGGGCAGTCAGGGGCAAGGGTTCCAGGGGCAGTCAGGGGACAGGGAGAAGGGGTGGTTGGATAGGGCAGGAGTCCCGGGGGCCCATCAGGAATGAGAGGAGGGGTTGGATGGGGCAGCAGGGGTCCGCGGGCGGTCAGGGGACAGGGGTGTGTGGATGGGGCAGGGGCCCATCAGGGAACAGGGGGGGTTGGATGGGGCAGGAGCCCCGGGGGGGGGAGGGCAGATAGGAGGTGGGGGCCGGGCCATGACCCCCTCCCCTAACCGTCCCTCTATACAATTTACGAAACCCGATGTGGCCCTCAGGCCAAAAAGTTTGCCCATCCCTGGATTAGATTCACAACAGCAATAGGCCTACAGGATCCTCTACAATTCAGCAGTGATTTGGAAACCTGTCACCTTCCTTATCAGCTGTTTATTGTCTTTCCAGTCAATATCTGAGAGACACTTGATGAACACTGAGGTAACATGGCTATAAATGAGGGCATGTTCTGGCTCCCTCTTGGGATACGTCTACATTGCAGCTGGGGGTGCGCTTCCCAGCTCGGGTAGACAGAAGCACTCCATCTGCTCAAGCAAGCTCGCTGCAAATAGCAGTGTAGCCAGCCAGGGTAGCAAGATCAGCAGCTCAGACTTGCCGTCTGAGTGCAGATCCACCCAGACCCATCGAGTACATACTCGGGTGGTTAGCCCAAGCTGCCACCCATTTTACCCCTCACTATACTGCTACCATTAGCACACTATCTCAAGCTCCCTGTTCAAACATGCTCCCAGCTGCAGTGTAGACATGGACCCGAGGGTCCGTTAGCCTCAGCATTTAGATTAAAAATTAATATAAAATTGAAATGTTATAGAATTTTGTGTTTTAAAAATCCATTAACACCTGGGGTTTATTATTATTCAGCACATTCCCCTGCAATGTTAGAAACCCATTCACAACAGTATCATATTATTGCACTGGAACCAGCAAGTGAAACTGACCAGGCTGAGTGAAGGGCAAGTAAATGTGTTCTAGTAAGTTATTATAGGCGTGGAAAACACTTGTTTAACTACATGATTTATATCTTGGTAATGTCCCTGTTATGGTCAGTTCTGGGCCTCTCAATCTGAAAAGGAGTTTCTTCATACCTTTTCAAAATACCCCGGAGGTCTTTAGTGCCATCCAAGAATCACCCAACTTCCTTCAATGCCTTTAATTGCTATCCAAGCTATATCTACTGCATCAACCACAATATTTATATCTCTTCTCTCTGTTGACTCAGCATTGTCCCTCACCTATTTAAAAACCCATGTTCCTGGTTCAACCACATTTCTTTGCTTCTAAAAATACCCTGTTTATCATTCAAACATGTGACTCTCATTAAGCAACCTCTTTACATAGCGTCTGCTGCCAGCATTTGTCTTGGAGACGTTGAACTTTCCTTTTGCATTTCAGGAGCCAGATTCTCCCTTGTGATCCATCCCCTGCCACTCCAGCAGTACAAAGGAGCCAGAAACTGGCTGAATCGCCCCAGCTGAGAATTTCACTATCACAGGGGTGGGGAGACACCTCAGCTGGTGTAGAATGGGGGTAGCCAGCTTTCACACCACCACTGGTGTAGCAGGGTGTGCTGGGCAAGGAGGTAGTGCTGCCAGCATGCGGCTGCACTCCAGCTGTTATAGCAGACTGCTCCTTGGGGCAGTTTCCAGCTAGCGTCTGTTAGAGCAGAATCGGTGCAGGGGATGGCAAAAAGAATTTGGGGAACTACAAGTTTTTAATATCCCCTCCCTGCCCACTCCCCAGCAGAGAATCTGGCCCCGCGTTCCTAACCCACAGAATTAAGTAGTAGATATGCTAACTGCAGTCCACAAGAAAATTCATCTTTTCCTCCGCCTTTGTGGCAGGGGACAGGGAGCTTTAGCAAACATGGAGAAGACATTAAGTGTGGAAAAATAAGTCAAATTACTTTGTAGGCATTTTGTCTTTGTTCCTAGATAATCAACATAATATTAATATGAATCCTCCAATTGTGCCTGATTCTGTTGAGCTATAATCATTTGTGTGTTAAGGTTCAAGAACCTTTGGGATTCACAAACATTTTATGAATAGCTCCTGGTTGTCAAATACCCAGGAATAGGACCTAGTGAATAACGGTAAGCCAAGCTCAGCACTATTCATAGCAAAATAGTCAGTGTTTTTTAATTTCATATTCCACCAATGCTAGTTATTTGTATGGACAGTTGTTTGCATATCTCTATGCCTCTAAGCCAAACTATTTTTTCTTCTAGTTTGAAAATCTCACGCTTTTTTGTAAAAAAAGAGAAATACAGCCTCTCTTTTCTATACTAATCAGGTGTCCCCTAGAAATCATCATCCACATTTTTATTAATCCTAAAGCTTCTGACTGATACTGACTGGCCAAGGTAACCCCAAGATCCTCTGTGTGAATGTTTCACTTCTACCAACAAGTAGAAACTTCCCCAAAGACTACATTTCACAACTCTTCTCTTTGTCTTGAAGTCTGAGCTCCTGTGTCTCTCTATTATCATTTATTCCAGTAAGCAGAATTACAAAAGGTTCAGTCTCTGTTCTCAAGGCAACTCTCCCAGTACCATCTTTAATCTCTGTCTTTGGGAGACTCATCACTTTCCCATTGGGTGAGCGCCACTTATGGAACTGTGTATCCTCAAGGTGCCTCATACCACCATCATTTTCCTGCTCTGCTCCATGAACTTTCCTCACTTAATTCCATAATCACATTGCCTGAATTCACCTCAACAGCATTCAAAATCTGAAACCTATTGAACATCAATGCTGTTAACTCAAGACAGGCCTGACCCAAAACCCTAAATCTCAACATCCCTGAATTTTGGGGGCATTTGAAATACAAACCCAGTTGGGAATTTTACAAATGGTTCCCATGACTGTCTTTATAAGGAGCAAGCCAAAACTCTGGATCCAAACAAACTAAAATGCTAAGTGTATAAACTCTGAATTTGGCCACTTCAGCCTCTCCCTTCTGTATTCTCATCTCTGTATTACATGCCACATACGGGCCTCTTTAGAGCCACCTACTATACAGACCTAGGTCTGTTTGAAATTCAGGTCAGCATCCCTCTCAGCAATGATTTCGCTATCGCACACAAACCAAAGAAATTCCGTCCTTACCTTTAAACAATCTATTCCCTGGCACTAAACAATTCATAAATTCCCAACCCAGAGAACGTACTCTCCTCTCTCCACCCACATATTTCTCCTGTGGTTTGTATGATCATTCAGTAAATATATTACAAAAAAGTTCACTGACCTCAGTCTGCTGCTTTGAGACCTTTGTGTGGCTCACCACTCTCCACCACTCCTCCCCCATGCCCTTGTGGGAGTGTTTCATAAATAAATTGTTGCTGCCTAGATCCCAAGCACCCTCCAGCCTCAGTGGGAGTTGAGATCCCCTTGATGTTAACAGCAAGTGCATATTTCTGAGGCTAAAAAGCACCTATCAGGTTAATGTCTGGAAGGAGCAGCCTTCTGAAGACTGTGGAGAGGAGAGTGAGGTCTGTCTAACCACAACATCTTCCTGCCAGTTTCCCCCACAATGTGCATCAAGAGGGTAACATGCAAAATTAAGAACTCCAGTTTGCATTTGTTTCCAGAACTCAACCCCTGCATGCATTCTTGCTCCTCAATGCCAGGGGATCACTGGAGTGCCAGAATGGAAATCTTAACTCCAAACAAGCACAAAGTCTAAGACCCCCCATACAAAAAAAGTTTTGATTCACTCAGAGTTGGGCTTTGATCAGGCATTCTAGATCAGGTTAGTCAGTGACTGATGGCCAGTATTTTCTGTAAGTCTTGTAGATTTCCTCCTTGGCAGTAGCCATCTGCCCTTTTAAACCCACTGACTTTTTAAACTTGTCTTTGTTAATAGTAGAAATGTAGGACTGGAAGGGACCTCGATAGGTCATCTAGTCCAGTCCCCCACACTGAGGCAGGACTAAGTATTATCTAAAGAGTCTGTCTAACCTGTTATTAAAAACCTCCAATAATGGAGATTCCACAACCTCCCTCGGTAATCTGTTCCAGTGCTTAACTAACCTTATAGTTAGGATGTTATTCCTAATGTCTAACTTAAATCTCCCTTGTTGCAATTTAAGCTCATTTCTCATCCTGTCCTCAATGGAAAAGGAGAACACTTTATAACAACCTTTTACGTACCTGAAGACTGATGATATGTCCCCCCTCCGTCTTCTCTTCTCCAGACTAAACAAACTGAGTTTTTTCATTTTTTCCTCATAGGTCACGTTTTTGAGAACACAAATAATTTGTGTTGCTCTCCTCTGGACTTTCTCCAATTTGTTCACATCTCTCTCAAATTGAGGTGCCCAAAATTGAACACAGTACTCCACTGAGACATTATCAGTGTTGAGTAGAGTGGAAGAATTACTTCTTGCTTATAACACTCTTGCTAATACACCCCAGAATGAAAATCATTTTTTTTTTTGCGCAAAAAGTATTACACTGTTGACTTACATTTTAGTTTGATCTACTATAACCTCCAGATCCTTTTCTGCACTACTCCTTCCTATGCAATCGTTTCCCATTTTGTATTTGTTTAACTGATTATTCCTTCCTAAGTGTAGTACTTTGCATTGTGCTTATTGAATTTCATCCTATTGATTTCAGGCCATTTCTCCAGATCATTTTGAATTTTCTCTCAAACTAGATACTTTATATTATGGTTATATCTATCTCCCTGCTGATACCACCTGGTAAAACCCACAAACATTTCATAATTATGCATATAGGCCCCACAAAGGAAGCGATCCCCTCTCACATTATTAAAGGTGGAGGTGAGACTATCTTCTTGAATTCTGTCAGTGGTCATTGCCAGTTGGAGCCCTGCGTATTCTGTCACGTGCTGTCAATCTCCATCACACTTCATGTAATGAAATGCTGACATCTCAGCCCTTACCCTGCATATTTAACAGTGACAGCTACAGTACCTGAAATTTTAATTAGCAAGCGTTCTTATTGCTATGGCCCTGGTTCTTTGGGTCACCCAGTCCTGTCAGCAAGTTATGCCAGTCGATCAAATGTTTGGTGGCTCTTCGTGATCTGATTTTACGGATGCTTTATTCTGATCCTGTCTCCAGCTCATATGCATAACTGTTTTCCCTGCTGTGTCTTTGTCAATCAGTGGCTTGATGAACAAACAACGGGTGGGGGATAGTTTCCTTGTATTTTCTGGTGTCACACATTTCTATGAATACCCTCTGAACAAGAAATGGCTCCTCCCCTATGGCTACCATGGAAATCCAAAGGAAAGAGGGCAGAAGGCTCACTGCTAGTCTTGTTCACATATGGATAGTCATACAGTACTATAGCAGACTGAAAAGTACACTGGTCTGAGGGTCTGGGACTAACTACAATACATTCAGCCCTGGACCAGTGCCAAAAGACCACTTCTAGACACAAGGACCAGTGACAGGTTTAAAAAGCCCTATGTCTCATGCCTCAATGAAAAAGATGGGAGTCCCAGCTCTCCTATGCCATGCAACCTTTCGGCCTGATGCTGCCGTGTGACGAGAGGCCTCAGCTCCAAAAGGAAGTTAAGGGAGGGTTGAGAGCACTCACATTTTGCGGGAACAGGCCCCTTGTCTTTGGTAGGGCACATCAAGTGATAGAAACTCTTGAAATCTCACCACTCCGATGACCATGTTGTGATATTCTACTTCAATGCCATGCCAACCTGATATTAGTAGCTGCTATTTTGAAAATGGCTAGTTAGAAATCTGATGCTTCATTCCCTATGAAAGCACTTTGATTATCCCGCTTCCAGGCAGCATAAAGCCTTAGACTCTGATCTAGTGGTTTGCAAGATGTCAGATGCTAATGTAACGGGTTTGGAGAAGGCAACGTGTTAACATCAGGAATAGTATCTCTTTCCCTTTCCAGTGTGCACATGGGAGCAGAGGGAAACCTTCCCATAGTTGGGACCCTCCTTCCAGATGGTGCTGGGGTTGCCTCTCGCACTAAGGTTACCTCTCTGGGGGAGGGAACTCCAGCTGCTAGGAAAAGGCAGGTGTTAGTAACGGGAGATTCAATCATTAGAAACGTAGATAGCTGGGTTTGTGATGACCGTAGCTGTCACACGGCCTCCTTCAAACTCCCTTCGAGTCTGCAACGACAGTCCGCAATTTGCGCAGCTAGCCACAATTCTAGTCCTCCTCCTCTCCAGTGGGGTGAGGGAGCCTGCAATCTAAAGCCAACAGAACTGGCAGAGTCCCTTGAACATAATCCTCTCAGAAGACTCTTCTGGTCCCATGCACTGTTTCACCTCCGAGTCCTTCAGACTGGCTCCCACTCTTATTTATAAAATCCCTCCACTCAGGTTCCCATTGGTTCTACTCTCTGAGCATGACTTTGGTTGTGTCCTAGCAGGCTGCTTGCCCACAGCGGAAATCACCCAAATATCTTCAAACAGCTATTGAGCATGCCCAGAGCCTGCCACACACTGTTTCAATTCTGGATGATTCCAGTCCATCCAGCAGAGTCACCTGGCCCAGCTCCAGCAAGTTCACAGGCACAGAGAACCCACTCAAAACAAATACTAGAATTATGTATCCTCCCCACTGGTTCTTTCATTATTTACACCTCTAAAGGCTCCAATGCAAGCCCATGGCTTACACTACACTTAAGGAAGAACTGAAGTAGTAAAATAGTAATCAGAATGATGTCACTGTAAGGTTCAGTAATTCATAACCTTCCAGGGCTAGGAACACTTTGGTGATCCAACATACAGGCTTGCAAGACCCCGAAACTTCTCTAAGCACTCGTCCTGGACAGTGATCAGAACAAAAAAGTTCATCTCTGACTCTACAAGTAAATAAGGATCAGGCAAGGCTAGAAATAATCTTCACCACATGATAAATCAGCAGCTGATACACAGAACACCTCAATAGAAATGACCATAATATGAGAGACAGCATTCCATGAAATCTTGGTGCTGTTTTATTACACTTACAAATTTCAAAATACTTTTCAAAGCATGAACTGATGAAACTTCAACAGCTCTGTGAGGGAAGTAGATATTATTATACTCATTCTACAGATGGGAAAACTGCAGCCCACTCAAGACCACAGGTTTCTTTTGAGGTCTGAGAAGACGGACTCCTCAATTCAAAGGAAACCTGCACAACACCTTCAAAAGACGAATCTGGGAGCTTAAATTCATAACTTTGCTAGACAATAAAAATCATGGACTGAAGAGCCCCCGGACTTATGGTTTATAACTCTCACCCCCACCCTTGCCTTTTTCCACTCCTTTCCCCCTCTCACTCCCACCCCACCCCATGACAAGTGTTAACTGGCCACTTAACACATATTTCAAGTGACCAGTCAAGTTATCTACTTATGCTAAACAATCTGTTCCAGCTTGTATTTAGCTGTGACACTCTGAGTACCTTTCCCAGAAGAAGAGCTAAGCTTGTCTTTTTCACCAATAGAAGTTGGTCCAATAAAAGATAATTCCTCACCCCCTTCGTCTCTCTAAGTAATTTAAAAACAGTTTAAACTTTATAGCATTTTTAGAATTGCGAATTACTGTAGGAAATTGAGTTCTCTTCCCATTCTGTACTGTAGATTTTTTTTTTTTTTAAATAAAACAAAACTGGAACACATGCTGTGATTGCACCTCACATGCATGTGCAATTTTGTTCATGTTTACAAACCTTCATTAGTGGTAGGATTGTTAGGAGAAAGGGAATAAGCATTCAATAGTAATCTGATTTTTTTTAAGTCCACGACGGGTGAATAAGAAGCACATTTCCTGGTATAATGCACAGCTTCAGAAAGCTCTCTCTCAACTTCCTATTTGCATTTGACAGAAGAAAGATGAAGTACTGCACAATTAAACTGAGGGGGATTATCTATTTAGCAGCCAGGAATTAATGTGGAATGTGTTACAATATTACAGCTTATTAATGATTTGCAGCACAGTACACTGAACCAATTCGAGCAACATATCCACTCTGTATTTACTGACATACCACATTATCTGCGACTAATCAAAGGAACACTGAATCGAAGGATTCCCTGCATGTAAAACGTTTAACCAACACACTCACATTCACTTGATAATGGGAACCTTATTTTCAGTTACCGGAATCTCATCAACTCCAGCAAAATTAATCAGGAAACAGTATCTGGTCTGACTTGGGCATTTACATTATGTACAAGAGCCATCCGTCTTCTCAAATATTCACAATAAAAGTTGATTTGTGCTTTTTGTCAATGGCCGCCATTGGTCGATATTTCCAGATATGATTGTCCTTCACCAAACATTGATAAAATTCTTTCAGAAAAGTAATTTGTAACTCATGCAAAAAAGTGAAGAGATTTATCTCACTGGTTTAAAACAGAGGCTCTTGGCTTCTTAAATGTATTATGTGCTTGAACAATACAAGTGCGTCTTTTCCTCCTTTCTGATGTGTGCATGGCCATTGCAGCATTAAGATTGTACCGAAATTCCTCCATTGCTCTCTCTGTTCTTTGATTTAATCTGATTCCATCCCTGCCCTTTCCCTGGGGTTCTGAGGCTTTTTTGCTTTCATCTCATTGCATTTACCTTTCAGATCATCATCCGCCCACTGTAATCCACTTCAGCACAGCATTAGTATATATTAATTTAGGGGACTGTATGACTCATGTGATATAGAGCTTTTCACCTTTATTTTGCTAGTTCAATCCCAGCATAGATGATAGCAACCTAAAATGGTTACCATCTGATGGCTGTTTGGTATCCTATGTCAACAGCATTCTGTGGTCACAATCCAGTTCCCAGTGGACAGGTGCCCATATCACTGGCAGTAATTAATACCCTTGTTGGCAGTCTCTCAGAATCCAAGGACTGTCTGGACCATGGAAACCTCCCCATTGTTTGTCCCTCCACAGGAAGCTGCAGCTGTTGATCTGGTATCTTTCATTATGCATTCCCCGACTGTATCCCCACAAAGTCATGGGACCGCCTCATCAGCCTCCTCCTGGCGCTAGCCAAGACGGTCATAAATCAGTCCAGGAGGAGCAAGTTCGACAGAGGCCTTACTTGTCTCACATATCTGGGCAGGGTCCGCTGACTCCTTAGATTCCTTTGCAGAACAGTGGGTGCTGTCCAGAGATTTCTGCTTGGTGTTCCCATCCAGTTCCCTCATTTTAAACCTATGAGCTGTGTGTCAGTTCCAGGATAACTGCACCTGTATTCCTGTGTACCTACATTGTCCCTTGAGGTCACCCACTTAAGGTTTCCAGCTCCCAGCCATCATGTCTCTTGGGTAGAGACCCTCATCTCTCTCCCTCCTGAGAAGGGTTTTAAGGGGGCACAGCTCCCTGATATATATGGTGATATCCCCAGCAAGCCTAAAGACCAGCACCTGTCCTTCGCTTTCTCTCAGAGGGCTATGAACAGTGAATTGTCAGCACTTACAACTTATTGCACAGCTCTTTGTAACCAAGCATCTTCATTCCTAAGGTAAAAGGTTCAAGAGAAAACATAAAACACAGATATAAATGCACACTAAATACACCAGGAGTCATACCTCAGATTTATGGGACCCTAGTAGGCCAAAGTCTTTCCAACCCTTCAAAAGGGTTGGGGCTTCCCTTGGACAAAAGGTTGTCTCTCTTTGCTGGATCAGAAAGGTGGTCCTGTGAGATTTCAAACTCACCCTTTTATACCCAACACCCCTTTCTTCATGTCCTAGTCACTGGAAAACTCAACTTGAACCAGTATGTGTGAACCAGTCCAGGGCGTAGTACCTCTCTAGAGTTCTTTAGTATCTGTGAATCACCTTAATCACCTCCTACTGTTTTTGTTCTTGTAGGAGCTGTGGTAACCCTCCCACATGGAGCAGAGCACAATCATACATAAACCACTCAAATTTAATACAATGGCCCCCCCAAATTACTTCATGGGGTTGCAATATCAGTGTCAACCTACACACCTGATTTAGTTTTTGTTAATTTGTGCCATAGAATTAGTTGAGCCCTGATCCTGTGGCTCCTCCCTTGATTGAGGGGGCGGGCATTTAGTTTTAGATGGGCTCTGCCCTCCTTTCTGGGACAACAGAAAGACTGGTCTCTTTCATCACTAAAATAAATTAAAAATAAAATCATAAATAGTTTTCAAAGTTCATTTGGTTCCTGCCTCATACCAGCCACCCATCTTCCAAGATCAAGAGGAGTGGTATATTTCTTAATTCCAGTGGCTCTGAGATAAATAAGGCAATTCAGAACTTAAATATGTTTGTCCACCAATATACAGCTAGATTTTTAATGGTCATTTCATTGTACCTGTTTTCATAACCACTTGCTCAAGCGAGACATTTCTCCTCCTTTTTTTTTTTTTTTAAAAGATAGATAAGTAAGATGAGTGTCATTAAAGGGCTGTAAGACGGGAACACATTTGACAGATGGACTTGAGTGTCAACCATCAAATTGAGTTCAAGCAATTACAGCTTTGGCAAAAGAGCTGGTGGTTATTTTACATGGTTTGTTGCATAAAAGTGTATCCGATTTCTTTTGTGCCATATCTTGAATCACTTTGATGTATGATCGCTCACTACTCCCCTTGACTGCTTTTCAAAAGCAATCTAAATTAATGTGAATTGGTAAAGGGTAATTATCTCTATGAATAATTAGCACATAATAATAAATGCAAATAGGACAAAATGCAACGTTCGACTAGACTAATAGGTTTTGTTCTTGACATGCTCTCTATGAAGCGGACATCTGCAGTACACTGACAAAGGGGGACAGTTGTGTTCCAGGTCCCAGGGACTACGTGCAGAGTATGGCGCTACTCGTTGTGAGTAAGGGTGATGAGAGTCAGGCCTTGCCTTTGTTTAAGGTACATAGTTGGCATCGGCAAAGGATGGCTCTTTAACTGTCTGCACAGGGCCATGAAAAATTATAGCACTTTATTAAGTATTTAATCATCTAATAAAAGGCCCCAATCCTGCAGCTGTTCTGTGACTAACCCTTACTGACCCAAGTAGTCTTGTAGAAATCAGTGTGATTAGTCATATAAGTAGCGCTGGGTCACATGAAGACCTCCTGAGGACCCTGAAGAAGCACAAGCTGAAGTGGTACAGCCATGTAACAAGATCATCTGGCCTATGCAAGATCATCCTCCATGGTACAGAACGGGGGAAAAGAAGAAGAGATGGATTGACAACATAAAGGAGTGGACAGAAATGGACTTCACCAAGCCTCAAACACTGACACACAATTGTCAGGGGTGGAGACAATTGCTTGATGGAGCACCATCATTAATGAGCAAATGACCAATGCAGTTATGCGAGTGATGATGACTACTTACATTCATGAATAAAATGTACAGGATGAAGCCCAGGCTTGAGGAAAAGGAGAGGATGAAACCAAAGGGGAAGGGGAAGGGAATTCTGTGAAATGAAACCTGTAACACTTTTTTCCCCACAATATTCACATTTGTGCCATTCCACCCATCTTTTTGGTATTTTCCCAGTTAACATTTGCAGACTGAGTTCCCAAATACAAATAAATATATCAGTTCTTTATACTCAACACATCCTGGTGAAGAGAGTCATTCATGCCTCTAAAAGAGAAAAAAAATTGCTGGACACAGCTCTGGTAAAAATATGGTACATGAAAATCAGATTCTTCTGTTTAGTTCTACCCAGAAAAAAATGGGAATGTCATTTTGAAACACGAACACTCCGTTGCAGCAACTTTTCTGAGGGCTACCCTGTGGCTTCAGGCACAGCCCTGTCTGCCTCAGGGATGGCATTATAGAAGAGCTCTGTGTAAGCTCGAAAGCTTGTATGTCTCACCAACAGAAGTCGGTCCAATAAAAGACATTGCCTCACCCACCTTGTCTCTCTAATATTCTGGGACCAACATGGCTACAGCAATACAGCATACAAGGGGTGGTATGTGAAATGCACCTCTGTTAGAGACACTGGGACACCACACCCTTACTCTTATGCACCAACGACCAAGATCCAGGTAGCTCACTAAGTGGTGAAAGAGAGGTTCTTACTCCCCTGCATGGATGTGTACACCAAGAGACAGTATAGCCCCAAATATGCAACCTTCTTCTGCTAATCACTAAACTACACACATAATACACACACCACTCCAATTATCAGTTGGATTACACTGCGGATCAAGCAGAGCATTTGGCCGTAAGTAAGCATTTGCATTATAATTTCCATTAAGTTTTATTAAGCTGAATAGAATCACACAACACTGTTTAGAGGGCTTGCAGTACATTAATCAGATTAAATAGAACACGATGAAAAAAATTTAAGTGCCTTCTTAGCAATAGAGGGAAGCTCAGCAAGTAATAAGATACTCATTCAAACCACAAATCTGGAGATCTCTCTTTGGAAAAAAAATTATAACCCTACTAGAACTGCATTTGCTACCTCTTCAGGACCATGTTAGACATTCTGGCATCATAACAGGGAAGACATTAATGCATTATGTGAAGTATATTTTAGTTCAATCTGAGTCCAGCACATTATTATTTTATTAATGCTCTTTTACATGTTTAGCATGTAATGGATCTAGGAGGAGGATGCATTTTAGAGGATAGTCCAATTCAAGTTTGATTCCAAATTTTTAATCAAATGTGAATTAGTTTGTTCATGGCTGAAATGCTCCCGTAGCTTAGTTTCTCACACAATCCTCCTCCTCCAAATGACAAGAAATGAAGCAAGGCCCAGGTCTTCCCTTACTTCTGGAGCCCTCATGTTTCCATACCAACCTAATAGAGCCTCCCGTAAGAAGATGACAAACTCTCTGTGATGGGTTGGACCCCCTTTCTGGGATGCCACCTGATGTACTGGGATTTCATTGAGCCTGACTGCTCCACTAGCCTGGGCTCCCTCTCCCTGTTTTGCTGAATTAGGCTCTCCGGCCTCTGGCAGCGCACACACAGGTAGGGACACACCAATTGTAGAATCACACAGAGTCTGCAATCAGCTCTCTATGACAAGACAGCTAGGAAATCCCCCAGCACTCAAGTGCAGCTCCCATCTGGAAAATACACCCAAAATAATATTGTCTTGTGCTGTAGAGAATTCGATACAATGTAAGCTCATAAATTCGCCCCCTCCCTCAATGTGGAGGAAGATATGAACAACTTTTCCTCCACCCCCCCACCCCAGTTAGAAATTGCACAAACTGGGTTTAATAATGAACAAAAACAAGCTTATTATTTATAAAGGGCAGATTTTAGATGATTATAGCAAACAGAACAAGGCAAATTACTAAGCAAATAAAACAAAACATGCATACCAAGCTTAAGTTTAAGACTGGTTTCAAGAAATAATTTCTCACCCTAAATGTTGTTTTAGGCAAGTTGCAGAGTTTCTGTAGCTTAGAGTTCCAGTTATTTCTCTTTACTGACTAGACTCCTGTCTTAGTCTGGACTCAGCCCTTGGCTTTCCCACCGCTCAGTTCCTTTGTCTCTTCAGGTACTTTCCGCAGTCTTTCTTCTTGGGCAGGAAGGCAATGGAGAAGCGTCCTGTTTGCCTTACGCCCCAGCCTTAAATAAGATTTACATAAGGCAGGAAACTTTTGTTTCCTAGTCTTGATCTCCTCCTCTTTTTAGTGGAAAATTACTAGAAGTCCAAGATGGTGTTTACTAGGCCAGGTGTTTACTAGGTCAGGTGGTATTAGTGTCACAGCTACGTCCCAGGACCCCTCTCAGGAAGGAGAGAGATTAGTATCTTCAAAGTCTTATTGTTTCTTCCTAATGGCCCATCAAGGCTGATGGCCTGTTGTCTGGTGGGTGTCTCCCAAATACACACACAGTTGTAATTGTTACATAGTCAATATTCCTAACTTTAGATACAGAAATGATACAGGTATACAAATTGGATAATCACTTTCAGTAAATTCTAACCTTTCTAATGATACCTTACAAGATCCATCTTGCATAAAATATATCTCAGTTATGCCATATTCACATCATAAGCATATTTCCATAAAGAATATGGGGTGTAACGTCACACTCTCATCCACTATTGGGGCTTTAATCTCAGTTGCAGCTCCTGAAAACTGAATACTTTGGCAAAAGCAGTTCTGCAGCCCATGTACCTTTGGCTCATGATAAGGTCTGAGTCAGTCTGGATCAGCCACAAAGTAGCCAGGATATTCATTTACACATTTTATTTGATAACTAGTAAAAAAAAAAAAAGTTCACCCCTATGTCTTTTGGACTGGAGGGATTACTTTGTAACTGTCTATAAAACATGCTCTCCCTCAAGAGAGAACAAGGATATTAGCACTCACATAGATGACTTGTGACAGAGATTCTTATTTTCTTCTTGAAATAGGAATGCCTGACCCCAAACAGGGTTTGAGCCAATGGCCATTGAAGTCAATGGGAGTCTTCCCTAAGGTGGGAGGTGTCATGTTTTGACAACAAAACTATGGAGTGAGCAGTGTTTCATTGCTGTGATGTGGAGCTCCACAACTTACCCATAATACTGCTCTTAAAGTGAATGGGGATGTCATTGGATCAGGAAGAAATGCATTATAAAGGCCTTGGACTTTAGAAAAATCTTAGGGTAGGGTAGAAAGAGGAAGTCAGAAGCCCTCGTCCCCTTGACTAAACCCAGGAGATCAAATTCTTATCTCTGTCTGGAGTACCTCATGCAACTTCAAAACCTACAGCAATGCACATTAGAGCCAGCTTTGGTCCATAGTACAACACTTCAGCTATTTAGAGGGAGAAATCCCAAGTGAAATGGAGCTTTTACACTAAATCACCTTTGGACATAACTGGACTCTAGAAAAATGAATGTGTTTTCTGTAGCAGATTTTCACTTGAGTGTCTAGCTGCCTCCCCATTCTGCACTTTCCCTTAGGCCCAGGCCTATCCTTAGAGCTACTAGGTTCCGTTTATTATGCAATTTCTAGTTGCAGAGGCCATACGATATTTCATCCACAGCACATAAAGCAGAACAGCCGGTGTAATTAATGGCCACTGCTGTAAATAATATGATAAATGCACACACGGATGAGCCAAGGCATTCCTATTTTTCCCATTTGCGTACCACGATGAATGATGCATTCTGAATGCATCACCCACCATCCATCACAATGAAACCCACTCATCACGCACAGAATAAGAATTCGAACTTCCCTTCTTCATTCAACAGGCAATAATGAGCGTGATGGGAGATTTACAGCATCCTTCAGGATTTTTATTTTTTAAACAATTTAATAGTGTTTGAATCTAAGTAACAACAGTGTTGCAAAGGATGGCTACTCTGCCGATTAACACATGCAAATATTGACACCAATGTGGCCTGCAAAAGAAGAACAACAGGTTTGGCTGGTATCAGCCCGTCCCTCACTGGCGTAAGTCTACGGCTTTGTCTACACTACGCAGCTTTTAGCAACAAGGCAGTGCCGCTACAGCCGTGCCACGAAAAGGGGCGCACTGTAGCCGCTGTTTGTCAGCGGGAGAGAGCTCTCCAGCGCTTTTCGTTGGCAAAACTTTTGTTTTTTGGGGTGTGTTTTTTTAATACCTCTGAAAGACAAAAGTTGTCAGCTGCCAATGTAGACAAAGCCTAACCATATGCCTGCAGAAATTGCAGTTCTTTAATCTTTGGTGCCCTCGTGACTTCATATTATAATAATTCATATGATAAATGGGCCCACTGAAGGGAAAGTGGTTAGTTTGCCAGTGTTTCAAAATATATGAGGTAACGGGCAGAGGAATAAAGAATGGCTGAGCAGTTTTGAAATAAAAGATACCAACTCATCTAGGCCTGGCAGGGTTCAATCTCACTGGAGCCAACCTGAGTATTTACCTTGTCAGCTAGCCAAACTATCAACTCAATACAATACTGTGCTTGTCTGTTTTGTTTGCACCAACTGCACTGAACTGGTGGCAACAAAATGGAACACCAAAAACACAAACTGTATTGGGGGATACAAGGAGCATGAAACAAAGAGCCAATAATCCAAGAGCTACTCCGTTTTGGTAATAGGATATATTCTATTCTCTATGGGGTCTCTTTCCTCACTCGCCAGGATATCGGAGGGCTTGTCTACACTGGCAATTAACAGCGCTGCAACTTTCTTGCTCAGGGGTGTGAAAAAACACCCCCCGAGCGCAGCAAGTTGCAGCGCTGTAAAGCACCAGCGTAAACAGTGCCCCAGCAGTGGGAGCAACGCCCCTCGTTGAAGTGGGTATTTTTAAGAGCACTGGGAAGCTCTCTCCCAGCGCTGCGCCGCGACCACACAAGGCACGTTGAAGCACTGCTGAGGCAGCACTTTAGCGTTGCCAAGGTAGACTAGCCCTGAGTGCCTTGCAACTACAAATTCTGCACCTGTATGGCTAAAAAGTCTGTACTACTCTGCTAGTCTACATGATTACACCAGCAAATGGGCTCCTTAGAAAGCTTCAAGTAAAATAGATATTTGCAAATAAGCTACATCTCTGGATAATTTTAGTGAAATAAAAAACAAACCTCTCCAGAGTCATATTTTGCATTTTAGAAAAAGTGTAGGTAAAAACCCCTTATTCATACATTAATACAACACACACAAAAATACCACTCAAGATTTTTCTCTGCATTCATTTTGATGGCCTTGTGCTCTTTCCCTTTTTAGGTAAATCACATCTCATGGCCTTTAGGGAACTAATTAAGTAACATTCTGAAGCAGTGGAAGGGAGCAGGCTAGGGACAGATAAACCAAGGGAGACAAAATGCATGAAAGAAAATATTGGAAACCTTTTAAAAAAAAAATCTTATCTTTAGAGGAACGCTGTAAAGGAGTTTTAGGGCAAAATATGGGTTTTATTTTTAAAAAAAAAGTTTTCCCCAAACAAAGCCTGGTTTGAAAAGAAATATTGTCATAGTTTTTATTTTATTTCTGTGAAAAGGGGAAGGGATTACATTTAAACATTTCCCTGAAGTTGTCTCATTGTTTCCTTGCATTATCCCATCTGTCTCGGTCCTTCTGCTATCTCTAGTCTCACACTTACTGATGTTTGGGGGCAGGGACTGTCTTTTTGTTCTGTTTGTACAGAGCCTAGCACAATGGGGTTCTGGTCCATAACTGGGGCTCCTAGCTTTTACGATAATACAAATAATAAATGCTAATAAAAATAACAGTGAAGTGATGGAAATCTAAACACAACACTGTATCATACTAAGGGCTGATTCAAAGCCTCTCAAGTCAGTGGAAAGACTCCCAATGCCTACTGAAATTAAAGGACCAGCAGTCCTCTACTGCATTGCAACCAGAAGTGCAACTGACTAAAAAACAAAATAGAAATTGTCCAGTCTCTTTGACAATTTCATTCCCGTTTAGAGAATGAGACAAGTAAACATAATCAAAAGCTGTTATTACTAGTTACAGGTAAGGGAACAATTTTAATAAATCAGTTTTACCTTGACTGTGTTACTTAAGTATTGAAAGATTTTTTTATATGAAAATAGTCAATGAAACTGTATCCTCTCCCACACAAATCATGCCCAGTTACGTAGCTTCTATTATACAACACCCTTGTGTGAATGACATTTATTGTTTTAATTATTCTTTTAAAAAGGAAAACCAGTCATGGATGTATGATTCTCTGTTCAAAACTTAAAAACAGAAATAACTCCCAACTCTAAAATATAAGACTTGAATCTTATTTCTAGTAACTCAATAAAGTGCATTTTTCTCCTAGTTTAAAATGAACAGCAAATACCAACAAAAATGCTAATTTCCAGGAGTGTGGTGATTTAAATCAAAGCAAGGTAATCAATCATTGAGAAACGGATGGAAGCCCAGATTTCATGGCTTTTCCTTAATCTTAATTAGCCCCCAATGGTAAATATCCCCTTTAGACTCATTGTTGCTTTGTAATGAAGAAGAAATGCAAAATAAGTCATTATTTTACAGCTGGGAACGCTCAGGATAGTTTACATCTGAGAGATACTGCAAGCCTGAATTATTAAATGGATTAAAACCTGGCTAACTTATAACTCTCAAAGTATAACCCTAAACAGCGAATCATTATCAAGGTGGTGTATTTCTAGTGGAGTCCCATGGGGATCTGGTTTTGGCCTTACAATACTTATCAATAACCTAGAAGAAAACCAAATCATCACTGATAAAGTTGGCAGTTTGGAGGAGTGGTAAATAATGAAGACGACAGGTGACTGGTAGAGAGCAATCTGGATTGCTTGGTTAACTGGGCACAAGGCAACAATATGCATTTTAATATGGCTAAGCGTAAATGTATGCATTTAGGGACAAAAAATGTAGGCCAGATATACAATGGGAGACTTTATCCTGGGAAGCAGTGACTCCAAAAAAGATTTGGGAGTTTTGGTGGATAATCAGATGAATGTGAACCTCGAGTGTGATGCAGTGACCAAAAGGGCTAATGCGATCCTTGGATGCATAAACAGGGGAATCTTCAGTAGGAGTAGAGGGGTTATTTTATCTCTGTATTTGGCACTAGTGTGACTACTGCTGGAATACTGTGTTCAGTTCCGGTGCTCACAATTCAAGCAGGATGCTGATAAATTGAAGATGGTTCAGAGAAGAGCCACAAGAATGATTAAAGGGATTGAAAACATACCTTATATTGGCAGACTCAAAGAGCTCACCCTAAATAGCTTAACAAAGAGAAGGTTAAGGGGTAAAATTATTACAGTCTAAGTGTACCTACCTGGGGAACAAGTAGGTACTAATGGACTCTTCAATCTAGAAGAGAAAGGTATAACGTCATCCAATGGCTGAAAGTTGAAGCTAGACAAATTCAGACTGGAAATAAGGCTTTTTTTTTTTTTTTTTTTTTAATTAAAGAGTAGTTAACCACTGGAACAATTTACTAAGGGTCATGGTGGCTTCTCCATCGCAGACCATTTTAAATCAAGATTAGGAACTATTTTGGGGAAATTCTCTGGCCTGTGTTATACAAGAGTCAGACTAGATCATCACAGTGGTCCCTTCTGACTTTGCAATCCATGAATTAAAGACAAGACAAGATCTGTTTCTGTACTGTCATTTTGCAGTTATAAATAGCTAGACTGGTTTGTTAGCATCCGCCATACCTGCCTTTCTTGCTGTTAACAATTTCAGATCGAGCTGCCAATTTTTGTTAAATTGCAAGCTATGTATATTTTCATTCTGTATTACTATAAAATAGTACGCTGTCACTTGCTTAAAATGCATTTTTTAGACAGCTCCAAGTCTGCATTTCTCCGCAGTAAAAATACTGCTAGGTTAGAAAGAACAGCAGAGAGGAAAAAACTTACTTTTAATATATTTTCATAGATTCTAGGACTGGAAGGGACCTCGAGAGGTCATTGAGTCCAGTCCCCTGCCTGCATGGCAGGACCAAATACTGTCTAGACCATCCCTGATAGACATTTATCTAACCTACTCTTAAATATCTCCAGAGATGGAGATTCCACAACCTCCCTAGGCAATTTATTCCAGTGTTTAAACCACCCTGACAGTTAGGAACTTTTTCCTAATGTCCAACCTAGACCTCCCTTGCTGTAGTTTAAGCCCATTGCTTCTTGTTCTATCCTTAGAGGCTAAGGGGAACAAGTTTTCTCCCTCCTCCTTACGACACCCTTTTAAATACCTGAAAACTGCTATCATGTCCCCTCTCAGTCTTCTCTTTTCCAAACTAAACAAACCCAATTCTTTCAGCCTTCATTCATAGGTCATGTTCTCAAGACCTTTAATCATTCTTGTTGCTCTTCTCTGGACCCTCTCCAATTTCTCCACATCTTTCTTGAAATGCGGTGCACAGAACAATACGCCAGCTGAGGCCTAACCAGAGCAGAGTACAGCGGAAGAATGACTTCTCGTGTCTTGCTCACAACACACCTGTTAATACATCCCAGAATCATGTTTGCTTTTTTTGCAACAGCATCACACTGTTGACTCATAAACAAATATAAAAAAGTATTTGTCACAAAGTTGATTCAAGTTAACATGATACTAAGAGTGATCTAAACTACAAGAAACCAGGAAATTCACTGCTACTGTTACAGCAAAACAGCATTCGGATGTACAAGTTCTGAACAACTTGCCAGGGCAACCTTGTCTGGGTTCCTTTTAGAGATTTTTCGGTCAAACAGATTTTTGTTTACCTAAATATCTGAGAAATGGCTTTTTCTTGCTATTCTCTGGATGAGAGACTGGGACTCTGAAGAGATGAAGAGGGGACTGAAGATTTGGGTTCAATTCCTGGTACTGCCACTTATTTCTTATGTGGCTAAAGTCATTTAAGGCCTTATTTTCAGATAATTCCAGGTGAACTCAAACAGGAGCCATCAGAACTCCTCACCCAATTTTCACAAGCTCTGAATACCTATGACTGAGGTCAGGGCCATCCCTAGGGAGGTCCAGGGCCAGGGGCACAAGTAACAGATTAGTCTCTTCTGGGACCGACCGTGCTGGCCAATCTCACCGGCCTGCAGGGCCCCCCAAAGCGTGGGGCCCAGAGCGGTCGCCCCAATTCATACTACCCAAGGGATGGCTCTGACTGAGGTTAATGAGAGTTGTAGGTGCTCAGGCCCTTAATCTTGATGTCTTGATTCCCCATATGTAAATAGACTCAGACTTTAAGGTCAGAAGGGACCAATATGATAGTCTAGTCCAGGGGTAGGCAACCTATGGCACGCATGCCGAAGGCGGCACGTAAGCGGATTTTCAGTGGCACTCAGACTGCCCAGGTCCTGGCCACCGGTCCAGGGGGCTCTGAATTTAATTTTAAATGAAGCTTCTTAAACATTTAAAAACCCTTATTTACTTTACATACAACAATAGTTTCGTTATATATTATAGACTTATAGAAAGAGACCTTCTAAAAATGTTAAAATGTATTATTGGCACGCGACACCTTAAATTAGAGTGACTGAAGACTCGGCACACCACTTCTGAAAGGTTGCCGACCCCTGGTCTAGTCTGACCTCCTGCACAACGCAGGCCGCAGAATCTCACCCACCCACTACCGCAACAAACCCTGACCTATGTCTGAGCCACTGAAGTCCTCAAATCATGGTTTGAAGACTTCACAGTGCAGAGAATCCTCCAGCAAGTGACCCCTGCCCCATGCTGCAGAGGAAGGTGAAAAAACTCCCAGGACCTCTGCCAATCTTCCCAGGAGGAAAATTTCTTCCCGAGCCCAAATATGGAATCAGCTACACCCAGAGCATGTGGGCAAGACTCACCAGCCAGACACCCAGGAAAGAATTCTCTGTAGCAACTCAGATCCCACCTCATCTAACGTCCCATCACAGGGCATTGGGCATATTTACCACTAGTAGTCAAAGATCAATTAATTGCCAAAATTAGGCTATCCCATCATACCATCCCCTCCATAAGTTTATCAAGATTAGTCTTGAAGCCAGATATGTCTTTTGCCCCCACTGCTCCCCTTGGGAGGCTGTTTCAGAACTTCACTCCTCTGATAACATTTCCCTATCCCACAAGGGTGTTGCAAGAATAAATTCATCACTGTATCTGAGATGTTCAGTTACTACGGTGATGGGAAAATATATAAACCTAGATAGATACCGATGTTCATATGCAAACATGGGTTTTCATATGCAAACAGCAGTATTCGCTATTTGTTCTCCTGGTTTATACATTTTCATTCATTTGATCAGGAAGCAAAAATAGGATCATGTGACTTACGTGACCACTCGCATACCCTGAGTAAATAATAGTCAAATGTACAGGCTACAGCAAATATTTTGGCATCAACTGTTTTAATGATGATTTATAAATTCGTACCATAAACAAAAACACACACACAAAAAGAAAAGCAAAACAAAGCTTCTTCCTAGATAAATCTCAAGCAGAAACTAGGGCCAAACTTGTCATATAAATTATTCACAGTGGTTCACTCGACCACCTTCAGTTGTATATCAAAATCCATCCATACTTATTTAAATTTAGTGTATTTAGGCCCCAATCCTCCTGTGTTCTTTCATAACACGTCTATTTGTATGAACTTGGATTTTCAAATCTTTGTGGATAATAAACACAGCAGATAAAGAATAGATGTTTTTAGTGTAATGCTTCTATTAGTCTACTGCAGGAGTTCTCAAACTGGGGGTCGGGACCCCTCAGGGGGTCATGAGGTTATTATGTGGGGGGTTGCGAGCTGTCAGCCTCCACCCCAAACCCACTTTGCATCCAGCATTTATAATGGTGTTAAATATATAAATGGTGTTTTTAATTTATAAGGGGGGGGGGTCGCACTCAGAGGTTTGCTATGTGAAAGGGGTCACCAGGACAAAAGTTTGAGAACCACTGGTCTACTGTATTCAGCTTTGAATTGCTGGCCTGAGGGGTGAAATTAGTACCAATTCATAATCTTTGTGGCCTTTTTCAAAGAACAGCTGAATACTCATGGAAAACGTTGGAAACAGTTTTAGTTTGAGATTATTTTGCCCACAGATTGTGATGGATTTGGAGCTGTAACTTCCTGTAACAGTGACACTGATCAATTTTTGGGTGAGGCGTTTTTCATCCTTCATATTGACTACCGAGGACACACTCAGGCAAACATGAGCTTTATTCCTTAGAAGTTCATCTCCTCCTCTTGCCTATTCCTCACATAATATTTATATCAGGGGATTGTGGCTTCAAGGTAAAAATAGAGAACTACCTCAATTATCTGAAACTCCACTTGAAAACCAGGAATTGCAACTTCCCTTCAAAACCGGCAACCTGAGTTAAATGAGCTATTGAAACAATTGAAAACCAAAAGAAGTTTGGCATTTACGTGTCCAAAGTCAAAAGAAAAAGGGAAGCAGAAACCAATTAAAGAAGTGGCAGAATGATTTCTGAATCCAATCCCTCCCCGACAATTCTGCGTTGTTATGCGCTCTCACACACTCCTTTTTAAGCCAACTACTACTATGTTTCAGCAACCCATCTCAAGCCTTAAAACAGACTAGGTAGCTTTGTCTCTAATGATGATTTCTGAAGTGTCAGGTTTCAACACCAAGTGGAATGACTCTTTAGTAGATGGATTAATAAATTCTATCATAAGGCATCCTTCTGACCATACTGCAGAGACACTACACTGGCTGAGATAGAGTCAAAATTCTAAATATGTTGGTTACCTCTCTGCTACTTTTACAGAGTTAATTACTGAAAGCCTGGATTCCCTCTGCCCCCAACACACACAGCAGGTAGCAAACAGCTATGAAAGGGGAGATGTTGCCAGCTGGTAACTCCTGAATAACTCATTAGTCGCTACGGCTGTTCATCCAATATTATTCTGGCATTGCCAGGCAGTCTACAACCATATGGGTATATTTACTACTAAGATGGATCAGTTTTGTCAGGTTCTAATTGGTATTAGAACAAGCAGCCTCCAAGATAACAAACAACAATTAAAAGGCTAACAGGGCCTCCACAAGGTGCAACTCTGACTGGGTTTTATAAGGAGGTCAACAGTGGGGAAGGAGTGTTACCAAGGATACACAATCAGTGGACTATCATGCATTCTCAGGTGGACCTATGGAGGCTCCCCATGACTGAACAGTTCTACATCCCATTATCAATCGCTTCCCTTCAGCCATCCAATTTGCACATATGCCTTTCTGGTTTCTTTTCTGTAAGTTACATATTGTGCATCTGACTCTAGCACTCAGAAAAAAAACAGCCCAGCACATTGATAACGACGTATTACTTATTTACTCCGCGTGTATCTGGCAGGGAGTTCTCTTTTTCTTACTACCCGTTCATTCGTGGTTTTGCCGCAGACATTCCAAAAATAAAGTCAGACAACATTATTCTGCTTTCGCATTAGACACACTAACAGCTGGCCTACCCTGAAAGCTTACTTCCGCATAACTACTTCTCTCAGGCGGGGGTGAAAAATCCACACCCCTGAGAGATACAGTTAAGCCAACCTAACCCCCTCCGCAGACAGCACTACATCAACAGAAGGATTCTTCTGTCGACCTAGCTACCACCTCTTGGGGAGGAGGCTTAACTGCAGCCATGTTGCTCTAGTAAGTGTCCACACTGAAGCATCGGTTACAGAACCCAGCTGAGCACTGTAGCATTTTAGACACAGCCTTAAAATCACAGTACAGCATATACTGTCTATTGGTTTCATAAAATTTCAGACTATGATGCTGCTGCCTCTTCCCCTTCCCTGTGGGCAAAGTTGATTTTCTCCAGTAAGAAAGCCAATGTCTCCTACAACTGATTCTACCAGCCAAGGAGGATATGGTCTAAAATAGGGGTCTCAAACACGCGGCCCACGGGCCGCATTTTTTCCTGCGGCCTGCCATAGCTCCCCTCACCCCCCCCCCCCCACTTATGTCCCTCCGTCCATCCCCCCCATGCAGGCCGCGTCCCCGCTCCTCCGCCTACCTCCCAGCACTTCCCGCCGCCAAGCAGCTTAGGACTTTCCAGGAGAGAGGGGGGAGGAGCGGGGACGTGGCTCGCTCAGGGGAGGAGGCAGAGCCAGGGCGGAGATTTGGGGAAGGGGTTGGAATACAGGCAGGGAGGGGGTGGGGACTTTGGGGAAGGGGTGGGAAGAAGTGGGGCAGGGCCGGGAGTGGGGGGCTTTTGTATCTTTGTATGAAAAGGTGTCAGTAATGCGGCCCTCGGGCCAATGTACTAGTCCTCATGTGGCCCTCGTGGTGATTTAAGTTTGAGATCCTGGTCTAAAGTTACCTAGAAGTTCCCTAAGCACCTCTAGTATTTCAGTGAGAAACATCAAGTGGAAAAAAAAAAACTATAAACACAGAAAGATGAAGTGACTCGCCCAAAGCACAACACAAGTTAGCAGTCAAGCTTGGAACAGAGCTCTGACTCCCAGTCTCTCCGGTCCACATCACCTGACATCAAGGCCTTCTGTGCCATGAGGCAGCCCACCACTGCTTTCTATGCCAGCACTAGACAGAGTAGAAGGAGCGGTGATGTGGTTGAAAATGCAGCACACAATAGCTCTGAAGCAGTAAGATTCATAGCTATTTGGACATAATTATCTCCATTCCAAAGTAACAGAAGAGGATGTTTTCCACAAGTCTGTCAGAATGTCTGGATTATATCTTCAGAGAGGACTGTGAGCATGCTTAGGTCTGGAAATGAAAAGCTGCAGATCAATGTTTTTATCTCCATATTTGTGCTAAGTAGTCTCCAAGAAAGGTTCATGAATACTTTAAACTTTTAAGAAATATTTTTAAAATCCTAAAGTAGTTATTTTCTGGCTTTGTGACCTGCAAAATTATCCCCTTTTCTTCCATATCCTGGGAAAGAGATAAACCATCTGTTACACATTTCTCTCACGTCTGACAAAGATATCATCATGCTACAACATTATCTGAATGTATTTCTGTTGTTGTTGGTTTTGGTTAGTAACTGAATATGCTGCTTTTTCCAAGGCAATTCTGCTTCCTAAAAAACTATTAACAAAACATACAAGAATAAATAAGATGATCAGAAGGAAATGCACACAACGTATTGGTTTTCTCCTCTGTTCCTTAGTCACTCTCAATTTGGAATTTACCTCTTACATGAAAGACTATTCTTTCTCCAACTGAGCAACTAAACCTACCGTCGGACAAGACCGATGACTACATAAGTACCCCTTTTGTTATGGTTTCACTTTCAGGAGTTTATAATGTGACATTTTCACTAACATTATGTTTGCTTATTGTTTCTTTAGGGATTTTAGCAAGAGTAGGTCAAGAACACAGGATCACTGCTCTGGAAAATGGCTTTTAAAAAAAATGTGAATCACTCCAAATACTCCCAGACAGGGAGGCTTGAAAGAAACAAAAAGTGCTTTTGACAACCTTCCAACTGAGAGCATGTTTTTCATTTCACTCAATACATGATTTGGTCAAACTCATTCTTGTGGTTTCCTTCATTGCTGTTTTGTTTTCAGTTTTTGAAATTACTCATGGAAGCCATTTGTCAGGGATTTTTAACTCTGACTCTGAAGAAGCAGCAAAATATAATTATAATAATCATGATCCTATGCATGTAGAGCGCCTGATCTTGCATCCATTCAATTCAACGGCAAGACTCCCATCCACTTTATATCCGTCTGTTCTTGCCCCATTAAAATGGCTACTTTTCAACCAAGGACCTCAGAGTTCTTTACATGTGTTAATTAGTTCTGCCTAGGAGGTGGATTTATCCCCATTTTCCTGTGTGCCCCTACAGAACATCCACTGAATAGAGTGAAAGGCAAATTAAAGAGTGGCTGGTAAAAGAATTTAACGCCCCACTCTGCAAATCCTCCATATACACAACTTTCAGCCATTCCAAACAGAGTGGTCTTGTGAGACCAGGCCCTTAATATTTTAATTGCATGCTGAGGAACTGTAATCTAAATGTATTTGCATCTTTGCATGTACATTCCAGGTCACTTACCGTATATTGCATTTGCAAAAGAGAAGCGAGCCCCTCCTCCGCACTGTTCTCAACCCTAATTTACAGTCTTATCAACTAAGTTCTTCTTTTCACCAACCAATATCTGGTGGAAATAAACACAGCCCCAGCTAGGACAGGCAGCTCTGTTCCCCATAGGTGTGAAGTGATCTGGTGTCCATGGCAACTCAGCCCCATTCAAACACTGCCAGCTGTGCTAAACTCAATAGTTCTGGAGAGAGACAAGGCGGGTGAGGGAATATCTTGTACTTGTCCAACTTTTGTTGGTGAGAGGGGCACATTTTTAAGCTTACACAGAGCTCTTTTTCAGCCCTGCATCATACTTCTGTAGGGTAATGTTAAGTAACCTAGACTTTCCCAGTCATTCTGGTTCCAACACCACATAACCTCTGTTTCCTGCCTCTCCACCCTGGAGCCATAGGGAAGCTCTAGAGTGGAAAACTATTTATTATTTACATTGTGGTGATCAGAGTCCCCTTGTACTACAGGCCGTACAAACATAGAACATTGGGGCCCCGCACAAAATCTTGCAATCTAAATTGAGCATTCGAGCCCACAGTTGTTTGGGACAAACAGGCAGGGGGAGCACAAGATAGGAGTGGAAATGTTAGGAAGAGCGTAACAGACAATTGTTGTGTGGTGATTGCTGCTTAACCATGGAGAGAGTTTTGCAGGCCTCATGGCAAAAGTGGATTTTAAGGAGAAAATTCAAAGGAGGATAATGCAGTGGACGCAATACCCAATTTCTATGGCTAATACAGTATACAAGATTAGCAAAGCAAACCACTGATGCACTGGGAGGGAGGATGCTTTTGTCATCTCTCAGGGGTGTGAATAATCCATACCCCTGAGCAACATAGTTATTCCGACATAAGTGCCGGTGTACACAGCGCTATGTCAACGTGAGACTTTCAGCCGCCAACATAGCTACCACCTACTGCAGAGGCAGAGTTATTAAGATGACCGGAGAGCTATCCCCCATCGGTTTAGAGCGTCTTCGGACACATTACCGCAGCGCAGCTGCATTGGTGCCACTGCACCTGTGCAAATTTCTAGTGTAGACCTGCCCTAAGTCATTTCACCTCTCTGGGCCACCGTTTCCCCATCACTGGAATTGGGGTAATAATACTGTCTCTGAGGGGAGTTGTCAAGCTTAATTTATTAACATTTTAAAAACACTTTGAAGATCTTTAGATGGAAGGTTTATAGAAGTGCAAAGTGTTATTTAATCTAGTGTTCTCTCTGCAGCCAAGAGGTGATGGTTTAGACAAAAGAGAAAAAATTATAACGCACTTAGCCAAATTTGCAATGTTGTACCTGGGGGAGGGGAAGGATTCGAAAATTCCTCCCTGACCTCTATCAAAATCTCATGCCCTGAAGCATGAAATTTCATCATGGCATAATTACAATTAAAAACTCAGCAAGATAGTCAAACCAGTACTGTGTAGAGCTGAACCCTTATTAAAAAAACAAAGTAGAATAACGTTCTGCAGGAATTATCCATCTCACTATTGCACACAGTACCATTACAGCAGCATTTTGGTCCATTACCTGTAGCATACTGTAGTATTGTTTATATTAGAGAAGGAGCTACTAGTCAGGCTTCCTAAAAGACTTTTCCTGCATTCCATGGATTGCCTGTCCCACAGACAGTCGTCTCAGGTCAGCTGGGGCAGTGCTATGTCAGTCTTTGCAATATGGAAACAAAACACAAAACAAACATGGAGTTCTCAATGCTGCCATCTTCTAGGTCTTTGCATTGCATATTATGCCCTTCCTATTAAATGCACTACAGAGATCCTGGCATGTGTTCATTTGGGCCTGACCCATCATTCACTGATATATCACTGACTTGGATTAAGCCTTTAAAGAATTTGTTGCATTAGTCATCATTTGAATCAAATTCTTAAACAAAACTCTTAAATCTTTTGGCCAGGGTGAGAGTTCCCTACCTTAACCATCCCTTACAATGCTCTGACTCAGGAAGATTCAACACGCCCTCATGAAGAGCCACAGAGGGTCCCACTTCCTGACTGCCCAAAGCATCCTTCTCCTAGAATACCTAACAAGTCTTTCTTTATTAACCAGGCTCTCTCCTTCCAAGGGAGGTCAATATCTCATACAAGGCGATCAGAGACAAATTGCGCACAATTGTACAACAGAACTTCTTCCTCACTCTGCTTCCAATGTGCTTAAAGACAACCCCACAATGGTAATGGGCCAAATTTTGCCCTGTGTTGTAATGGTATAAATCTGGAATAACTGATTTCTAGTGAAACCGAGAGTAGAATATGGCCCAAAGTGGCTTAACAAATGGAGTGAAATCCATTCTCTGTTTTTGGCATACAAATCCTCCGTTTGTAAATGACAGAGTAAATGTAGCCTCTCACTATAGCAATAATAATTCCACCTAGCGCTTGTAGAACACTTTTTATTAGTGGATCTCTCTTCTCTTTACAAAAGAAATCAGTATCATTATCCCCATTTCACAGATGGAGAAACTGAGGCACAGAGTGACAAAGTGATTTGCCCAGGGTCACCCAGTGGTGGAACCAGAAACAGAACTCAAGTGTCTCGAGTCCCTGTCCAGCACTCTATCCATGAGGCAGTGATGCTTCTCATGACATACTACAGCCCACACACCCAAACAGTTCTCTCCTGTATAAGATCTTTCTCTCATCACCATTTTCTAATCAATCCTATACTAGATCTCTATCCCATACAGGCAATTCTGCAGGATGAAGGTAGTTTTTGTTTCCAGATCAGATCTGTATTTTTAAAATTTCAAAATTAGGTAGTCTTACCTTGAGTGAGACCTCATTAGGTTCTTCCCAAATAATCATTAACTTTCTCTTTATGACGGCAAATCTTAAAACTATCTCCGGAGCTTTAGCAAACATAAAAGCTTTAAACTATTTGGCCAAGAGTGTGTTTGTGAGTCCTTAACACTTTATAGTGGAGTTTTCTATAATCTCAATGTCGGATTAAATTATGGCGTCAGCCCTGAGTTAAATTTCCATAGAGTGACAAATGGTCATTTGAATACATGCTTCTTCCCAGGGTTAGCTCAGTTAATCCATAAAATCATTAGTACTGTAGTGTAAGTACTTTGAAACAGGGACTGTCTTCTTGTTATGTTGGTACAGCATTTAGCATAATGAGCCCCAATCCATGACTGGGGCCTCTCAGCTCTACCACAGTACAAATTATATACAACATATTCAACCTTGTCAAGCCAAAAAAACCCCCAGAGATGTGGCAGCTCTTAGCTTTATTTATCTATAGAACTTTGAGACACTTTCCATGTTTGTCTGTATCAATGCATGCATTTTGTATCACTAGATATGCCAGTTCTCTCATAAAGCAAGGGTTAAATCCTGTTCCCATTGTGGACAAAAGACAATATTCCCATCAACTTCAAATGAGACCACAACAGTGGCTATCTCTGAAAAGTAAAGATCCATTCCTACTGCTATACAGCCTTGATTAAGCAATGAATTTGATAGACGCACAATGGTCTTTTTTCCCCCTATGTAAATAAATAATAATAATGCCAGTAACCTAGAAAACACAAGCAACCCTGTAACAACAAAGCAGTGACAGTCTAGGGTCCAGGACCAAAGACCATCTCTACAACACACCAGTATGCCTACACAAAACAATGGCAGAAACGCATTCTAGGCTCTAGCCAAGAAACTGATTTCAGCCCCAAGCATCTGTCTGGTTACTGAAACAAACCACACGAATCAATGAAAAATATTCTTCAGGATTCTTATAGATGACACTGGAAAAAGGAAGGCCACTGTTTAGCCAGTCTCTCTCCGAACTGCAGTTCATACTCTGCTCCTTCATGGAATTCACCCCTAGCCAGACTCGTGCAGCCAACCTTGCTATGGGAGAGAAGTGGACAAAGCAATTTAGTTTCCCTGCTCAACCAACCCTGAATGTCTGTTGAATAAGACTGAGCTGATTAGTTTCTATTAAACCCAAGAGGTGGTGAACATTACTACTTTGGGGGGAGGCAAAGGAGGGAATCTCTTTCTTCCGAATGCTGGTCTGTTAGTTGACACAGCTCTTATTTCAGTAGTTAACAAGATTTTTTTTTTTAAATACATGCACTTAAGAATTATCCTGGCAAGTTATTGCTAAAATGACATGAGGATATCCTACCCGACTATCTCAGTTTTACTTTGCTGTGTAGGGTAGTAACCAAAATAACATCTTAAAATGTGTGAGCCGGGCACATACATCTCTACCCTGATAGAACGCTGTCCTCGGGAGCCAAAAAAATCTTACCGCGTTATAGGTGAAACCGCGTTATATCGAACTTGCTTTGATCCACCGGAGTGCGCAGCCCCTGCCCCTCCCCGTCCCCCTCTTCCCCCCCCAGAGCACTGCTTTACTATGTTCGATCCGAATTTGTGTTATATCGGGTCACATTATATCGGGGTAGAGGTGTATCTAATAATGCCTACCTTATTGCAGTGGTATTATGGTAGCGCCTAGAGATCCCAACCACACTCAGCAGCCCATAGTGTCAGAAGCTGACATCCTAAAACCATCGCTGCCCCAAAGTGCTTACAATCCAAATAGACAGAACAAAGAAAGTATTCTCTCTATTTTGCACACAGGGAACTGAGGCAGAGAGAGATGCAGGATGTGCCCAAGCAGAGTTTCTGTGACTGAGCCCAGATCACCTGAGTCATGTCCACAGACTTAGCTACAAGGCCGTCTTTTGTCTTTATATCATACTATTCATGCCTGGAGATAATATAGATGGGGAAATAGAGGCACGGGGCAGCAAAGTAACTCTGTCAAGACTCCAGGTCTAATGCCCTAGCCACTGGCCCATTGCCTGCCTTCAATATTAACGTGACCATGTAGCAACTTCAACAGTTTCACAAACTATCAGTTTTAGCCTGAAACTGGGGTTTAAATAATCTGCATTATTCTTTCCTGGATTCCAAAAGGAGGAATAGTGGTGGGGAGTCACTGAAAGCACCATGCGATCAAACCATTATTTTAAGATCAAAGCTCACTCAAAGTAGCCATTCTAATACTTCGGTATTCTGCTAGAGCTTAATAATGGTTTTATGGAGGAATATTTTTTCCTTCTGAAGTGCAGCTCCCATAGGTAGACTACCCCTTTCAAGCTAGGTAGGTCTGCCAAACTTGTACAACTTTCATGGGCCTTCATTATACTACAGTGCAGAGCAAACGCATGCAGAGCTGCTTTGTGGAGAAGGCTGCCATTTGTGACTGAAAATCCTCACCACACGCATGACAGCTCCTCCCCCCAAAAAAAGAAGTGAAACCAAGGAGGGAGAGTAAACTCCTTCATGGCTATTGTAGGGATGGTGACTATACAGAAAAGATTCTTTATTGAGGCTGCCGGAACAGATAGACCCTGCAGTTCTCTCATAGCTCCCAGACTTGAGCAGTCCGTGCGACTTAATATTTTCACATAGGATTTTGCCTAAATTCTGGCTTGGACTCCATAGTTGTGGGATCGAATGCTTTAATGCAGCTAATGACAGTTTTGTCATTAAGAAAGACATGAAGAAGAGCTCTGTGTAAGCTCGAAAGCTTGTCTCTCTCACCAACAGAAGTTGATCTAATAAAAGATATTACCTCACCCACCTTGTCTCTCTCAGATCCTGGGACCAACACAGCCACAGCAACACTGCAAATAGCTATTAACCGCTGTAATGCAAAGAGGCAGGTCACATTAAAATCATTCTACAACAGCCTTTTATTTAAATACAACAAGTTTTCAAAGCCAGTCTCCCATGAAGTTTCTTTCTCCCGACTCCTTGATCTCATATTTTCTTATATTCACTTCTGATACATTAACACAGTGGCTCTCAATCAGGGGGTACATGCACTCCAGGGGGTACGCAGAGGTCTTCCTGGGGATACATCAACTCATCTAGATATTTGCCTAGTTTTACAACAGGCTACATAAAAAGCACTAGCGAAGTCAGGACAAACTAAAATTTCATACAGACAATG
The DNA here is from genome assembly GCF_011386835.1 of Chrysemys picta bellii. NCBI lineage: Eukaryota > Metazoa > Chordata > Testudines > Emydidae > Chrysemys > Chrysemys picta. Next base: position 18,110,605 of record NC_088797.1, read on the forward strand.
ACTTGTTTACACTGCTCTGTAAGTAAGTACAATATTTATATTCCAATTGATTTATTTCATAATTGTATGGTAAAAATAAGAAAGTCAGCAAATTTTTCAGTAATAGTGTGCTGTGACACTTCTGTATTTTTATGTCTGATTTTGTAAGCAAATCGTTAAAGTGATGTATAACTTGGGGGTATGCAAGACAAATCAGACCCCTGAAAGAGGTACAGTAGTCTGGAAAGGTTGAGAGCCACTGCATTAAACACACTATTACTGCAATGGAATTCTCACACTACAGATCCTTCCATCCCTTTAATTCTCAAAGGAGAGGAATGATTTGAGTCAGGCTTTCTCCCCATCATGGAATGTATCCGTTATTATCTGTAGGTCTTTTTACCACCCCTTTCTCTTGTTGATGAATACTGATAAATACTTGGATAATATAGTGACTGCCATATATATAAAACCAGAGGCCAGATATTCCCCAGCATGGTGTTGGAGAGCTGCTGAATTGCTGGAGATACCATGTTTAAGACAAACTGTAAAACCAAGGTCCTGACTGCTTCTGGCAATTAAAGATCCATTACATTTTCACATGGGTAGCTATGATGGGTTCCCCTCGGGGTGCCACCTGGAACTGGGGTACAACTGAGCCTAGCCTGGGCTCTCTCTCTCACACTGTGCTGCTGTGATAAGCTGCAGACATGCTCCCGGTCTTACACTTCCACCAGCATTCATGCAGCTACATGCAGGTTCTCTGACTAGCCACTGCACGAACCACCAGTAGAAAGGCTAAAGCCAAAGTAACTCTCAGCTCCTCAGGCATACACCCCCTCTGGAGCATAAACCCAAAATTATATCACAGGGGTCGGCAATGTTTGGCACGTGGCTCGCCAGGGTAAGCACCCTGGCGGGCCGGGCCAGTTTTATTTACCTGCTGACGCGGCAGGTTCGGCCGATCGCGGCCCCCATTGGCCGCGGTTTGCCATCCCGGGCCAATGGGGGCGGCAAGAAACCGTGGCCAGCACATCGCTCGCCCGCTCCGCTTCCCGCCGCCCCCATTGGCCCGGGACGGCGAACCGCGGCCAGTGGGGGCTGCAATCGGCCGAAACTGCCGCGTCAGCAGGTAAATAAAACTGGCCCGGCCCGCCAGGGTGCTTACCCTGGCGAGCCACGTGCCAAACGTTGCCGACTCCTGTTATATCATCTTGTACTGCACAGGGAACTGTACAGCGTACACTCAGCATTCACCCCACACACACCGCCTGCAAATGTGGCAAGGAATATGCAAAAGCCCCTCTGAGCTAAGATTCCCCACACACTTCATTCTAAACTCACTGGTTTAGATTAAAAACAAAAAATAAATTTTAAATCTATCTTTTGTAGTTAATAAGTTAGGGATAGCAAACAGATCAAAGCAGATTATCTAGCAAATAAACAAAAACACAAACTAAGCTTAACACACTAGATAGATTGGATATGAATTAGCAGATTCTCACCCTAACTGATAGTACAGGCAGACTTGTAGATTCTTAAAGGCACAAGCTGCATTAGTTTTACAGCTTGGGGTTTCTCAGGTCTGCATACACAGGCTAGAAATTCCTTTAGCCTGGGTCCAGCCCTTCCCCTCAGTTCACTCAGGTGTTTTCCGGAGTCTTCTTGTTTGGGGAGTGAAGAACAAACGATAATGTCACTCCCTGGCTTATATAGCTTTAGCATATAGCAGGAACCCTTTGTTTCAAAACTTGGTTACTAGACCTGTTTTGTGGAAAAATACTGACATCCCAAGATGGTGTTCAGAATCATGTGATCTGGTCACAAATCTTTGTAGAGTCTCAGCAGCCATTACTTACAGGCTGTCTGAAATGTTCTCAGGTGGGAGATAAGCTTCTACTAAGGCCTACTGTTTTCCCTAATGCCTCATTGCCCTGAATAGGCCCTTCCCAACCAGCTATCTAGACCGAAAGCATCTTGTCTAGTGGGCATTACCCAGGTGTAACTACATTTGAAGTACAGATGCATATCAGTATTTATAACTTCAGACACAAAAATGATACATGCATACAAATAGGATAATCATATTCAGCAAATCATAACTTTTCCAATGACACCTTACACAACCTGCCTTGCATAAAATACATCATAATTATGCTATAAGTATATCATAATACAGTAACTCCTCACTTAAGGTTGTAGTTATGTTTCTGAAAAATACAACTTTAAGTGAAACGATGTTAAACTAATCCAATTTCCCCATAAGATTTAATGTAAATGTGGGGGGTTAGGTTCCAAGGAATTTTTTTGGGCAGACAAAAGGCATTATATACTGTACAGTACTGTACTGTGGTTGGGAAGTGCCCCGGCTTACTCCACACAGGCACAGCGTGCTGCAGGCAAGGATGCTAGGAAGCACCTTCACAGCAGCAGCAGCTTCCCCAGAGAAGAACAGGCACCGACTTTGCCGGGGGATGCTCCAGGCCCACCTCTTCCCGTCCCTGCTCCTCTCCAGTCCCACCTCTTCCCACCCCACTTAGGGTGACCAGATCACCCAGGTCAAATATCAGGATGCGGGGGGGAGGGGCGGCGGAGCAAAAAAACAACACCCCCCCCTTCCTCCTCCCTCTGCAAGCGCTGGAGGGAGGCCCCGGAGATGCAGGGGGAGCGCCGGGCCGGGGTGAGTGAGTCCAGCCTGGCCCCAAGTGCAGGCAGGACTCAGTCGGGCGGTACCTGGAGAGAGAGTAGGGGGGCAGCCCACGGGGCCAGGCGATGGCTGTTCTCCCCACCTGGGCAGTGGGACTCGCAGAAGCAGTTGCTGCTGCAGCTCCTACTGCCGCAGCCGGAGGAAGCGGCCATGGTGCTCGGCGGCTGCAGCTCTGGCTCCCGGGCCCGAGCCTGTTGCGGGGACCCAGCAGTGCACACGCTGTGCACAGCCAACCCCTAGCCAGTCGCGGCTGGCTGCCCAGCTGGTGCAATCCCGCGGCGGCCCCGGGGCGGAGACATCGGCAGCCCAGCCCAGTTTGTTCCCCTGCGGGACCCGAGCAGGACAGGGGAGGCTGGGGCCTGCTGCCCCCACTCCGGGGCCGCCCGCAAAATTTCAAAAGTGCAAAATTTCACCTGCAACACAGCAAGTGCAAAAAAAGGGAGTCCCCAGTTAAGTCTGGGCTGCCAACGAGACCCATAGTTTGCAAAGCACTTTGGAATCTTTAAGGAAGTAATAAATAGGAGATATTGCTACTACTAATACTCCTTAGATTATCAAGATTTACTCATTTCCATTTCCTTCCTTGTTTGCTGGTATGATACATGCCAATAAAATAATATATGGGGTGCAATGGCGGTGGGAGGGAGACAGCACAATAATGCTTAGTAAGAAATACTCATCTTCGAACAGGATGATTTTCCTGGTGGCTAAACCAAAGCACGGCAGAATTAAATCAGAATTCAGGATTCAAAAAAGTTAGCCAGGCCGTAAGAAAGGGGAAATTACTGTATGCCATATTTACTAGAGCCTGGCAGTTTGCAACATGAATCCAACATGTAACAACTTCTTTCTTTAGCTCTGAACTGAAGCCATGTGTTACTTATTTGAACTGCTCAGTCATTGGCCACATGTCAGGAGTACAAATGCCTCTAAAAAGCTTGGTAAATGCATTTCAAGAGGTGATTGCTATGCTGCTGTGGGTGGTAGTTTAACAAACAGCTACTGAGACAAAGCCAAATTCAGGCAAGAAGGGGGGGAGGAAATTAACAGCTCACGTTTTTTATTTCCTTTTTCCTCTTCAACGGGCCAAGGGAATGGGAGAGTAGCTTCTGCTCTTGACAAATGCTGAAAACCGTGCACATAGCACTTAAAATATTATCCCTTGCAGGAGCCTATAAATATCAGTTCAACACAGTAAAAGTATCTGGTGTTGGACTCTTATAGGCCTTAAAAATCCTTCACCTGGAACCAGGACTAGCGACAGCCCTTGGATAAATGTTACAAGAGGAATTTATTTAAAAGATTGATGAATGGTGCCCATTGCCTCAGCACCCAAGCACCTGGCAGCAATTAAAGAGGTAGAAAGAAAGCTAGATTTACAAACGTTCAAATAGCAGCCTGCTGGAGCATTGAGTTCCAGACGATGAAAGGTCTGGTCGAGGTGCTGCTTCCTGAGGCTGCCAAACCCCGGTTCCTGAAGACCACCAGCGTGAGCAGTTCCCAGCACCATGATGGGGCTTCTGCTCTGGACAACCTGCTACCAGTGCTGCAGAGACAGGAATCTGCTGCAAGAGCCACCTAGCTGATCATAGCTGCAGCAAGAGGACACATACAAGGTGTGTTGAGCCCTCGGACAGCTGGGGCCTAGGCTATTTTGGCTGGATAGATCATAGCCAGCCCTGTGACCTGTGCTCCGACTAAACAAGAAGGAAGCACAAGAGCAATGGGCACTAGTGGGATCCATTCATAACACTTGGATTGACTCAAGGGAGAAGCTGCTCCATTCTACGCTATAGGACGTTTCAACTTCCTCCCCCCCCCCCCCCCCCCCCAAGAATCACCCCAAGCAGAGCACACTACAGTTATCTAGCCAAGAACATACAGAAGGTGCGGGTCAGTGTAGTGAGAGAGGCGTCAAATCAGAGTAAAACAGTTGCAGTCTCTTTGCAGCCTAACGTAGAAACGGCAACATTAGCTAGAGACTCCGCCTGAGAACCCAGGAGCATTGATGGAGCCAAAGTGAGCCAGAGACTGAACCGTTGAACTGCACCAGCAAAATCTGGACATTGCAACTTTAATTGCTGGTGTGCCGGAGCCTGAGCTGGTTTTCTCTAGGGGCTTTCTCCTGCTTATCAGCAACACTTCTGTCTTACCCAGACTGAACCTAAGCCACTGTCCTCCTGATCCAGACAGTACTTCTGCCTGAGACCAGGAAACCAAAAGGGACTATAACATATGGGTTAAAGAGAAAAGAACCTGTGGATCAGTGGCTTAGCCATATACTCATGATGATACTGCATGCCACAGTGCTTCTGTCTCCCCATCTGCTGAACACACACACTAAACAGGATCTCATCTGCAAGAAGTCATAGGGAGACTAGAACCTGTCAGAGGGGAAGAAATACACCCGGTGAAGGGCTTCTCCATTCATTCCTACAAGGCTCCACAGGTGAGTCAACAGAGCACCACAGTCACTGGTACCAGTCCAATAAAAGGTTAGCGTGGACACTTTCCCTTTGCCTATCCCCTAGAGCAGAGGTGGGCAAACTACGGCCCGCGGGCCAGATCCGGCCCCTCAGGGCTTTGGATCTGGCCTGTGGGATTGCCCCCATGGGCCCTGCGCCGCTCTCAGAAGCAGCAGGTACCACGTCCCTGCAGCCCCCAGGCAGGGGGGTAAGAGGGCTCCGTGCGTTGCCCTTGCCGCCAGGCACCCCCACACATAGCTCCCATTGGCCGGGAACGGGGAATCGTGGCCAATGGGAGCTGCGGGGGGAGGTACCTGGAGGCACAGCAAGGGAAGCGCACGCAAAGCCCTCTGCCTCCAGGGGCCGCAGTGCTTCCTAGAGCGGCGCGGGGCCGGGGATAGGACAGGCATGCAAGGAGCCTGCCCTGGCCCCAGTGCGCACGGCTGCCACCCCGGAGCCACTTTAGGTAAGTGGCACCGGGCCAGAGCCCAAACCCCTCCTGCAGCCTCCCAACTCCCTGCCTTAAAACCTCCTGCCTGCACCTCACACCCCTCCTGAACCCCAACTCCCTGTCCTGAGCCCCCTCGTAAACCATGCACCCCTCCTGCACTCCAACCCCTGCCCTGACCCCCCTCATACACCCCGCACCCCTCCTCTGCCCCAATACCTTGTCCTTAGCCCCTTCCTGCACACCGCACCCCCTCCCACACCCCGCACTCCCTCCTGCACCCCAACCCCCTGCCCTGCATACAATTTCCCCACCCAGATGTGGCCCTCAGCCCAAAAAGTTTGCCCACCCTTAGCCTAAGGGTAACAATACCACAGCCGTGTCTGAAACCAGGCTGGGAGATAACAAGGGCTAGAGGCACCAGAGACTGAATAGAAAGCTAGCAGACACAGGCTGTTAGCATCAAATTATGGTATTTCAGAAAGGGCTTAACCACCCCTCCCACGAGGGCAGCTCCCCACGTGACAGAGTTAACAGACCTAACGAATAATGGCCCAAATGCTCCTGGATGGTTTTCTCCAGCCACCTGCAGCAAAGGCCCAGCTCACAGGTGATGAGAAACAAATCCCCACACACACCTCCCTCATTTCCATCAAAGTGAATAGGGAGTGGGAGGCATAGGGACCTTGGGATTTTTATTATAAATCGAACTAAATACTACACACCCGACCTTCCTTAGCAAACTGGAGCAAAACCCAGCTAGAGAAACACCACATTTGTAGCCTCCTCCCTCAGCTCCACAGCCATAATGCTGTTCATCAGTTGAGACTGGATTCAGTATTTTATATTTATTAATTTAGCAGATAAGATGGAAATTCATCCTGGTGAGAAAAAAAATCTTGACTCAGACCAATGGGCAGGGAGATCTGATCCTACACGCTGAAAGCCACACCCTCTCTCAGACTTAATGCGTCTCTCCCATGCCCTTGCCCTGAAGTGGACTGTTCCCGCTTTGCCCATTACTACTGACGCCAGTTGGGTAGAACCAGTTACAAGACTAATAATCAGCTTAAGAGAATGATCCAACCAACATCCAAACCCATATGCACGACACATCCCTGCCTCACCCCACCCACATTCTTCTATTCACCACCACAAGTGAATCAAGCATAGGTAGGCTGCAAGAATACAAGGGCAAAGCCCACAGCATAAATAGAATGGGATTTTGAAAAAGAAAAAGAAAAAAAGCCCAGGTATTTCCCCTTCTTTTTCCAACCTTCCCAGCAGAAAATACATGACTGCAAGATGGGAGTTACTACCCCTGTAATCAAGGAAATGCCTCAAAGGGAACAGACTGCCCCAGACACTTCAGCTTTCTGCCGCAGCAGATACACAATGGGTAGGCGGGTTTAGAACAACTAGCAAGCCAGTGAAACCCTCTCAGATCTGGAAAACCAGAACTTTGTAAACAGAATCTGTTTTCAGGCAGATCAAATCTCATTAGGACTAGATCAGGATCCCAGTACTGCAGAGGGTGGGAAACAGAACCTAGAGCACAATAGCCTCCCTCTCCTGCCCAAGCATCAGAGGGGGAAGTTGGGTTGGTTTCCCTGGTATCGCAAGCAGTAACCTGCATTTCTTGGGCCAGGATCCAAGTAACTCCCACTGAAATCAACACGGGGAGAATTGGACCTGCTGCGTTTCAGGCCAGCTCAGAGCCTCACAGAGATCAATGCCTGTCTATACACAGATTACACTGGTTATATATTTGCGGTGTGGAGCTCCTAACCACAGTCCCTCAGCTCAGGGAATAGCTTCTCAACCTAGAGCAAAGTAAAACCTTCAAGTCCAAGTTTAAAGGAGAGAGAAAGAAATGCTTGTGGTGGTTTAAACTGTACATTGAAGTAAATAGGAGCACTTGTATTTTTACCTGAAGGAAAAACAAAATCCTGGCCTTTTTTGAGTCTCAGGGGGGAAAATAAAAATCTTTTGCCTCACAGCTACGCAGCAGGGGCTGAGGAATATGGAAATGGAGACCTTGCGTTGCGCTAACAGCTCAATGGGAAAGGAAGGATTGAGAAGGAGAGACCGCTCAGTCAGCATCCTTTTTATCTAAAGTGCAGGCACTCCCTCAGGGTCATCAGCTGGAGAAGTAGCTGCTTCAGTCTTAACCAAATGCTTCCATATGAACCCAAGGGATTAAAGTATAGTTCTGTTCAAATGCTGCCTCTGCCATTACTCTGGCTGGTCAGGTTACACTAATGGGCTTTGAATTTGGTGGCATTCCATTTTAAACCTCTGTGGGGCTTTGGTTTCTCTCTCTCTTTCATCACGGGCTGAAGAGCATCGCTACCTCAAATATGGTGCACAGAGCCAACCAGCACAAATGCACTGCAAGTCGCAGGGAGAAGCGGCACAGGACTGGGAGTCAGGAGAGCTGTGTTCTATTCTCAGCTCTGTAGCAGACTCATCGTGTGCCCTCAGGCAAGTCACTAAAACTGTTTCTGTGCCTCAGTTTCTTCATCTTTAAAAATGAAGGTAACACTTCCCTACCTTACAGCAATATGGGAGGCTTAATTCATTATTGGTTGTAAAGCGTCTGGAGATCCTGGAATGGAAAGAACTAAAGAAATACATATTATAGGCAGGAGGTATTTTAAAAGACAGCAAATTTTTCCCACAAATAAATTAAATCACAACCTTTTGGAAATCAGGTACAGGCAGGCACCCTGGCACTCAGCAGCTCCCAGTGAAGTGCTTTGCACTCTTGAAGAATCAGGCCTCTTAGCCAAAAGCCTAAATACAGCCTTAAGGAGACTAGTTTTTTGAAGTCTCAGCCATGATGGCTTAGCAAAATTTACTTGTCACCATGTATAACATCGTAGTGACTGGGCCGTGCTATAATCTTCTTTATGTCCTCCCTGTGAGCACAGGACCAAACTTTTATAACTATGCTACAGTCAGGGCTGAATCGGGGCTTGATCCCATCACACACAGGCAAATTGAACTGTGGTGAGGACATTATCTTCCCTATAATCCAGGGTGTCCTGGCCAAATAAGAGTTGCTGTGCAGGGGAGCCTTAGCGTATGCCTCAGGTTAGCCTACCACTGTGGTTTTTAACCTTTTTTCATTTGCGGACCCCTAAAAAATTTTGAGTGGAGGTGCAGACCCCTTTGGAAATCTGACAGAGTGTGCAGCCCCCCCAGGGGTCTGCGGACCACAGGTGGAAAACCACTCGTCTACAAGACAACCGAATAACATGGCTCTCAGACAAACACTCCATTCCCATGTGCAAACAGGACCCTGTTGGCAACAAGAGTGAAACATGCACAGCTTTGTTCCCAAAGCCTACTCTCCTGCAAACACCCGCATGTGCGCACACACTACATTTCCAGTTGCTTTCTGTAGGATGCCAGCTGCCCTGTCCAACTCCTCCCAATTGCTAAATGAAAGACGCCCGCTCCAAGGGTATTTCACTGGCTGTCCATTTAGCCGCTATCTTGAAGATAAACATAAATGGCTTCTGATTGTCAATTGTTTCCAAGAACTTGCTGATTTAGTTGAACTATCCTGGCCTTCATGCACAAGTGTTCTGGATGTTAGTTTAACAGGAAGCATCTATGATAGATTCAATTTGTTTCCATTAGAGAGCATCAATTAATCTTTATTATGATCACAGAAGTGCACCACTCTCTCTCAGCCTCCTGAGCGGTGCTTTGTTCTGCACACACAGCCCTCTCAATGTGTAGATTTTTCTCTCATGCAAAACTCATGTGCCTGAACCAAGTCATCAGACCCAGATTAAAAATAATAATAATCCACACCCCACAAGAAAAAGAATGAACTGAAAAGGAGACACCGTTTGTCCATTTTGACGTATGAATGCCAGGCCTCACAACTTGGATCTGGTACACAAAGTCTGCTCTCACGCCAGACTCAGGGCCTGGGTCTCAGCTGGTATGCATCAGCAAAGCTCTCTTGAAGTCAAAGGATCCTACATGCCAGTTGAGCATTCAGCCCTTAGATTTTACAGCAAAATTTGTAACACATGGCAGGTAAATCAATAGGAATTGCATATGTGTATCTAAGAGCAGAATTTGGCCCAATAAATAAAATAGTTCCCACCAGCCTATATGAGGGAGCAAACTTTCTTTCAGTCACATCAGAGAAGCCCACCCTGTGAGATCTCTTGGTTCCATCCAGGCAGACAATTGTTGGCCCCTTCCCATTTCACTTTAGTTTACAAACCAGTACAATTGCAGCCGCAGTATCTATGATCCCCAAAGTTAGGTTTGACAATAGGATGGTGGTATCTATACACATTAACATGCCAGAGTTTGGCCAGATGAATTTAGGCCTGGAACAACAACCCAACTGGTCTTCTGAGCAGGTGCTGGCTTTACGGCAACCTGCTATTTCTCAACTATGGCTACTGACACTGAGAATCTTTTTATACAGAAGTACTCTTCTACATTTCCTGAGCAAAGTGGGACCAGTGGGAAGGGATTAGCTGCTACAGTGTAAACTTAAGTGCAGTGCTCCAGTGAAAATTAAGAGGATGCTTTGGTTCTTGTCAGCCCTGGATTCTGCAGGCCCTCTTCACGCAGAAATCACTTTCATGCGCTAATGCCACTAAAATGCTGGTTTTTACCAACAATTCATATAGTAATTGTTAAGAGCCCTCAAGGCACAAAAGATGAGCCCCAAGCAATTCTTCCACAATGGAGCCAGTGCCAACAATGAAAAAAGATCTCCCATACCCATGGGTCATGGAGGAGTCTCTTCAGCTGCCAGACAGACAGCAGAACAAGGAGATGAAAGAGCATTGTGGGATCTCGGCTTCAACAGTGACCAACAGGGTATTGCTGACCTGAATTTTGCCAGGGTTAGCGGAAGCCCCAACAAGCAGTTTCAAATTAAAACAGCGCTATCACCAGGATGCCTAATTCCCTGCAAGATTTATAACACTGAATCATCCACGTTTGCATCTACATAATTAAAAGTAGTTAGTTTTGCCACATTTTTAAAACAACAAATCATTCATTTGACAGTAATGAGGCTGAAGAGACATTTTATTTATCTTTCTGGCCAGACAGACCAATTAAAATTTTATGTCTGAAAATGCTCATTTTAAACTGTGCATTGGAGGATCTCCTGTATTGTAGAAGTAGCTTTAACGTGGCTGTAATAAATATGTGCCTACAGCTTTATTGGCATTTATTTTTAATGCATCCATTCTTGCCTCCGAAAATCTGGGAAATGCAAAGACGAAAGCTTGCATCCTGAAATGGTATTCTTCAGACTTGTTTGCTGGATACACAACAGAACCTTCCGGGTGCTGTTTCTAGGCCCATCTCATATTCTGGCAACTGGAAAAGGATGTAGGGCAGCAGCGGAATGCAAAAAGTAAGGGCCTCAGACCCATTAATTGACAGCAGAGGACACAAGGAGAGAAAATGGCCTGGCAGCAATGATGAGTGGTCCAGAGAGGTGAGAGAAAGGTCCTGACAGCAGACAGAGAGCATTAGGGGCAGCCAAAGGCCAGATGGCCTGACGAAAGGCAGACAAACAGAATTAATTTCTTTATTTCTAAAATAAAAGGGCACCTATCCGTAGCTCTACATGCCCTGCCCTCACTGATGATCACATACATCGTAACAGAGCATCCAAATCAGCCTCACCCCCTCCTTAATGATACCCAGTGGGAACCAAGCAATCACAAACAAACCAATACCCCATTCAGCCACAGACCCTCTCCTATTTTCTCTATGCTCCCTTCCTCTCCAAGAGCTCAAGAAAGTCTGCTTATTTTGAACCAGCTGGGAGTAAATTCCATAGTCAAGTGGCCCCCATGAGAGCACCTCATGGAGAACATGCAGACCCCTCTCTTGTATATGGAGGGAGTTCTAGCTGGAGTGTCTCCGTGGATTATAGCTGGGTCACTATGGCACATGGAGAGAGGTTGTCACTCAGGTAGAGTGAGTTCCAGGCCATTTAGGCTTTTCAGATCAAAACCAACATCTTAAGTTGTCAAATGGCAAGCAGTGCAGATCAGTGAGCACTGTGTCATGCTCTTGCTAAGACATTCCCCTCATCCAGATGGCACCCAGATGGTTTCACCTGGCAAAAAAAGACTTAAGATGCAACTTCATTGCAGTGTTTAATCTTGAAGTGACAAAAATATGGACAACGGTAGTGAGACCAGCCCAAACCTTTCCAGCCAAGTGCAGATGGAAGTGTGCCACCATGGCCACAACTGCTACTTTATTGTTCAGCAGCAGCTGTCTGTCTAACTAGACACACAAGTTATGAACCTTGGCAATACACAGCAGGCACACACCATCAGTCATGGGGGTCAATGTAATCTCTGCTGTATCTTTGTGTTCTCCCAACCTAACAGCATCACATCATTTTATCTGGCTCGAGCCACTGACAGCTCACTCTCATCCATGCTCCAGTCTTCAGATGACACTAGGTAAAGGTGCCATATCTCCTGAATCAGCCAAGATATGGTCAAAGCTGAGTTTCATCAGCATACTGAAAGCACTATAGATTATGCCTCTTCACGCACAGAAAACAAGAGAGGCGAGACACCCCAAACAAGAGAGCCCATTTTATCCAACTGCATAGACACTACTGATGGAAAAGAGCTTTTAGGTCACCTAGTCCTAACCCCCTGCATCACCCCCAGTAATAATGCTGCTACTACTAACATATCTATCTGTATATGTATATAACTACCTTATATCTTCAACAGTGTGGTACAAGCATTGACTAATCTTCATAACCACCCCCTTTCCACCATGAGGTAAGTAAATATAATTATCCCCATTCTCCAGAGAGACAGACAGACACATTAGGGGGTGCATCCAAGGACTACACACCACTTCAATCCCATTTCAGCCTCAAAAGGGACATAAGTGATGCATATTCCTTGTTCGGACACTGGGCAGAGCTGATTTTCACTGCAAGCAAATTGCTCAAGACCAAAGTTGAGGCAGAGCTCAGTTCATCAGGCCACACACACAGTACATTATATTATCTAGTGCTCTGTCCAGTCTACTTTTTAAATGACACAAGCAGTGGGGCTTTGGCCAATTGAAATCTCACTGTCATGAAAAGTTTCCTGATATTCAGCCTAAATGCCCTTTTTCCTTTGTTTCCTCCCATTATCCACAGTCAACCCATCTCAAACGCCATTAAATAATTCCTCTCCATCCTCTGTGTTTATTACCCTTCAGGTTTTTGTAGACAAAATCATAGAAATGAAAGGCTGGAAGGGACTTGGACAAGTCATCAAGGGCAGGCCCCTGACTGAGGAAGGACCAAGTAAACCTAGACCATCCTTGATGTCCAACCTATTGTTAAAAACCCTCGGTGATGAGGGATTCCACAACCCCGGTTGGGGGGAGGGAAGGAGCTTATTTCAGAGCTTTATTACCCTTCTAGATAGAAAAATGATCACATCCTCCCACGCTCCCTTTAGTTGGCACTCAGCTCTTTCAATCTTTCCTCAAATCAATCCAGCCAGCACACTAACCATTTGTTCCTCTTCTCTGAGCTCTTTCCAGTTTGTTTACATCTTGCGTCACTTCCACGCCTATTCTGCTCTTTTATGCTTTCAGTTCCTCTTCAGCTAACTGCACACCTTAGAAAGCTTTGGATTTGAACCCACTCTAGTTGAAATCAATGGCAAAATTCCCTAGTAACCTCACTGGAAGTACGGTTTGGCTTTCATCTGCATTGTTTCTACTATCGCTAGCTAGGGTTACTGTTAAAATTCATTGCGTTTCTCCAACCTCTCTATCACTTTCAGTGTGCCGGTAAAACTTTTTTCCTAGTAAGCATTCTTGTTTTTCTTTATTGCACCTAGCTCTTCCCTGATTTATTGTGTTGTGATGTTTATATCACATATTTTCCCCACCAAGTCAATTTTAGTGTTTAAATCTTAGCCCTTTTTCTCGTCTCAGCTAAAGGCACCTTCCATGATATGCCTCTAGCCTACTAAAATAACTGCTCTGTTAGCAGTAACATCCATGCACATTAACACACATGCAATGACCTGTCTGGACTCATGGGTTTTGCTTTTGGAAGTAAACAGTTCTGATTTGAGAAACCATATATAATCACCTGGTGGTCTCTTCACCAAGAGGGCCTGCTGTTTCTAGCCAAGTTATCCCCATCTTATTAATGGGTTAAAGAGGTGGGAATTAGGTTCTCTCCATTCTGGCCTCTGACACACTGGATGAGAAAACTACCCCTTAATATAGCCATAATTTCGGTCACCATTGTATCACAAGTCTCAGAAACTTCCTCTATAATAAACTGATGTAGTACGTGCCAGTAATCACCCTCCCTGCATAGATCATGAGTCTTTTCTTGGGAGGTGGAATTTCAACATACCACTACAGCAAACTCCTTCTCTCTCTCCCCAGGTGGAAATATTTCTCTGGAAATAAATGTGTGAATTTTTTCTGCTCTCGCCCCCTTTTTTGATCTAGCCTTTTGGAACACTTTGTAGCCCTGCGTTCAGCATTCAGGCTTCTTCTCCATAACGAGACATGCTTCTTCAATTTTCTCCTGTTCTAGTCATGTGCCAGCTGTTCCAATGCCAGAATTTTGTTTCCATTAGTCTCTTTCTCTTACTAGTTTCCTCCATTTTAGTCATTTGTTGGAGATTTTGTAGACAAGACTTAGGCTAGCTGGAAGGAAAAACAGAAGACCTGTTCTCCTCGAGCTTACATCCACGCAGCCCATTGCCTTCAATGGGGTAGTGCAGTTTTGGAGGAGAGCCAAATTTGATTAATAACTGCAAAGATTCTATGTCAGATATAGATGGGCCTGAATCAACACACTGAGACACGGGGGAAGTCTGGTTACAGATCTGAACATCACAAAGGGGAAGGAGGAAGAGAGAGAAAACAGATGTTGTAAGGCTTCCATCATGGCTTTAGTGAAGGAACTCATTTGCACCACAGATGTGCATTGATAAATCCTGCACATTACAGCACCATTTGCTAGAATCCAAAGCACCTCAATCCGTTCTGTTCGTGTAGGAGGTGCATGATATTCACAGAACATGCCTTACCTTGAAGGAGGAACTCAGGCTTCCCTATGCAGGCCTTTCTGTATTCTGCACAGTGGTGCTCAACATCTGGAACCATAAACTACACCACCATTTGGGTGCACAGTTATGAAACATGATCAAAGACTATTAAATAAACATTCGTGCCCAACCATAATTTTTCCTCTTAAATGTTGGCTTCATTTTAAAGCTCAGCCTTGTGAGCTCTGCCATTCAATGCAATCAGCCATTCTGTTCATGGAACCACAGCGGTTACGAGAAAGAGACTGACTAGTTTGTCTAGTCCAGTAGTTCCCAGCCTTTCCCATACTGGATCCTCGCCCATTCCACAGATTTTAGAGGCCAAACGGGACCATTCTCATCATCTAGGAGAAGTCCTGGCCACAATGCATTTAGCAGGAGTTCTGCCACTGATTTCAATTAAGCCAGGATTGTACCCCTAGGTTGATCATTTAGCAACATGCGAAAGGCAGAGTGACCCCGACCCCCTGACACTGGGGAAGGGAGGAAGGAAAGGAGGTCATGACCCCCAAAGTTGAGAACATCCATCCTGCTGGGATGGGAGATAGGGTGACCAGACAGCAAGTGTGAAAAATCGGGACGGGGGTAATAGGAGCCTATATAAGAAAAAGACCCAAAAATCGGGACATTTGGTCACCCTAGGTGGGGAAAAGTCATCAGTGCACAATTATTCCCTACAGTATACTTGCTAGTGTTTTGCCCAATCTAGGATAGATTTTTTTTAATGTCTCAAACAGAGGAGCTCCCATCACTGCCCGTGGAGACTACTCACCAGCCAAAAATGCACCTGCTAGGAAGTTTCTGCTGATAAAAAATTCTGGTCCTGATTTGGTCATCCTAGCCCCCGTTTTATACAGAGGTAACTCTACTGATTTCACAGGAGTCATGCCAGCATAAACCTGCAGTGGGGCAGCGGTGAACCAGACCCGCTGTGTACATTCCTCTTTTCCTAATTTCATCTTGTTAGTTCTAGTCACATGCCTTGGCATCGTCCTAAACAAATCCTCTCTCCTCACTGTGTGCAGCCTTCAGCAACGCATAAATTAACATACATTCAGATTAAAGGATAGATCAGATGGTTGTATCAGAAAACAGTTTTCTGTAAATACAAAAGGCACTGTAAGAACGGAATAACCTCAAGAAAATTATCCCAATTCGATGGGCAAAATGAGCCTCCATTCTGTGTTGCTGCCACCCAGAAAAGTGGCCTGGCCCAAGTCCCGATTGCTCTGATGAAACAGGGCATCAAAGGAGAATACGTTCCATGAGTACAACCCCAGTGCCAGTGATCCTGCAGCTTCAATATTTCCATTTTGTTGAAGTCAGACAATGAACAATCATGGCAAATTAATATTTTGAACCTAGTCATACACCACAAAAGGGTATGGAGATATTCATGGAAAAACTTGTTGGAAAGAGTAAGCCATTACCCCATCTTCAGTCACCCTGTCACAGCCCTAGTGATGTCAGCGGTGTAGGGGTAGAAGTAGGGTCCACATTTGGCCCAATCCATCTTTAAAAACACTGTATAAGCATGGGTCAGTCTTCAGGAATAAAAGCAAATCCCTCCCTCCCCTTTAAAGCAGAGAGATTTCATAGGCTAAGAGAGTATTTCATCTGCTTAACTGCAGGGTGCAATAACATCAATTTGCCCAAATTATACATGAGGAGAAAGGTAATTGGCACCAAGCAGTATATGTTGTGACTGTTATATCATTCTTCAAAACTGGCTACAAAAGGCTGAAATGCAAAAGAGAGTAAACAATGGCACAAAATCAACTGACAACCCCCACCTCAAAATCCTCCCATCTGGCACTGGTTTGAGCCATCCACGCAGCAGCTCAATTTAAATGATGTATCTGGGGAGAGAGATGTGGCTGAATTCAGGAGGAAACTGACACAAGCTAATTGACCCTTAGTGAGAATCAAATAAAGAAAGTTCTTTTACTTTAAGTGTTCACAAGTCTTCCCTCATTGATGCATGTCACACTGTTTTATATTTTTTAACTCTGCCAAGTATTATATATATATATGGCTTCTCCTTTAACCAGAGATTTTAGAAACAGCAAAATATGGAATTTCTATATAACAAAAAATTATGATAGGGTCATGGGAGCTGTTCCATATAATCTCACATCTATATATTCTGGGTTTTCTTTAAATGGAAACACATTAACAATGAATAGTTTAAAATTGCAAGCACAAGAGTTTTTTGCCATCAACAAAGATAATCCAAGTGACAGATTATTATAATGATGGTACTATGAACAAAATTAAGGAGTTCTCTAACAGAATTACAGGCTATCCAAGAACAAGTAATAAGCGCAATTATGAGGCCCTGTATTAAAAATCATGTTTTTAATAATCAGAATAAAACCATACACAAACACACACACACACACACACACACACACACACACACACACAGCCACCCACCCTTCCTTTCACTACACTGGAGGCATTTGTACTGTCGTTAGACTGGAAGATGCCAACTTTTCCATTATAAATCCAGCTGTAATAAAAATTAGCTCAGCGCCTGAAATTTGGCATTCAGTGGTTTCAACTTTCAATTTTTTTTTATTATTGCATTTTATCTGTACAATTTAGAAATAGAGCAGTCTGCCTTAAGGGACCTGATCCTGCAAAACATGTACTAACGATTGTTATGTCCACAAGTAGTCCACTGAATTAAATGGAACTACACACAGGCATAGTCACTTGCAAAAGTATTTGCAAGATCAGGGCCTACATTACCAGAATGCAAACAAATAAGGTACACTTTATTTATTTACTTACAAAAATACATCAATAATTTCCTTTTCCCCTTAAGATCCTGAAAAACACTTGCATGTGTGTTTAACCCTATGCATGCAAGTAGCCCCCTTGAACTCAAAAGGAATACTCATGCGCATAAACTTAAGAACATGAATTAAGTGTTTGCAGGATCTGGGTCTCAACTGTTAATTTCATGGGAAAGTTATCACTTTAAATAATAAAAAAAAAAAAAAAGAAATGAAGGTGACCATTCCATTTTAATACGTAGCAATTGCTCACTATCGATTTTGCATCCAAAGTTTCCCAGGGATTTTATTTCTGTCTACAGTCCACAGAATTGGTGCCTATCAGCAGATGGCGAGGACATGCAAACACAACAGATCATAACAGCTCTTTGGGTTATCCTGTCAATAATCCACAGATTAAAGAAAGCCATAAGTAGACATTGATATTGGTTCCACACCAGACAGCACAATCTATCGTGTCAATAATCTGCAGATTAGAAGGTCACCCATGCACTGGGTCTTAATTTATCAATAAGAATTGTTTTTTAAAAAATACTTGTTTAAAAGAAGGGAGGAAAGACAAAAACTATGTTACATTATCGCAGAGCTACTGAATTAGGAATAAATACATACATTGATGCCAGAAATTCCATGCAGAACCCACCCTATTATTGCAGAGGTTTCACAGCAGAGGGTGTGTGCAACATATGTTCTACCACTATGCCTAGGCACAATATTGTGTGACCTGGGAGCTAAGGATGGAGTGCCAATCCTACATTTAAACGTCCTTGGTTTTAATAGTATTAAGATATATCCTAAATATTACTGCATGGAATAGATAGTATTCTTATTCCTCAATATCTGTTAATATGAATATGCTAAATATCTATGGAAATACTGTACGTGGGAGGTATACATCCTTGCCTACATAATGCATACTAAATGTCAATTGCTTTATGTATACAACAAACAGATTGATGCATACATATTCATAGCCACATAGAGAAAGACTTTACTTTATCTGAGGAAGGTGAAATTTATCAAAATGGCTTTAGAATGACTTATCACCATCAAGAAGAGGAAGTATGGATCTTACTAAAACTGACACTCCTAAAGCCAACCATATAGCTTTCATACAACTGCAATGCAGCTTTTACTACCCATCCATCCTATAATCCACACTCCAAGCCCCTCGTTCTCTCTGTACGGCCAAAGGCAGAAAATAAAACAACCCGGTCTTGGGCTGCTTATCCAGGATTTTCACAATAAGATTATTGATGCATAATAAGATTTGACAATGAGAAACAGGGGAAGGGCGGGGGGGGGGGGAGTCAAAAGGTAAAGCGTTCACTAACCTTTTACTTGAGTTTCATATTCTGCTATGATCTCTTTGTCTTTCTTGAACTTAGTTTGAGATGACATCTTTTGAAAGATCTAAAAGATCCCAGGATCCTTTCTCTCTCTCTCTCTCTTTTTTTTTTTTAAGTCCCCCCGGTCTGCTCCGCTCTATTTGATCACAGTGAGTCAGTTTCGCAGCTTTTCAAGCGTGCCTGTTTCACTTCGCTGCAAAGATAAAAAACCCTCCTTCTCTCCCTTTGCAAAAAGAATTCCCTTCATTTGCAACAACCAAGGGGCTGCAGCACCAGAAAGGAAGCTTGGGAGCGTGCCCTTGTGGAAACAATACTAAAAGGTGGGAGGGGGGGAATCTCAGCTGCACCCAAATCTTCAGAGAGATTTTAAAAAATATATATATTAATCACAATTTAGCAACAGCCTAGCACAACAACACACACACGCATGTAGTCAAACCCAGCGCAGGCAAGGAAAGCCCTGGCTTTAATCCAAGAAGGTCAGGTTGCAAAAGGGGCTCTCATTTCGCTTCCTCACACCCCCACCCCTCAGCACGTCTGATTAACCGAGAGGCTTAAAACCCAGAGATAGAAGTTTGCCTGCTGGAAATGCATTTGCTCAGTCCCCTAGAGCTTGTGCACAGCGTTGCTTTTACTGCAGGCTTGAATCGAGCTCTCCCCACGTCACGCAGCCTGGCTCCTCCCCCCAGATTTTATAACAGCTGACACATTGTAGCCTACAGGAGAGCATAAGTCACTGCAAGAGGCAGCGGCAGGAATCAGTTCTGCAAAAAGGTGTAAAACAGCACTTAAATGTGTTGAACGGAACCGCTCTGCAGTGGGAGTAGGGTGACCAAATGTCTCGATTTTATAGGGACAGTCCCGATTTTTGGGTCTTTTTCTTATATAGGATCCTATTACCCCACCTCCGCCCCCTTTCCCGATTTTTCACACTTGCTGTCTGGTCACCCTAAGTGGGAGAGGCACGCGTTTGTCCTGGAAAACAGTGCTGGACACAGTCTCCTCTGCTCCTTCAAGTAAATGCTATTGGGAAAGAGAACGGAAGGGCCGAGCAGAAGCGATCGGATAGATAACACATAGATTTTTGCCTTGATTGTAGTATTGACGCCAGGATTTTTTTTATCTCCAAATTAGCCTCGTAAAAAGATTTTGTTGCTGTTGCAAAAATCAATGGCAGTGCCTTGAGATCCACTGATTAAGAGGTGCTTTGCATGTGCAGCCATTTGTTAATTAAACTTCATATCATCCTCTGGGAGTGAGGAATAGGGTACCCCTTTTAGAGCTGGGTAAAGTGAGGTATAAAAAAAAAACGAAATGCCCCTATGCACAGGCATCCTTGAAGTCAATAGGGCGTCAAGCATAGGTGCCATTTGACTTCTATGGGCGGCGGGGCATCTTCAGCCAAGCCAACGGGACTACAGATGGGGACCAAATTCAATGCCTGCCCAAAACTTGCAGTTTGGGGGGCAACACCCTGCACCCCCCCCCAGACTATACCTATAGCTTCAAGGGGGTGCAAGAGTTTGCCTAGACTGAGGCGACTGCAGGATCAGGCCTCAGTAATTAGCTAAAGGTCAAACAGTGAGCAAGTGGCGGAGTTAAGAATAAGACTTAAGAGTCCTAGCTCACTCTTATGACTAACCAAAAGAAAGACTCCAGTCCTCCTACACATTTCCTTCCCAACCCCAAATGCAAAAATAGCAACCTCCTAACAAGCAGGTAGAGTATATACTGTCATAGCCTATATAGACCGCAAACTGCAATATTACTGATCTATACAATATCAGTCTATGCATTTCTAATGTGTCCCTCCCTCTAGGATCCGTTTATATACACAAATAGTCATATTTGTAATTCAACCACTCCACCCCCTGTCTTGTGCACACAGATATTACACTGAATGTTCAAAACCAAAGAGAGCAAGAAAATAACGTTGCCTCATAAAAGCCCATCCAAGCAAGGAAATTCACGGCTAGATATAAATGAGCTCAACATCAAAGGCTTAAAGAGCTCTCCAAAAACAATGGTAAAGAGCCATTGTCTTGTTCCTAATAATTCTGTTGATTGCTCTTCCCCTAGTGGGCTTCTCTAACACAGAGAACATTTTAATTAGTAATGTAAATACCGTTTTAAGAGTTAACCATTTAAACGATTAACAAATATTTTGTTTAAATGGTTAACCGATTAGGCAGCTGGGCCCACTCCAGCCAAGCGGCGGGGTGCCGCTGGGGTTAGCCAGCCCACCGGCCTGGGGTTAACAGTTAAGGCCAGTTAACCAGTAAGACTACTGCTTACCGGTTAACATTTTACATCCCTACTTTTAATGTGGTGTTTGATAACTTAATACTTGGCTCTTACCAAGCATTTTGCCTATTCAAAGTACTTTGCAAATATTCATTAATTAATGCTTACATTAATTAATACCCTGTGACATTGGTGAGTATTACTGTCCCCATATTACAAATGAAAAACTTCAGTATTGCCAACCCCAAGCATTCAAAATGTTTAGACTGGCTTCAATATCATGACGTTTTAAAAATAATAAGTTTTGGGTCTGTTTGACCCGGGATGCCTGGGGCAGCCCTCAGTGAAAATGCCACAGTCAGGGCAGGCTGCAAAAGCGAGATCAGATACTCCTAAAACTGGTGGTTAACACTGAAGTTATTGGGCCAAAAGAAACCTGATGAGCTTCAACAAGGACAAGTGCAGAGTCCTGCACTTAGGACGGAAGAATCCTATGCACTGCTACAGACTAGGGACCGAATGGCTAGGTAGCAGTTCTTCAGAAAAGGACCTAGGGGTCACAATGGACAAGAAGCTAGATATGAGTCAACAGTGTGCTCTTGTTGCCAAGAAGGCTAACGGCATTTTGGGCTGTATAAGTAGGGACATTGCCAGCAGATCGAGGGATGTGATCATTCCCCTTTATTGGACATTGGTGAGGCCTCATCTGGAGTATTGTGTCCAGCTTTGGGCCCCACACTACAAGAAGGATGTGGAAAAATTGGAAAGAGTCCAGCGGAGGGCAACAAAAATGATTAGGGGTCTGGAGCACATGACTTATGAGGAGAGGCTGAGGGAACTGGGATTGTTGAGTCTCCAGAAGAGAAGAATGAGGGGGGATTTGATAGCTGCTTTCAACTACCTGAAGGGTGGTTCCAAAGAGGATGGAGCTCGGCTGTTCTCAGTGGTGGCAGATGACAGAACAAGGAGCAATGGTCTCAAGTTGCAGTGGGGGAGGTCTAGGTTGGATATTAGGAAACACTATTTCACTAGGAGGGTGGTGAAGCACTGGAATGCATTACCTGGGGAGGTGGTGGAATCTCCTTCCTTGGAGGTTTTTAAGGCTCGGCTTGACAAAGCCATGGCTGAGATGATTGAGTTGGGAATTGGTCCCGCTTTGAGCAGGGGGTTGGACTAGATGACCTCCTGAGGTCCCTTCCAACCCTGATATTCTATGATCCTATGATAAGTTAAACTCACCAACCAGTTACAAATTGTGCTTCTGATCCCACACACTGGTTATAGAGAAGCTGAAAAAAGAAATCACACCGCCCCATTTATTGCATTCCAGTTCTCTGGCTCCCAATCAGCACCTAGGTCCAGTACAGTGAGAAATTATTTAAAAACTCTGCTCATATATACAAAATGTTCTCCTGACCCCAAAAGGTCAGCTACGACCAGGTCAATATTAGTTTGGATCTTACCCAAAATACCACACTGCCAGCCAATGCTTTAGTGTCTAAAACTAAAGGTCTATTATAAGGAAAAAGAAAGAACAAGAAAAGAGTTGTTAAATGATAAAGCACTCAGATACATACAAAGACTTCGAAGTCCATATATCAGGTTCTTAGCAGTATTGAGGAGTTTGCTGGCTTGGAAGTCCCTCTAGAATACATCCACAGCTTGGATGGGTCATTCAGTCCTTCGTTCCAAGCTTCATTTGTATAAAAGTTACTCCAGAGGTAAGAAGCAGGAATGAAGACAAAATGGAGATGATGCAGCTGACTTTTATATGCTTTTGCCATGCAGACATAGGCGCCGACTCCGTGGGTGCTTCAGCCCCGGAGCACGCATGGAAAAAAATTGGTGGGTGCTCAGCACCCACCGGCAGTTCCCCATGGCCCCGCCCTGCCCCCCTGCTCCAGTTTACCTCCGCCTCCTCCTCCTCCGCAAGCGCACCACCACGTCCTGCTTCTCCACCCTCCCTCCCAGTGCTTGAACCGTGAAACAGCTGATTCGCGGGGCAGAGAGGGAGGGAGGAGGAGGGGGGATGCGGCACACTGGGGGAAGAGGCGGGGCCGGGGCGGGGATTTGGGGAAGGGATCCAATAGGGGCAGGGAGGGGGCAGAGTTAGGGCGGGGACTTTGGGGATGGGGTTGGAATGGGGGCAGGGCCGGGGTGGTGATTGGGTGGAGTCAGGGCGGGGCCAGGGGCGGGGAAAGGGGTGAGAGGGCGTGGGCATCCACCGGCGCCGGAGAAATTTGGCACCTAAGCATGCAGCTTGTACTTCCTTTGTCCCAAACACAAGCTGTATAGCACGTGGCATGGAAAAGCCTTAGGGTATGTCTACACTGGCAGAGTTACAGCGCCAGGAGTCACAGTGCCACTCAGAGAGCACTGAAGAAAACCGCTGTTGAGTGTCCACACTGTCAGCTGCCTGTGCAATAGCCTGTTCACACTTATGGCACTTGCAGCAGTATTCGGAGAGGTACACTCTGGGCAGCTATCCCACAGAGCATTTCTTCCTCTTCTGCCACTAAGAGTTGTGGGAAGACAGAGGGGGGTCATGGGGCATCCCGGATCCTGTCCCAGTGCCCTGTGATACATTGCTTCACATCCCAGCAATCCCTGTGCTTCCATCTGCATTTGGCACCATCTTTCAATGGTTTGTGTACTGTGTGCTCTGCCTCTTCAGGCTGCAGGAATGGATCCCGCACTGTTAACCAATATGCTGCTTGCTCTGACCAACACCTCACGAGTGGCAGTGGAGTTATTCCTTAAACTACACAGGCAAGAGGAGTGTGACATTGATCTTGCCACGTGTACTAGCTACGACACAAGATTACTTGTGGCATTCACAGAGGTGCTGACCACAGTGGAATGCCGCTTTTGAGCTCAGGAAACAAGCACTGAGTGGTGGGATCACATTGTCATGCACGTCTGGGATGACGAGCAGTGGCTACAGAACTTTCGGATGAGAAAAGCCACATTCATGGGATTGTGCGATGAGCTTGCCCCAGTCCTACGGTGCAAGGACACGAGAATGAGAGCTGCCCTGCCGTTGGAGAAGCGCGTGGCAATTGCACCGTGGAAGCTGGCTACTCCAGACTGCTACTGGTCGGAGCTAACCAGTTCGGAGTGGGAAAGTCTACCGTTGGACTCGTGTTGATGGAAGTCTGCAGGGCCATTAATCACATCCTGCTCCGAAAGACCGTGACTCTGGGCAACATGCGTGACATTGTAGATGGCTTTGCACAAATGGGCTTCCCTAACTGTGGAGGAGCAGTAGATGGCATACATATTCCAATTCTGGCACCAGACCAACTAGCCTCCGAGTACATTAATCGCAAGGGGTATTTCTCAATGATTCTCCAGGTGCTTGTGGATCACCGTGGGCGTTTCACAGACATTAATGCAGACTGGTCCAGAAAGATGCATGACGCACGCGTCTTTCGGAACACTGGCTTGTTCAGGAAGCTGCAAGCAGGGACTTTCTTCCCTGACCAGAAGATCACTGTAGGGGAAGTCAAAAAACCCATTGTGATCCTGGGAGACCCCGCCTACCCCTTAATGCCATGGCTTATGAAGCCATACACAGGGCAACTTGATACCAGCAAGGAGCGGTTCAACAACAGGCTGAGCAAGTGCAGAATGACTGTTGAGTGTGCTTTTCGCTGTTTAAAGGCTCGCTGGCGCTGCCTCTATGGGAAGCTGGACCTGGCCGATGACAATACTCCTATGCTTATAGGCACGTGTTGTATGCTCCATAATAGTTGTGAAGGGAAGAGTGAAAGCTTCACTCTGGATTGGACCGCAGAGGCTCAGCGCCTGTAGGCTGAGTTTGAACAGCCAGAGACCAGGGCTATTAGAGGGGCGCAGCGCAGGGCCATAAGGATCAGGGATGCCTTGAGGCTGAAAGCACTAATATTTTTTGCTATTGCAGTGCTTGTAATGCTAGGAGGTGATTGGTGTAGACGATGCAAAATGTGGGTTTAACATAATTGTATGTTGCTTTTCAGGGCTCTTTGCCTTCAGTTAGTAGAATAAAGATTGCTTTCAAACCAACACAATTCTTTTATTAAAAAACAACAACCGGAGGAAAGAGTCAAACAAAAAAAAAACATCAGCAGTGAGGGGGGTTGGGGAAGGGAAGGTCCCAGGAGGAGGTGGGGTCCCGGGACAGCTAAAGATTTGTGTATGTCCAGGGATCATATCCAACCTTCTCCTTTGGAGTACAATGCAGCGGGTACTGTTCTTCAGCAGGGCCAAACTGCAGAGAGATGGGTGCTGAATGCAGTGGGTAGTGGGAGTTCCACAGTGCTGGAAAGTGAAGGGGGCAGAGTGGAATGCCATGGGTATAGACTGGAGCCAGGAGGTTGATAAGAGTGTGTTGGTGGTGACCGGGGGGAGCATGGGAAAGAGTTTTGCAACAGTGGTTGCAGGGGAGGGCAGGTGCAGAGCTGCTCGGTTTGCAGAGCTAGTATTGCCTGGAGCGTGTCTGATTGACTCTCCATAACCTTTAAGAGCCGCTCCGTGGCTCCATTCTGGCGTGCCGCATTCTCCTTTCAGTTCCTCTTCTCGCTGTCCCACCACTCCTTCAATTCCTGTTTCTCAGCGGTGGAGTGCATCATAACCTTATGCATAAACTCCTCCTTAGTTCTTCTTGGACACTTTCTAATTCTGCGCAGCCGTTCAGCCACCAATAACAAAGAGGGAGGCTGGGCTCCCAAGGTCATCTCTGAAGTTTAAACGCAACATTTTACAGAGGCAGTATTGTTTGCAACACACAGAACACTGATTCAGTGATTAAAAACACAGTCAGTACTCTCACACCTGTCACTAACTGGCTGACCCCAGGCAAGCACACATGAGCCACAAGACCCCCAAAATGGTAAGTAGCCACAGGGGCAGGGTAAATCACTCTTCCTGGACCCTGCTGTACACTGGGGACGTGGCTCTTGGGGAGAGCCAGCACTTTAAGGGGGGGCCTGATAATCATTCTTGTTCCCACATTTTCCACAGGAGGTGATCATTATGGAAGATATCTCGCTGCTGAGGGTGAGCAGGGAATCATGGGAGGGTCTTCTCCAAGCCTGCGGATTCCACCCTGGCACCTATGCGGCTAGCCTGTGTGCAGCAATGGTGTCCCCCTCCCCATGATGGTACAGAGGTGCGGGAAAGTTACCGTTAATGGGGCAGGAAACAAAGCAGCTCTGCCGAAGAACCTGCGGCAGCGGATTGCCCGGTATCTCCACGAGAGTTTCCTGGAGATCTCTGAGGGAGATTCTCATGAAGTGAGGGAGTCAATCAACAGCTTGTTCTGCCGCTCAGACTAGGCATGCCGTGGGAGACAATCCTGCTTTCTGCATCCCTCCTGCCCCCAACAACTCGCTTCAGCAATTCCCAAAATCCAATCCACTTACCAGGGGCCTCCTCTCCTGTTTGCGCTTCACCAAGCTCCGATAGCTGTGACTGGAGAGCCTCCTCCGGGGTAGAAAAGAGCTCTTGGCTGCATGCATCTCTGACCTGAGTCATCCTCTGCCTCTGGGTCCCCCTCCGCCATCCCATCTCCCTTCCCCTTCCCCTTCACATCCTTGTCTAAGATGTCCTCCTCCTGACTCAGTCCGCTCTCGACTGGCACACGAGCCACCAAAGTATCCACAGTGGCCTTTGCAGTGGAGATGGGGTCGTCACCAAGTATCACGTCCAGCTCTTTGTATAACCAGCAGCTCGTGGGCGCAGCACCAGAGCGATGGTTTGCCTCCTGCTCCCCGTGGTAGGCGTTGCGCAGCTCCTTCACTGCAATGTGTCCCAGACATGGCCCCTTTCTGTCATGCATCGTGAAATCTGTCCGTAGGTTTCATAATTCCTACGGCTGTAGCACAGCTGGGACTGGACAGCGTCCTCTCCCCAAATGCTGATGAGGTCCAGCAGCTCGGCATTGCTCCAAGCGGGGGATCGCCTGGTGCATGGAGCAGGCATGGCCACCTGGAAAGATGTACTGAGACCACTGCACGCATCACCAAGCAAAGAGAAAGGGGACTTTCAAAATTCCAAAGTAATTTAAGGCTGGAGGGTGACGGTTGGTCTCCTGAGGGCAGGCAGTAGAGTTCAAACTGATGACCAGAGAGGCGAGAACAGGCATTGTGGGACTCCTCCCGTAGGCCAATCGCAGCACTGTAATCAACCACGGTGTCTACACTGGCACCACAGCGCGGTAGCCCCGGCGCAGAAAGCTGTACGCCTCTCGTTGGGGTGGTTTTTTTAAAGTGCTGCAATTGCACAGTTTCTGCTCATTAAGTGGCTTGGCAGTGTGTACATCTCGGGAGTTACAGTGCTCAAAGCCAGGGGTGGCAAGTTATATGGGCCCATGGTGCCCATACTCCAGGAATATTCAGGGCCTGGGGGCCCAGCTCCACCAATGTTCGGGGCCAGGTCTCTCCCCGGGCCCCACCTGCCACCCCCACGCGCCTCCCCCGAAGCATCTCCCGGCCCCACCTGCCATCCCCAGGTAATTTAAAAGGATGGACCAGAGATGACCAGAGCCCACACCCCTCCCGCACCCAAACTCCCTCCCAGGGACCAAACCCCCTCCTACACCCCAGCTCCCTGCCCCAGCCCAGAGCCTGCACCCCTCCCGCACCCAAACTCCCTCCCAGAGCCTTAGGCAGGTGTGTGCAGGGTGGAGGGGGGGAGACTTGGACCTGTTCTGGGCCCCATCAAAAATTATACAAACCTGCCGCCCCTGCTCAAAGCTGCTTTACTGCACAGAAACTTGCCCGTGTACATAGGGCCTTAGAGTTCTATTCAAAGGCATGCCCCTACATGTCTTGCTGACTCATCAGGTATTTCCCCTGGCTCCTTTCAATGGGTTCATTTTACAGCTGATGACCTTTGATGGGCCATCGAACAGGCTAGGCAGTGCTGATGCCAATCAGTCTGGGAGTGTCACCCAGGAACACAGCACAAGTTTGGAAATACAGATATACCATACATATCTATAACTCACAATATAAAGGTGATACAAACACATAAACAAGATCATCATACTTGGCAAATCATAACATTTTCAAAGATACCTTACATGGCATATCTGGTAAGATTCCTTGCAATTTTATAATATTGGAATCAACAATATCATAAAGTGTCTCCCATATTCCATATAGCATCACCATCTGTTTGTGTATCTTTGGGTTTTTAAACTGTTTGGTAATCATATTGTCAAGCTTTTCTCCACCACCATGTAGACTAAAAAAAAGCTGAGGCTCTCATATAATCACATGACTCCAGGAGTCGGCACTTTATGAAAAACTTTATAAATATTGTGAGACTGGTGATAAAATCATGAAATTCTGCGACACAGGAACAGAAGCATCAATGTTACATGCCTTGCTCAAGTCCACAGAGGTGTTCCTTGGCATTGTCTCTCCAGAACCCAATATCCCACTCATGCCTTCAATGGACCTGAATCACCTTCCCCTTAGGCCAGTGTAATTCCATTTACCTTTATCAAGGTACAGTTGTGCAAGGGGAGAATCAGGCCCAATGAATTCGTTGGGACACAACAGTAAAAATGAATCAAGTTAGTGGAATTAAAAAAAATGTACAGGCAACATCCAGCACCAGCTCACTCACGTTCACACACCATTCAGCCCTAGCTGCAACAACTTCCACCCAACAATCTCTTCTGAACCCCACACCCAGAATGTTCCAGGTCTTACAGGCAAGGTAACAGTCACCATAGCTCTGAAAAAATTATACACTACATTTTGCAGTGATGCAATTAGAACTCAGGAATTCCTGGGTTTCAGTTCAGCTCTGTCCCAAAAGCTCACTGCCTTGGCTTCCCTCTTTACATTGAAAATCATGACTTAGCATCACTAACCTAAATTACAGATATGTCACTTTACAATGCATTGTCACAATTTCTGTTAATTCATCAATAATAATTGTCCTTTGCCATATTGATTCGTGTCATTTGACGCAATAAGTGTAATTTGGGAAAATAAAGTTTGGTAAATGTGTGATGTAAGAGGATATACTCTGGTCAAGACTGACCCTAAATGTAGGGTTTCACAAAACCGAATGTCAATAAACTGTTTCTGTACTTTTTTTAAAAACTTACCAATGAAAATAGTTGCTTGTCTGGCATTAAACATTCCCCTGCAGTGTTTGCAACCCAGACCTGGTGCTGGGAGTTATGTCCAGAAAGTGAAACTCACAATAAACCAAAGTAGAATTCACTAGCCTATCATCCAAAGCAAATAAAATCCAGAAATAAGCAAAACCATTTTACAGATTTAGGGTCCAAGCCCTGCTCCTGATTGGCTAGACCAGGGGTTGGCAACCTATGGCACGTGTGCCGAAGGCGGCACGCAAGCTGATTTTCAGTGGCACTCACACTGCCCGGGTCCTAGACACCGGTCCGGGGGGCTCTGAGTTTTAACTTAATTTTAAACGAAGCTTCTTAAACATTTTAAAACCCTTATTTACTTTACATACAACAATAGTTTAGTTATATATCACAGACTTATAGAAAGAGACCTTCTAAAAACGTTAAAATGTATTACTGGCACACAAAACCTTAAATTAGAGTGAATAAATGAAGACTCGGCACACCACTTCTGAAAGGTTGCCGATCCCTGGACTAAACAATCAGCTAGGCACTGTATGGGTTCAAGGGTCCATTGCATGGAGTTCATTATAGAATCAGGGCATTAACTCTACAGGTGACTGGTGAGGATATACACAGGACAGAAACTTGTTGGCGTACTAAAGGATTGGTCCTCCTTCTATTGTTTCTTTTTCCACTCATTCCAGCGGAAGATGATTTGAAATACATACTGTACTTTAAAATGTTTAATTCATATTTCATATACACAATGAAGTAGATTTGTGTAAAAATGCTATTTTATACTGGAGTGAACAGTTCCTTTTCAGGTTTTTTTCTCCCGTTTTCCTGTCAGATAATATAGACAATTAGCATCCCTGGGATGCAGAAAACAAACAAACAAAAAAACCACATTCACTGACAGCACATTTTTAAAGTCATACATACAAGTATTTGTGCTGGTGGAACTGTTTGTGATGGTTGCGACAAACAGAGCTAGCATGGGGAGGGATGATGAAATGAGATAGCACAATGTGGGGGTTTGGGAAGAGGTGGTTTTTATGCCCAATCCCAACTGAGCTCAAATTTTGACTCTTCACAGTTGATCCCTTCATTGGATTCTCTGTATAATGCATTGAAGGAAATTGTGATCTACTCACAGATATTCTGCAAGCAGAAAAAGAGGCTAAACATTGAGTAAGTTACTCATTGCAAGTTATTCGGCCAGCTTTAGTGGACAATATCGGAGAGGTGACTTTTGAGCAGTCGTAAGAGGAGCCAGAGTGAAGACTGATGATGAAATGAGATGGGGCCTTGAATGGAAGTGATTTTCTATGGGGAGTAGGGAATTAGGGCCTCAGACTGTAAGAGGTTAAGCACCCACAACTCCCTCTGACTTCAGCCTTGCAAGAATGGGTCTTCTGCAAGGCAGAGGGAAGAAGAAGAAGTAGGACCGCTGAAGACTATAGCCGGAGAGGAGATTAAAGATAATCTAGGCATGGCGCAATATCTCAATGAATATTTTGCATCGGTGTTTAATGAGGCCAATGAAGGAATTAGGGATACTAGCACCATTACAGAGGGGCATAAAGGATGGGAGATTACCATATCCGAGGTAGAAACAAAACTTGAACGCCTTAATGGGACTAAGTCGGGAGGACCGGACAATCTTCATCCGAGAATATTGAAGGAATTGGCGTGGGAAATAGCAGACCCATTAGCGATAATATTTAATGAATCTGTAAACTCGGGAGTGGTCCCGTTAGACTGGAGAATAGCTAACGTGGTTCCTATTTTCAAGAAAGGGAAAAAAAGTGATCCGGGTAACTACAGGCCTGTTAGTTTAACATCTGTAGTGTGCAAGGTGCTGGAGAAAATTCTGAAAGAGAAACTAGTTGAGGACCTTGAGGTTAATGGCAAGTGCGATAAATTACAACATGGTTTTACGAAGGGCAGATCGTGCCAAACGAATCTGATCTCCTTCTTTGAGAAAGTAACTGACTTATTAGATAAGGGAAATGCGGTGGACCTAATATACCTGGATTTCAGTAAAGCGTTTGATACTGTACCCCATGAGGAATTATTGGTTAAACTGGAAAACATGGGGATCGATATGAAAATCCAGAGGTGGATAAGGAATTGGTTACTGGGGAGAATGCAGCGGGTGGTATTAAAGGTTGGAGGGAGGTTACTAGTGGAGTGCCTCAAGGTTCGGTTTTGGGACTCATTTTATTTAATCTATTTATAACTGACCTCGGAACCGATTGCAGGAGTGGGCTGATAAAGTTTGCGGATGATACGAAGGTGGGAGGCGTTGCAAATTCGGAGGAGGATAGGGATATTCTGCAGGGAGACTTGAATGAGCTTGAGAATTGGAGTATCAGAAATAGGATGAAATTTAATAGTGAAAAGTGTAAGGTGATGCACTTGGGGATGACTAATAACAATTTTAGTTACAAGCTGGGGACACATTGGTTAGAAGTAACGGAAGAGGAGAAGGACCTAGGGGTCCTTGTAGACCGCAGGATGACTATGAGTCGACAATGTGATGTGGCGGTGAAAAAAGCCAATGCGGTCTTGGGATGCATTAGGCGAGGTATATCTAGTAGGGATAAGGAGGTCCTGCTTCCGTTGTATAAGGCGCTGGTGAGACCTCATTTGGAGTACTGTGTGCAGTTCTGGTCTCCCATGTTTAAAAAAGATGAACTTAAACTGGAACGAGTGCAGAGAAGGGCTACTAGGATGATCAGAGGAATGGAAAACCTGTCGTATGAAAGGAGACTAGAGGAGCTTGGGTTGTTTAGTCTGACAAAGCGAAGGCTGAGGGGGGATATGATTGCTATCTTTAAATATGTCAGAGGGATAAATACAAGGGAGGGAGAGGAATTTTTCCAGCTTAGTACTAATGTGGACACGAGAACGAATGGATATAAACTGGCCGTGAGGAAGTTCAGGCTTGAAATTAGACGAAGGTTTCTGACCGTCAGAGGGGTGAAATATTGGAACGGCCTTCCGAGGGAAACGGTGGGGGCGACGGACCTGTCTGGTTTTAAGATTAAGTTAGATAAGTTTATGGAGGGAATGGTTTAATGGTAAAACATAGTAGCCAAGGAAAACCAAGCAATGGTACGTAAATAGTATAATGGCCAACAGGGGTCAGGCTGGAGACTCTTGCCTACATGCTCGGGGTCTTACTGATCGCCATATTTGGGGTCGGGAAGGAATTTTCCTCCAGGGTAGATTGGCTGAGCCTCTAGAGGTTTTTCGCCTTCCTCCGCAGCATGGGGCAGGGATCACTAGCAGGAGGGTCTCTGCCGATTGAAGTCACTGAAACACAGGATTGGGGACTTCAACGGCAGAGTCCAGGGAACGGTTTTGTGGCCTGCAGCATGCAGGGGGTCAGACCAGATGATCATAATGGTCCCTTCTGACCTTAAAGTCTATGAGTCTATGAGTCTATGAGACAGTGAATAATTTCAGATAGCTGGTGCAGCAGCAGCCAGGGAACTGAGGCCAACAAAGAAGAAGGAATGAGGGAACACAGGAGTCAGAAGATAAAGTCAGGTTGGTAGAGGGTGAAGTGATCATGAGATAGAAGAGGGTGTCTGTTTGAATGGCCTTGAGGCGGATGAGAGCACTTTTGTGGCAGATACAGAAGTGGATAGAGAGCCAGCTGTGGTCTCTGAGAATGGATGTGCCATGATGGTGAAGCTGTGCTGCTGTCCTGAGCAGTCAGGAGTTTGGAGAGACAGGTGGCTTTGAGAGGTCACCAAGCAGGGAATGGCAGCAATCAAGGAGCCAAGTGACAGCTGCGTGAATGAGTGATTCAGCAGAGCGAGTGCAAAGGAAGCCATGTTATGACTGTGACAGCAGGCAGAGTTGCAGAGTGTAGAACTCCAAGGTGCAAAGGAGAGCACAGGGGTTGAGAGGCCTCCATGATTACAGACCAGAGAGGTGAAAGGGAGGTCTGAGATGAGAAGTGTTATAGGACAGCTAGACATACCTGAGGGTAAACAAAGAAAATCCTTGTGACATACCAGTTCAAATGGAGCCAGGCATTTATGCACACAGAGAGTTGGCAGGTCAGAGTCTGGAATGGGGAGGATTTGAAGGAGAGAGTTGGGTGCTGTGAAATGATGCATTCAGTTGGGAGGAGGTAGATGTAAAAGGAAAGGGGTTAAGAATAGCTCTAGGTCTCTCAAGAGAGGAGCAATTGAGAGGCCCAGGTGCAACAGGCACCAGAGACACAGAGAGAGCAGTTAACAAGTTATGAGCAAATCAGAGAAGAAGGGATCCAGAGACACCAACGAAGTGTTCAAGGTGACAGAGGATAGAAGGAAAAGTAGTGTCATGCACGGAACTGAGACCAATGAGGATACCCCGTGAACTACTAGCCATATATTTGGGTGGGGGGAGCCAAAAGAATGTGCCTACTCTAAACTGTCTGTTGCTGACTGTAAATATTCTATGACATGCGAGGCAGGAACTCTGTTTTTTCATGGTTTGCATTATCATTTGCTAAAGAGACTTCAACACAAAATTTACGTTGGTCTGAGCAACTCCAAGGCCTTCAGCAAATTGGAAAAG
This sequence comes from Chrysemys picta bellii, assembly GCF_011386835.1. NCBI lineage: Eukaryota > Metazoa > Chordata > Testudines > Emydidae > Chrysemys > Chrysemys picta. The sequence goes on from NC_088797.1 coordinate 18,144,381, forward strand.
GCAACTGACTTCTTTCAATAAATCAACTATCACTAAGCTCGCATCATTTAGTAAGACTCACAGCAATGCAGAAAGCAGATAAGAATGAGTCAAGAATACTGTGGAAATGGAGACGCTTGGAGAGATTATTCTGTCTCCAGCAATTTGCTTAGAAATTGCAAGCTGAATATAGGGCAGTAGTTGCTGAGGGTGCTTATGTCAAGGGGGATGTTTTGATGAGTAATGTGACAACTGTAGGGAGGGGGCGGAAATGGGGGGGACGAGGCCAATAATTAAGGAGCTAGATGATGGCTCATTATGGTAAATGGAGCTAGAGTGGAGAGCGATGGTTAAATGAGATAGCATAGCATGGGGACATGGGGAGAGATGGGGGGGTTTGTAGAGTGGACTCCATCAGTAAGTTCAAATATGGTGGTATGCTGCAGATAGGCAAAGAACTGGGGGAAAGACAGAAGAAGATGGAAAAGCAGAGTTTATTCTACTGTGGACAGACGCAATTGTGGAGTAAAAAAAGAATGGCAAGATACTGTAGTTAAAGCAATAAGAAAACAGGGCTGTCTCGAGCATTGTGCTGGTCATAATAAATCACCAGTTAACACGTAAGCGACCAGGACTAACCTGGCAATCTGGCATCACCACAAGCTTGGAGTTCTGCACGGAGTACTGTAAGGCTCCCATGTTCCAACTGAGCATGGGAATTTATAAACTTCTCATGAGCTTTCCACCTGTTTCATAATGAGGGACTGATAGGCTGACCAAAACCTGGGCCCTCCCAGCTAACAGATGTCCAGTGTGTGTAGGAGAGGGGATATGTGTGAGCAAATAGTCAGTGCTCATGGGTGGAGCTAATTTGAGCTTTCTACATCCTGCTGCTGAGTGCTTAGATACCTTTTAAAAACCTCCAGGTAGATCATGCTTTAAACTTTTGCTAAGCAGTTACCAGACTGCTTGTTTTACATCTCAGCTCTGCCTAAAGGTTAACAGGAAAATTGAATGCCTGAGCCTTTCACTGATGCAAAACAAGGGAAAGACTATCCCAAAAGTCTCTTTGAAGGAGCTTGCAGCACAGACAGAGGCAACAGAAATCAACCCAGCCTTGTCATTGGTAGACAGAGACCGTGCGGGAGAGAGCATACAGGGAACTAGCTGGACATGAAATTGCCTTCCCCTTTCCAACCAGAGCAGTTGCTTTGGTGCCGGAATCCCCTGGCTGGGCCATGCAAGTGCTAAGGTAAGGAACACACAAAGCAATACATAGGGGCTATCCCATCTGCTGCCAACAAAACAAAATGTTCAGAGAAATACATTATCTTCCATTTCAGTATGCGGTGTTGTTGTAGCCATGTCGCTCCCAGGATATTAGAGAGACAAGGTAGGTGAAGTAATATGTTTTATTGAACCAACTTCTGTTGGCGAGAGAGATAAGCTTTCAAGCTCGTCTCTCTCACCAACAGAAGTTGGTCCAATAAAAGATATTACCTCAACCCCTATAGCTCAGAAAAATACCAGTCAGTTGTTGGGAATCTCCACAGACCCTTCTCTGTTGGTTAATGTGTTGCTCATTTGTGCCATTTAGTCCAGGCATTTAGTTGCAGCGTCAGGAGCAACAGGGGGGGTAGAGTAAATTCTGCTCTATATAAAAATTCAATGTCTGGCCGAATTACTCCAGTGAGAAAGCAGAGCTAATGATGAGCACTTAGCAACTCATCCAACCAACCTTGCAGCTGTTTCTTATAGCTTGGACGTTGTGGAATCTGCCAGTGACTCTGCCTGTGAATTCTTGTCTGGTCCGGATCAAATTTTTTGTTTGTAGGGGAAGTGCGTAGAGTGGAAAGTGATGGCACAGAGAGGCTCCCTCTCCAGCATCAGAACAAAAGGCTGAATTCAAGAACATTAGCAATGCAAGAAAATTACTGCTCACCAACCCACTGAAGCACCCGAATAAACTGATGAGACCACACTGCAATGAGAAGAAAAGTATCCATAGCTCAAGGCTTGAGAGGAAGGAAGGCCCTGTCATTAAGGCACTGGAGAGACACTCGGGAAAGGTGGGTTCAATTCCTTGCTTTACAGGCTTCCTGTGATGCTTTGTGAAAGTCGGACTCTCTGGGTAAAACCCTCGCCCAGTTAAGTCAATGGCAAAACTCCCATTGACTTCAGTAGAGCCAGGAGCTCTTTGTGCCTCAATTCTCCTTCTGGACAAGTAATACTTCCTTTCTGCCAGACATTGTTTGGCTTGTCAATTTAGATTGTAAGCTCTTCATCACAAGGACTTTGGCTGTGTGTATGTACAGTGCCTAGCAGAGTAGAGTCCCACTCTCAACTCACCCCTCTAGATTCTATTGTAATACATATGGGGGGAGGGATAGCTCAGTGGTTTGAGCATTGGCCTGCTAAACCCAGAGTTGTGAGTTTAATTCTTAAGGGGGCCACTTAGGGATCTGCGGCAAAATCAGTACTTGGTACTGCTAGTGAAAGCAGGGGGCTGGACTTGATAACCAAGGTCCCTTCCAGTTCTAGGAGATAGAATATCTCCATTATTTAATTTATAATAATAATACTTTTCTCTTTTAATCAGTAGATCTCAAAGCACTTTACAAAGGAGGGCAATATCAGTATCCCCGTTTGTAAAAAGGGGAAATTAAGGCACAGGGCAGTGACTTGCACAAGGTCAGCTAGGAAGCCTGTAGCAAAGCCAGGAATAGAACCAAATCCTTCCTAGGTCCCAGGCAGGTGTGGTACTAATGGAGGCCGGAGCACAAGGTGGAGGGATACAAAAAATAGTTCTAGTAAAAATAAATTAGGAACTCTCTGAAACATGTGTAACATAGTTTTTCTGTAATATATGTGGCATAGATCAAATATGTAATGGTGTGGCGTGATATAGCTTTTTGGCGCTCATGTGGAATGACCTGCTTAATTCATCCATGGTTTTGGCACGAGTCAGCAACATGATCATCCAAGTCTTTAAAGCCCACTGTGTCCTTATGCATTCTGTACATATAACCATTTTAAAATAGGTGACTGCATTGTGCTACTACTTTGAGACATCAGTCAAGATGCCATAAGCAGCTGGACATATGGAGACAAAAGGAACTGCATGAATGTATAAAGAATAGGTGTCAAGTGATTAAAAAAATTAAATATTTTTAAAAAACAAATATTTGCACTGTAAAAAACAAAAAAAATTGTATTTTTCAATTCACCTCATACAAGTTCTGTAATGCAATCTCTTTATCATGAAAGTTGAACTTACAAATGTAGAATGATGTTAAAAAAAAAAGCATTAAAAAATAAAACAATGTAAAAGTTTAGCGCCTGCAAGTCCACTCAGTCCTACTTCTTGGTCAGCCAATCATTCAGACAAACAAGGTTGGATACAATTTGCAGGAGAAAATGCTGCCTGCTTCTTGTTTACAATGTCACCTGAAAGTGAGAACAGGCATTCACATGGCACTGTTGTAGCCAGCGTTGCAAGATATTTACATGCCAGATGCGCTAAAGATTCAAATGTCCCTTCATGCTTCAACCACCATTCCAGAGGACATGCATCCATGCTGATGATGGGTTCTGCTTGATAACGATCCAAAGCAGTGCGGACTGACACATGTTCATTTTCATTACCTGAGTCAGAAGCCACCAGCAAAAGGTTGATTTTCTTTTTTTGGTGGTTCGGGTTCTGTAATTTCCGCATCAGAGTGTTGCTCCTTTTAAGACTTCTGAAAGCATGCGCCACACCTCATCCCTCTCCGATTTTGGACAGTACTTCAGATTCTTAAACAGTGGGTCGAGTGCTGTAGCTATTTTTTAGAAATCTCACATCGGTACCTTCTTTGAATTCTGTCAAATCTGCTGTGATAGTGTTCTTAAAACGAACATGTTCTGGCTCATCATCTGAGATAACATGAAATAGATGCAGAATGCAGTTAAAACACAGCAGGAGACATACAATTCTCCCCCCAAGGAGTATAGTCACAAATTTTATTGATGCATTATTTTTTAACGAGCATCATTAGCATAAAAGCATGTCCTCTGGTGGCCGAAGCATGAAGGGGCATATGAATGTTTAGCATATCTGGCATGTAAATACCTTGCAACACCGGCTACAAAAGTGCCATGCGAATGTCTGTTCTCACTTTCAGGTGACATTGTAAATAAGAAGCAGGCTGCAGTATCTCCAGTCAACGTAAACAAACTTGTTTGTCTTAGCAATTTGCAGAATAAGAAGTAGGACTGAGTGGACTTTTAGGCTCTAAAGTTTTACACTGTTTTGTTTTTGAGTGCAGTTATGTAACCAAAAAAAATCTGTATTTGTAAGTTACACTTTCACGATAAAGAGATCGCACTTGAGTACATGTATGAGGTGAATTGAAAAATACTATTTCTTTTGTTGTTCATTTTTACAGTGCACATATTTGTAATAAAAAATAATATAAAGTGAGCACTGTACACTTTGTATTCTGTGTTGTAATTGAAATCAATATTGAAAATGTAGAAAAACATCCAAAAATATTTAATAAATTTCAGTTGGTATTCTATTGTTATAAGTGCGATTAATCACAATTAGTTTTTTTAATCGTGGCTAAATTTTTTGAGTTAATCGCGTGAGTTAACTGCGATTGACAGCCCTAATAAATAAATAAAAATCCAATCAGATGACTTTGGAAGTTTTAGAAAGTCCAGAACAACCTTCAAATAGATTGGAATAAAAAAAGCAGCAAAAGCCATTTTTAAACAGATTCATCCCAATGGCATTTGTTACATTTCCAGAATATAATCAAATAGTAATATACAAGTTCTAAAGGCAGTTGCTTTTCATTTCAACATTCATCAAGGTTGTGAGAATGAGTGTCAAATTCCCCAGATACCAAGCTGTGTCACAGCCCAGATTTTGATTGTCTTGACAGATTAGTTGAAACAGGTAAGATCCTCTCTCTGTACAAAGTTAAATATCTGAGAATAGTCAGCATCTTCGATCATATCTGTATTACACTCAAAGTAAAACAGAACAAAATAAAAACAAAGTGAAGTTAAGGTTATATAATCTAGTCAAGACTGGCTGTTATTCAGACATCACTAAAAATAAAGAAGCAGCAACATCTGAAGAACAAATCTCTGCATGAATCAGTGATCTTGGCTAAATATATCAGAGTCTAAGATAGGCAGAGATTCCACAAAACAAAACAATAAAAAGGGAGTGGGAGATGAGAAAGAGGATTACAATTCATGTCACATCTCATAGAGAATTTTCAAATGAGGGGTGTGGTGGGAGAAAAACATTTAATTATAATAAATACTTAAAGCTTTAGGTATACAGAAACCAACAGTAACTATGGCAACGTGGTCACTCCAGTAAGGCTAATACAGATTACTTCCAGGGCAGTAGCCTTGCTTGTGCTCAGGAAGCAGAGATAATGTTTGCTCAAAGCAATTCCTAAATTAAGGAAAATTCCTTAGGCAGTAGCTGTCTTGCGCTCTTTGTTTATGACTTCAGACTGTAAGTATTTCATGATTTGCTTAGCATATATGCTATTGCCTCAGAATAGCATGCAGATGCTGTTTGCATGCATATAGACGCGCGCGCACACGCCAGTTCAACCCTCCAGTCATGCCAACTCCTGCACTGACTGGGCTTGGTAGGGCAGGCCCAGAGGCATGCTTGACGGTCATGTCAAGCCTCAACTGACGCAGACATTAAACTATTTGTGAAATCTCTTCACATCTTTATGCAAATATTAACAGCTAGTAGCATTGCTGCCGGTTATCACTCTCAGTCTCAGAATATGACAGTTCACGCTAGGTGACCCCTAATCTTCTTTGCTCACTCTCTCTTCTAGTAGTCTCTCAAGCTAGGAACTTCACCGTTCTAGTCTTGGGCTGGCTTCGTTTTTTTAATCTCTATCTTTGATGTGCTTTCCAACCTTTGCCATCTATCTTGAAGTTACCTTCACCCACCGTACGGCAGTGTTGGACTGGGAGTCAGGAGATCTGGGTTCTGCCACTGACTTGTTGTGTGACCTGAGGTAAATCACTAAGAGCCAGATTCTGATTCCTTTACACATGCAGAATAGCACTTGACTTCAGTAGGGTCATATGTAGAGTAAGGTGCTGCTCAGGGTCAGCAAGGGAATCAGAATCTGTCTACACTGGGGATTTTTGCACTACACTAATGTATTTGTACTGGCGAAATCCCCTCCTTTAGACACACTGCACCAGTGTAAAAAGTATGCTGGTACAAGATGTGTAATACAGAAGCCAGCTGCAGTGCATAACAACAACTTTATTGGTTCTACACATTTCTGAACAATGTTACATATTCTTTTGTGTTAGTAGATGGAAGACTTTTACCTATCTACACAGACACAGCTATATCTCCATGCCTTTTTTATTCTGGTGCAGTAAATTTACAAGGGTTTGCACTTGTGCAGCTATGTCAGTGTAGCTACACTTGTGCAAAACAAAACAAAAAACACACCCCAAAGCACAGACAAGCTCTTAATCTCTCTGTGCTTTAGGTTCCCTATCTGCAAAATGCAGATGATAATATTTGCCTGCATCACAGACATGTTGAGAGGCTTAATTAAGGTTTCTTAAACTACTTGAGATGCTTAGATGAAAAGTTCTATATAACTGCAAAGTGCTGTGGTTGTCAGGTCTCTCCTCACCCACCTGCCGTTTCTGGGGACATTGGAAGCTGGGGGAATGGAGTCGAGAGCCAATACAGAGAAAACAGACTAATTTTTCTTCTCTCCTCTCTGATAGCAGCTGCAGCAAGACCTCACTCAAGATAAACTCACCCAGTGAAAATCATGTCTAAATTCGGAATTTGCACTAGTGGCTAAAATCCCAGAGTAGAAAAGACCTTAGGATTCCTTCTACCCTTCTCCCAGTCCTTCTCCAGCCAGCACACTAGAGGAGGGGGAGGTGACACACCCCTTTGAGTGCAGCATTTAATACTCATTTGGGAGGCGATAACTGCAGCATTATAAGTATTGGACACTGGATCATGCTGACATAAGCATGGGAGAGAGCAGTGTCAGTACACCAAAGAGGGGGACTTTCCTCATAAGCAGCGTGAAGCTGAACTTCCCAGAAACAATCTGGATATTGACTCCACTTCACTCTAAAGCCTTCTCTACATTAAGGAGTTTTTCAAAATACTCCTACCTTGTAGAACCTCAACTCAGCGTCACCAGTGTTAGCAACTTATACTAGTGCAATTTCACTGATTTCCGTAGAGTCACATAGAGGTGAGTGCAGAATTCAGCCCAGTGTGTTACACAGTTTGTGTCTTGACAGGGGACCTTTACCCTTTCCCAGCAGATCCCTTCAGTCCCCTTCAGTTTTACTCATTTCTAGGCTGATTTCCGAACACCCAGACTTTGCCCGTTCATGGGCTGGATTTGCAATTTGAGAGGAGCCCAAGGGATACACATAATTAAATGGAGAAAATCTCAAGGCTCATCTTTAAGAGAGATGCAGCTTGTGGAGACTACAGCTCCTATCATGCAGTGACCCATCTTGATCCAAACAGCCAGGCCTCTTTTTTACATTCCAAACTAGGATCTCACCTGGAGTACTTCACTGTGTCTAAAAATTCCAGAATGGGTGGGGGGCCACGGCTCATATTTCCAGTGAAGATACAAACACAGATTTTAAAATATTCCCAACTCTGAACTCAGCCATTTGGAAGTGCACTGGTTGGAGGAATCTACCTTTCCACTTTCCAGATAGAATAGTGGAGTTTTTTGCCTTCTATGACGGGGTGGACAAACTATGGCCCAGAAGCCATGGCATGGTCCCGCTCCGACTCCTACGCACTCCAATGGGAGCTGCAGGGGCGGTGCCTGTGGACGGGGCAGCGTGCAGAGCTGCCTGGCCGCGCCTCTGTGTAGGAACCGGAGAAGGGACATGCCGCTACTTCCAGGAGCCACTTGAGGGAAGTGCCGCTCGGAGCCTGCATCCCCTGAGCCTCTCCCCATGCCCCAACACCCTGCTCCAGTCCTGATCCCCCTCACACTCTCCAAACTCCTCAATCACAGCCCAGAGCACCCTCCTGCACCCCAAACTCCTCATCCCCAGCCCCACCCTAGAGCCCGCACACCAACCCCCTACCCCAGCCCGGAGCCCCCTCCCGCACCCTGGACTCCTCATTTCTGGCCCCACCCCAGAACCCATACCCCCAACCAGAGCCCTCATCCCCTTCTGCACCTCAACCCCAATTTTGGGAGCATTCAAGGCCCGCCATACAATTTCTATTCCCAGATGTGGCCCTCGGGCCAAAAAGTTTGCCCACCCCTGTTCTATGAAGTGGTTTGAGAGAAAGACCTCTGGGGCCTCAAAGTTGGCCTACTTCTTCACCCTTATCCTCTATTCTTCCCATCATGGCCAACTTAGCTCCCATCTGAGACTGGTTAGGATTAATTTAGGAGGCCCCAAACCTCACTCCGACATGGGCCAGAGGGAGCATCACAAAGCAAAACAAGCTTCTGCTTGCCTTGCAGTGAGGCTGCAAAGGTGCTGTTTATTAGGTCTGCAGGCATGTCATATCTGTTCATTTCCCAGCTATCAGATCCTGGGTAGAACACAGGCCATCAGCATCTAAGGTCTGCTCCTCAGTATTTTGCCTTGCTGTGGCAAGGAGATTTCAGTTAGCTTTGGCTGTTTTCTCTGCTGGGGGATGAGTTGACTGTCTGCCCCAAGCTGGGGTCCATGGCCTTATAACATCTCCGCAGGAAAAACTTATTTCTATATCCACCTTGAAAACACTGCATTTTGTCTTAGGAGCAGGATTTTTGCAATGACACTCTTTTCCTCAAGATGAGACTCAAGGCCAGGAGGTAGTGGTCGTGCATTAGGTTTGCTGCACAACATAGTTCAAAGCTTGCTTAGGTCACAAGTTAAAAGAATTTGATAAGTTTGTTCCAAGTGGGCAGGATTCCAGACAAAACCACCATATGGTTTACTAGCAGGGCCGGCTCTGGCTTTTTTGCCGCCCCAGGCAAAAAAGCCTCCCACCGCCCCCTCCCTGCCCTCCGGCGGGGAGCGCAGCAGGGGAGGGCGGCGAGCCCGGCCGGGGCCCTGCTCTCCCCGGCCGGCCGGAGCGCCGGGGGAGGGCGGCGAGCCTGGACGCAGCCCCGCTCTCCCCGCTGGGGGGAGGGCGGCGAGCCCAGCCGGGACCCCGCTCTCCCCAGCAGCCGGAGCGCCGGGGGAGGGCGGCGAGCCCGGCCGCGTCCTAGCTCTCCCCGGGTGAGCGCTGCCCCCCTCCAGGTGCCGCCCCAAGCACATGCTTGGAGGGCTGGTGCCTGGAGCCGGCCCTGTTTACTAGTACAATTGGCAGTCTCTGGTCTATGGAGGCCAGCACTGAATTAATGAGAAAAGGATGATATACTGGCTCACACATGTGTATACACCACTGCACTCTCTTTGGTAGCACATCAGATCTGCTCAAGTGTTTGTAATGGTCTCTCTCTAGCAGCTAACAGCCGATAAAAAGGCTACAAGCCCACTACTAGTGACAGCTAATCTATTTTAGGCCTTTATAATGCACCCATTATTATGGTATCTAGGCACCAGTGGAACCTAGACAATGCAGATAGTCTTTCAGCTCAGCTGATTAAAAATCCATGTTTTCAACACAAATGCCTCAAGTTGTTTTCTCTTTGCTGTATGTTTGTGGTTTAGCTGATAACTGTAGTATCCTCAGGCACATCACCATAGACTTATTACTTATCATCTAAAATCAAGACAGTGAGGGGCATGTTAGCAGTATTGGGGAAGACTGTACAACACCTGCCAGCCCTGTCTCTGTCTCTGGCCATGCAGTCAGTCCTTTATTTTCATCAATTTCACATGCTCTTTCTCGTTAAAATTGTAAGCCATGGATGGACTATTTGCAGATCATAAGGATTTTGAGTAGTCCAAATTGATAGTCTTAATTTCAACTGTATTTAGAAATAGCTCCTTAGAGCCCACATATTGCCTTGATAATCCTGTCAGGTAACTTTAAGTACATAAATAACCACTCAAACAATCTCTCTTAATTCCTGTTAGGTTAAAGTTATCAATCTGACCCACCAGCCACTGAAGGGTGTGCAGCTGTCGCAAAAGGGGCAAGCAGTCTGAGAATGCTTTTGGATCCTTGCAATGTCTTTATCTCCAGACTGCAGTGGTGTCTCCTGTTAGCTAGGAGGCGGTAGCCTGTCCTGGCTGATCTGTGGATGTCTCCAGCCATCCATTCCTTTGTCACCACATAGATGGACTTTAGCAATGAGTTCTGTCTGAGGCTGCCCTGGAAGGACTCTCCCGATGCAGCTAATCCAGAATGCAGTGGTCCACCTGCTTAGCAGAGAGGCCTAACGTGAGTACGATGCCTGTGCTCCACATACTGTTCTGCCTTCCCATTCAATTCAAGGTGTGGGTTTGCACCTATAAAGACATAAGTGGTTTGGTCCTGGCTACCCTGGAAGCCTGCCTCTCTCCTCTTTTCACTTTTACAATGGCTTAGATACTTTTACTGGTGGCCCCTAGCTGTTTGCTCTTGAGGACTCGAGGAAGGGTGTGTTAGTGGAAGGTCCCCAGCAATGGGACCCACTCCAGGGCATCCATTAAAGCACAAGTTTGTTACATTCCCAAAAAGGGTGCATCTAAGGCAAATCTGCTCTCATCTTCCCTTCTATGTTTTATGCATCAAGGCCTTTTTTTATATTCCGTACACCCACAAGGCACAAAGATGAGCACATTTATACATTAAATACATACATTCATTATTTAGTCCCATCCAGCTCATACAGTCTACCATCCAATCTCCCCATAACATGCCTCTGAGCCCACTGAATCATGTTTCTTCACTGATTTTTCTTGTGGCTTTATTGTAGGGAAAATCTCACCAGAAAAGACAATCTGTTCAAAAAGTGCCCCAACCGCGTGCTTCCTTCGGGGTCTAGGCATGTATTTGTTTGGCTTGCTTTATCCAACCTTGGAGTTGGAGAAAGATATAAAAACAACAAGGAGTCTGGTGGCAGATATAGTGACTCTTCTGGTATTATTTACCTTAATAATTTCAACCCATCTGAAGGCTTAAAGGTTGAGTATTTATTTCTCATCTGCTTGTTTTCCTGTGGACATCGCCTCCTTTTCAGTAGCTGCTGTGACAGTTCTGTGAGGGCTTTATAATTTAAGAGAGCAGTTGGCATGCCTTTTGCTGTCAGTAGCCATTGTAAATTTGACCTGAGAAGGCTGTCTTGTGGCAGAACCATGCCACCTGGTCAGATTTCTTGCACACTCCAAACACCTTGAGAGATTTAAACAAAGGAAACAGAAAAGCAAAGGTGGTTGTGCCCTTAGCTTTATGAGAAATACCACTGCTATTTGCATTGGTAGATGCCCCTATTGTAGCACGATATATAATAATTCTGCTGGGCCTCAGGTCTAGGAGAAACATATCAAGTTACTGCATTGTTTTTCCAGTGCTGAAAATCCTTCTTCAACCCAGAAAAATTCTCTGTGAAGTACCAGCCTGCCTCTAGGACACGCACAGCCGTGCACTCAGTAAGATGTGCAGAGGCTTCCCCTGGACTCCTTAGACCTGCACAGTGGAGTTGGGGAGAGCTGCTCACCCAATGGGAAGGATGAAGTGAGATGCTTGGTCACTGGTGGGTGGAAGAGCAGAGAGGATTTTATCAGCTAGGGGGAGTAAGGAATTAGATCATGGTATTTGTCACCAAGCGAGCAGGATTCATCTTCCAAGGCATGGGTGTGTATGAGGGGGAATTCATATCAGACCAGCAGGTGGAGAAGATTGTAAGCATACGCTGAGAAGTGGAGCCCCAGAAATGTAACTACTGTATACCTCATCCTGCCAAAGTAGCTTCCCCTCATCACTAAGAGGACATTTTCTCAACGGGCCTCTGCCACCCCAAAATGTATGGGCACATCCATTTTGCACGTGCAAGAGTGGCAAAGCAGCTAATCCTGCTCCTATCAAAGTCAGTAGAAAGTGGTCCATAATGAGTGCAAATGGCATGTACAGCTCAGCCGCTGAATGTTCAATGACTGTAGAGGTACACAGATATATGGTGTTCATGCAATACTCATGGTTAAGGTGTGAACATGTCTCCCTCTAGTGGCTGAACTTTAACAGTCTCCTACACATAGGAGTTCTCCTTTAGCTCAAGTAGTAGAGTATTCATTGTGAACCTTCCAAGTGAGTCCCTATCAAGTACTGCACTGACACTCTGTATGTAGCCACAGTTTGTTACATTTGCATGTGCAAAACAGATGAACCTGCAAGTCTGGCAGACATGAGTTATGATAGCCCTCTGATGACATGGTCTGTAAAATCCCACAGAGCAGAAAGATAAAACTGGCACCCCAAACCAGTATTCCTTTATGAAATATGTTTACTGTTTCATAATCTAACGGGATCTTCCATTACAATGATTTTGCTTTTGTACTATTGGCACAAACAGAAATGTGCAGAAAGTGTTTGTTTCTATTTAAAGAATACTAAAAGAAATTGGTTTCTAGCACATAATATTAGTTTGGGTTAAAAATATGTGATACTCCGATAGAAGCCATCCAAGTTACTTAGATCCAGTGGGCAATTATAGACATTTAAGAGGGCAATTTCATGTAACTGGTTTCTATAGGGAGGAGAAGAAAGCAACATAGAACTCATACCACATATTTCTGTCTGAAATCTAACACAATTAGTGGAGTAGGATTCAGTTACTGAAGACAAAGAAATCAGTAGAAAATTGAATTGCTGCAAAATTTAATATCTTGCTGTCATCTTTGTTCTTAGTACATAGTTGCTGTAGCAACAGACAAAAAAAAAAAACCCTTGCACTAGAGTAGGAGGAGCTCACTGTTCTTTTAACCAGGTCATTTTAATCGTTTCTGAATGACTGTTTATGGGCAATTGATCAGATGTGGCAATATCATTGACTGCAGATGTTGATCCCAATCCTGCAAAATATGAAGCGAATCACGAAAAGAACTAAATACCCTTAATTCCCACTTTGTATAGGAGAATATTCTATTATCTATGCAATATAGATTACAGAACTAAATAATCTGATGTAAGAAATGACCTATTCCTGCAAGCTGCTAAGCACCCTCAACTCCCGCTGTGTGTAGGAGGATGGTCCATTATCTATCAAATATTGATAAGCAATTTTGTTTTGTATATGTAGATAGTGAGCCTGATCCAGAAAGGTGCTCCTGTCCCTTGATTCCTGTTTACATCCCCAGGCATTCTCCACCTTGCAGAGTCAGGGACATATCTGCATATGCAAATTAGGATTGTTTTGCACTGGACATCCTATAAATAAAGGCACATTCTCCTCCAGCTTTCTTCACAAGCAATAAAGATGCAGCAGGATGGGCCAGGGGTGATAGCATGGGAGTGGGAGCCAGAGGATTGTGGCCCTAATTCAGGAAAGCATCCCTATTCAGGGGATCTTAACTTTGAAGCATGTGCTTAAGTCCCACTGAATTCAGAGAAAATCTTAAAAACGTCAGTGGGATTTACAGTGCTTTCCTGAATCGGGTCCAAAGCCAGTGCTTTGCAGCACAAGTGTGGGCAAGTCACTTAACCATCCTGTCTCAGTCTCCCTGACTGGAAAATGGGGATAATGGTACTAACCATATATAAGTGCTTTAAGATCTACAAGTGGCAACTATGACTGGGCCATATTCTGGTCTTTACTCGGGCTCAATTCCCATCAATTTCAATGGGAGCTTGGTCTGCATAAGCACAGGGTCAGAACTTAAGGATGTATCCTATTATTACAACAAGGAGTCTGGTGGCACCTTAAAGACTAACAGTTAGTCTTTAAGGTGCCACCAGACTCCTTGTTGTTTTTGTAGATACCGACTAACACGGCTACCCCCTGATACTATCCTATTATTATTACTGTAGTGAGCTGGCAAGTGTGTCATGTGTGCTACTGGCCTCTTCCACATGAGAGACTCAAAACTACTCAAATGCTCCTCCGACATTACACTGTTGCAATTCTCCTTACACTCAAGTGGCAGGGGCCAGGGCTTTGGAAGCAGGCCTGTTGCCACCGCGAAGCTTCAAACTCCCCTGGCTTGCAGCAAAGAGACAACAATGAGCTACTCAGTGGCCACAGATTTGTTACCCTCTTCACACATTTTCACAATTGCGCTTGTTCTCGTTTACCTACATTGCATAGAAATTAGAGATGATAAAGACCTACTACATCTAGTGCATTCTTGTCCAGTGCAGGGTTCTTTTCAACAGTCTGTTCTCCAGTTCTGTCTCCCCTCTCTTCTAAATGTCTCAAGTGATGGGGCTTCCACTCCTTTACCTGTGAGACTATTTCACAATTGAACACATCTCCACCAGCAGGAAGTTTTCTTGGATCCAGTTTACATTTTCCTTCCCTTCATTTTGGCCCAGTACTCCTAGTTCTAAGCCCCTGGAACCACCCTAAACATTTAATGCCAAATAATATCTATAGAAAAAGCATTGAGGAGACTTAGAAACTGGGTCTGATTCTGGCAAGGTGCCAGGGGTCCTCGGACCCCATTGACTCCTGTGGGAATTAGGGAGTGCACCGCATGCTGTGGGAAGCATTGAACATCTCAACAGAAGAGACCCAAAATGCACTGCATCACTAGTCCTTGCAATGGCCCAGAATCAACTCTGTGCATTCGAGTAATCTTTCCTGCTTTTATAAAAGCCACATGTTCCTAGAAAGCTTTCCAAGTTGTCAGCTGAAACCTGCTTTCATCCTGGTTTTCATCTCTTGGTGAAATTACCCTTTCTGGTACATTTCAGCCTGATGACTTTCAAGCACCTGCAACCAAACCCAGCTGTTGGGGGCGGGGAGCGTAGTGCAATCTGGCTGTAGACCTCAGGATGGCCTCTGAATCCCTTGGAAGGCCTCTGTCCCTTTTGTCTACCAGTAAGTCCTTGCAATCCACCCCCCTGCTCCCCTCATTGCTAGGCATCTCCAGGCAAGGGAGCGGAAAGTACAAAAAAAAAGCCTGGGAAACTGTGACTTCAGTGTTTTTAATCGCACAAAGCTCTATTGTTCCAGGGCTCAGCGATTCGTTTTAGTAGGCCACAGTGTACCCTTTGCTCGGTTCTGCCAAAGAGACGCACACAAACTGAAGGGAAGCTACACGCGGGGGTCTTCTTTAGAGTGACAGCAGCTGAAGAAGAAAAGGGGGCCAAATGGAAGATATGCTTTTCAATGAGAATTTAGTTCGCTCATTAGAGCCAGTGAAAGGGGCCTTCTCATGGCAAAATCCAGAGGCTTCAGCCACATTCACAACTTAATTGTAAATTCCAGCACGACAATGTCATTTCCTGAAACACAAAGTGGAAACTTTTTTCCCCCTCCACCCCGCCGTGAAATAGGTCTATCTTGGAAGCCATCCCTCCCTTTCACACACACTCCTCCCCTTACCCTTCAGAGTCCCTACTACAGGCAGGGGCAGATGTTCACTGCTCTTTGGAGTGGCTGGTCACTTAGGGTTTTCCCCCTCCTTTGTTCTTTGCCTCTGCTAAAGTAAAAGAGATTCTGTTTTTCTCACCGTTCTGTGCACTGCTCATGGCAGCAAATTTGTGACACTGGGGTTGAAGGGCGGTGGGACAGAGTGACTAGGTTAAACTAGGATCTAGTGAAGGGGAAAAATGGGATCAAAGGAGCCTGAAGGGGAAAAATGGGATCAAAGGAGCCTGACAGACATTTCAGTGTCACACACCCCTGCCCTGCAGCCCCTTGAGGAAGTGAGATAAGCACATTTGCACTCACACCACTAAAATTAGACAGGTACATACTGTATAAATAACACCTGCGGCCTTACTTCTTCCTACGCCCCGTCCCTCTCCCTGAGCTCCACCCAAGCTTCATTCCAGACTACTCCTTCGTCTCTGCACTTTCTTCCGTGTTGTTTCTGCACCTGAACAGTCTCCCAGTCAGCAATGACCAAGCACCGTCCCTCACCACTCTCAAATCTCTCCTGGAAAGTAGGCTGGAGATTTTCACAGTAGCACGGAGGTTGTGTGCTTAAATCCATTAACGTTAATTATCCAAAGAGGCAGGCAACTATCATACCCCTCCCATTACAAATAAGATCCCTGAGAGGCAGCACAAGGTGACTTCTGGCAGACCCTGGGTCCAACCTGATAAGTAAGATTCAAGACGCAGCCACACTGCCCTTCAGAACAAAGATGCCAGATGTAGGTGAAGGGCTATTCTGTCTGTTCCCCAGAGCCAGGAACAGAACCCAGAGTGGAGTCCCAATCCCCAACGTTTTGCTGCTGCCTACCAGTTGGGAAGTCCACTGGCAAAGCGTGTGCCACATCCCCCTCTAGTGGCTGGTCCACATAGGTCATAATAGTTACTCCTTTAACTCTACAGGTTTCTTTTGTTGATATGAAGGCTCAGAGTTTAAACCCTCCTGATGCTCCATGCGAAGGTTCTTTTTGATGGCCACGATCAAATTTGTTTTTCCCGGAAGAGTGGGGAGGGGTTTAAATAGTATATTTAATTCAAACAGTGAGAAGAACCATCCTTAACAAGAGGTTTTATCATTACTAACCATTATAATCTGTCAATTGCAGAATGGGACACAACTGAACAAAGGTGTTCCACATTTCAGCCATCTGTTGCACACTGCATTTGATCATGGCAAACACTGCTAGGTTTGAAGGTGACAAGACATATGTACAAGTGGGGTTCTTTCACGAACACACTTGCTGTTAGAAATCTGCACAGATGGAGGCTAGGAGTATCCAAAAGCATTTGGCAAACTGGAAGGAGTAGACAGAGGGGTACTGGGCATGCGTATAGCAGGAAATTGTTGCACACACGAGTATAGTTTATAAAACAGCTCAACCTAAATAATCAAAACTGGTTTCATATCAGATCAACGACTACATGCGTGTTTTGCACACAAAGGGCCTGATTATCCATTGCTCTGCATTTTACATCCTCATTGACATCAATGTGCAAAGTGGATGTAAAACACTACCAGATAAGGAGAGTAGCATCTGACACCCCCTTTGCACTAATGGAAATGACTAAATAAGGTACAGGGAAACAGAGAATCTATCTGACCCACATGCTTCTGCTGCTACAAATCTAAGTACTGCTGTTGATTATACCACATGAAATTTGACCAGCACAGTAGGTAGCCTACCTGGAGGAATAAGCTTTTGAGGACTGAGAAAGGAAAGGCTTGAAATTGCTGAGTTATTCATTAATGTTTCATACTGTGGATTACATGTGATTAGATTGCCATAATAATAAAATTGCAACACTGCCGGTTTTGAGCTGCACCCCGGCATTATTGCCTCACTGTTTAATTTTCCAAGCATCACTAGCTCAGCTAAATGTGAAGTAGTGATTATCCCACACAACTCCAACTTGTGTTAGTGCAGGCCCAGTCTAACCCGGAGAATATACTGTCCATTCAGGGCTCACAGAAGAGGTTTGTTACATAGGCAAACTAGGAAGTGTCTTGATCCCAAAGGCCCTCTGTTGCAAAAAAACAACAACAACAAAAAACAATTGCTAAATGTTTCATTATCCAAAATATTCTCCACCACAAGGGCTTAGACTATTGCCTGATTGGCATGTATGGCAAAGCTGGCCCTCTGGACAAACCAGACGGTGTCATGTATATTTTTACAAATAGAGGTGGGCAAAAAAGTAGCCCTGAAAGATGAAAACACTTTAAATTCTTATTAATCATGTTTACTATGGCAATGCCTAAGGGCCAACAAGACTGAGGCCCCATTGTGCTAAGAACAGTACAGACACAGAGTAGCAGTCAGTCCCTGCCCCAAAGAACTTACATGTAAACAGACGAGACAGACACAAGATAGGGGAACGGGTAGAACACACAAGTGGAGTGAAGAATGTGATGGCAGCAAAAAAATGTCATGTTAGTTCCATGATTATAGAGATGAAATTAGTTGGGGGAGGGGATCAGCTAAATGGAAAGAAAAGTGAAGGGAAAGGGGATATTGAAGGGAAGAGTGGGGAGGGGAACAGGGCTGGGATGATGGGGGGCAGGTGTGGAGTGAGGTCAGGATTAAGAGACTGCGAGGTAAAGGGAGGAAGAGACTGGAGCAAACAGCCAACCAGCACAGGTCTGACTGACCACCCATATGGGGAGTTTGTAGTGAAATGCAAAACTAAACTAATACAGGGTCTGGTACACACCTGTGTTACACCAGTGTACAACTGGAGTGACTGTTGGCCTCAGTGGAGTTACACCAGTATGAAACTGGAGTAACATATGTGTATACCAGGCCGTTGGTTTTGCATTTCACTATAAATTCTCATCTGAGCCCAATCTACCATATTTTGCAAATTTTTCTACTTGGAAATGGGCCCATTTTTGGAGAAAGCCAGACCCATTTTGAGGAAAGGGCATCCAAAAATCTTGCTTATAAATGTGGAGTTTCAAATGTTTTGAATATTTTCAAGGCAAAAATACGTAGTCTGTCAAATTTTGCAGAATTTAGAGGAGGTGGGAAATTGTCCTAAGTGTAATGGCAAAGATTTTCATGCAAAACTTCAAATTCACTAGCTACACCCTTAGTCCATAATAATAAATAATAGTGTTACTTCTACATTTATATTCAGCCTTCATCCAAACAAGCAAATCCAGCTACCACTAAAGTATCACACCTACTCTGGTACAACATGGCAAGTACAGGACAGAGAGAGACCCTTAATATTATCTATCCCAGTGTTTCTCAAACTGGGGTCGCTGCTTGTGTAGGGAAAGCCCCTGGCGGGCTGGGCCAGTTTGTTTACCTGCCCCGTCCACAGGTCCGGCCGATCGCGGCTCCCACTGGCCGCAGTTCGCTGCTCCAGGCCAATGGGAGCTGCTGGAAGCGGCGTGGGTTGAGGGACGTACGGGGCAGGTAAACAAACCGGCCCAGTCTACACAAGCGGCGACCTCAGTTTGAGAAACACTGGTCTATCCGCAGGTTTTCTTTATAACTATATAGAATTAAAGCTGTTCTTTTGACTAAATAAAGCATCTGCTTCCAAAAACAAAATGCAGGCAGATTATAGACAGAAATTGCCATCCAGAACCAGTGGAAAAGCATGAAGGAAGCATGGTCACACCCCAGGTCTGTTTATTATTAAATGCATCATTTGAGCAATGACAGTAGTTGATGAAGAATTGATCTATAAAGCAGAATCTGTGGGAAAGCCTGTTCCCTATCCGCACCCTTCATCATTCGGGGTCAGCATCTGCAAAAGTGGATTGGGGAAAATATATAAGGGCAATTGTGGGAGGGAATAGAGTAAAAGGCCAAGGAGAATCCAGAATCACAACTACCAGGTAACACCAAACCATGTAGCATAACGTTCTTTCAGTGATAGTAGCAATGGAGTCTTACAATGACAAGTTCAGCCTCTTTTTTAGGCCAGCTTTAGGGGTTGGATGGAGAGCCCAATGAATTCTATGGATCTTCTTGCAGATTTCAATCAGCTCTGGACCAGCCCCAGCGTGCACTGGGGAAATGTTCATCAAGGCCTAACATGCTCCCTCAAACCCACAAGTGTTGGACATGGCTGGAAAAAGCAAGCCCCGACCCAACTCCAAAATTAAACTATGGCAGGTACACGTTCGGCATCCCTCTCTAGTGATACGTTGCAATATATGCTACAAAACACCACTGCTGTGGCT
Source organism: Chrysemys picta bellii (assembly GCF_011386835.1). Classification (NCBI taxonomy): domain Eukaryota; kingdom Metazoa; phylum Chordata; order Testudines; family Emydidae; genus Chrysemys; species Chrysemys picta. The sequence continues at coordinate 18,164,076 of NC_088797.1, forward strand.
CTGTTGTATTAGCGCATGACAAATGCTGTGGACTGATCTATTATACAAAAATCAAGCAGAGATTTTCAGTAGTTGCTCTAAGAAAGCTAATTTCCCCCTTCAAAGGGAGTATGTAAATCAAACTCTGCTATACAGCAGCAGTCTTGAGACACATGACGGTGGTGATATGGCTGTGAACACCAGCGACTTTGAGATTACTTTGAGGCAGTCCAGAAGAAATGAAAAAGGAAAGTTGTGCTTTCTTTTGCTCCCATTATTCCCTGCAATAGTCCACTTCTGGTTTGGGAATTTGTACACACAGCGAATCCAGTTTAATTTTTATCACCGTCTTCCACACACACACACACACTTAGTCTCTAAGGTGCCACAAGTATTCCTGTTCTTTTTGCGGATACAGACTAACACGGCTGCTACTCTGAAACCTTTTTTGGGACACTATGTTAGGCTTTTGTTCCAACCCAGCTAAAGGAAGATTTTTGCTGCAATGTGAGTGACATACTTAACCAGCGGCTGGCACGACTCCAGATTAAAGACACAGTGTCATGTACAAGGTATTTTATCTATAAACTAAGGAAGCCTTTCACAACATTGAGACTCACGGGGAGGCAGGGCCTTTTACCAGTAGCAGTGCCAACAATATTATTTCAATCGATTCCTTTTAGTTGTAGATCTGAATTGTGCAAAGACGGAACATTGTGTTTGCTCAAGATGTGCAATTGCGTGGGATTCATATCAGAAAGGCTCAAAGATTTCCATCAAAAATAGCAGCACTGCTGTTGTTCAGTTACACCCTAGACCCATGGCATCTTTTCGTTTTCTCTCTCTTTTTTTTATAATATTTGCCATGTGTCAACTGACGGAGCTGCTTTTGCAACTCAGTCAAATGTGAAGTGGGGCTGAGAATCAGCGCTATTATTTATGTCCCTGAAGATCTGTTCCAACAGTCATCTGAAATGCATTATATATTTTTTCTAAACAGATAGAAATATACTCGCACCTCATTTACATAGAGTATGCCAGATCCTGAGATGATGTCAATCAACAAAGCTCAATCAACATTTTCAGTAGAGCTACATTGATTTACACCAGCTAAAGATGTGCTCTAGTGTATTGAAGGTGTCATGTAACTGCTTGGTAACTATCTAGCTAAAAAGATTTTTTTTTTTTTTTTTAAAGAGCTGCCCTAGTTTTGGTTGGCACTGGAATCTGCCTGTGCATTTCTAGCATGCCAGCATTGTGGCGTTCAGGATCGAGTAATCTTTTCCCACTTGGGCTTGGTACAGAAAAGAAAATCCTTCCATGTTGATAGCGGTACATGCTTTAATAATTTCACACTTATTTAGGGCTTCTCCTCTGAAATCACTTAAATTTGTATAGATACAATTAGCTCTGGGGAGGAGGACAAAAGATGTTTCACAGCACACAGCAGGGGGAAGGCATGTTTGGGCAAAAAACATTAGGGCAAAATCCTGCTCCTACAAAAAGGGCCATGCACCTTTAGTGTCCATGGAAGAGAGACAGGATCCTGGTTTTGAAGGCCTAAGATGAAAGGTTAAGCTCACAAAGTAAACTGCATGGTACTCAGTTTATCCACCTTGAAAGAATGAAAGGACAAGTCAGCCCTGCTGGGATTCAAATGTCTGGATCCAGGAGCATGGGGATTTCAAACCTGATTGTAAATTATTTCCGTAGCACCAAATGGGTGCTTAACAAATGTACACCAGCCAGATCCCTGATCTCTAAGGAGTTTACAATCTACATAAAGCTGCTATATAGACAAATGAGACATCACAGTCAGCTGACCAATACCCCCATGATCTGAGCATGGGACTGGGATCAGAAATTCTGCAATTCTCATCCCAGCTTTGCCACTGACTCACTGTTAAAGAGTCATCATCACCTCCAGTACCAAATGGTATTTTCAAAAGTGCCCAGTGTTAGACTGAGGCTACGTCCTCACTACGGGGGGGGGGGGGGGGTGTCGATTTAAGATACGCAAATTCAGCTACGTGAATAGCGTAGCTGAATTCGACGTATCGGAGCCGACTTACCCCGCTGTGAGGATGGCGGCAAATCGACTTCCGCGGCTCCCCCGTCGACGGCGCTTACTCCCACCTCCGCTGGTGGAGTAGAAGCGTTGATTCGGGGATCGATTGTTGCGTCCCGACGAGACGCGATAATTCGATCCCTGAGAGATCGATTTCTACCCGACGATTCAGGCGGGTAGTGTAGACTGCCCTAAGTCTGCTCCCACTGAAGTCAGTGACTCTAGTGGGAGCAGTTAGAAAGGAAACAAGCAATTTTGAAAATTCCTTCATAAAAGTGATGCTACTTTTTTCCCTAGACCCCCTCCTCCCAAAAAAAGTATAAAAATCCCTCGAATTTAAAAATAACTCATTATATAAAAACAACAACAGACGGTGTGTTCCCAAGGCACAGAAGGGCTCCCAATGCTTCTAACAGGAAAAAAAAGCCTCCGTTTACATAGAGCAGGAGTCGGCAAGCTTTCAGAAGTGGTGTGCTGAGTCTTCATTTATTCACTCTAACTTTGGACGTTTTTAGAAGGTCTCTTTTCATAAGTCTATAATACATAACTAAACTATTGTTGTATGTAAAGTAAATAAGGTTTTTAAAATGTTTAAGAAGCTTCATTTAAAATTGAATTAAAATGCAGAGCCCTCCGGACCGTGGCCAGGACCCAGGCAGTGTGAGTACCATTGAAAATCAGCTCATGTGTCGCCTTTGGCACGCGTGTCATAGGTTGCTTGCCCCTGACGTAGAGTTTTCAAAATGTAGCCTTCTCTATCTGAAATCAAGGCTACATCTTCATCACAAAAAAATCAGGAGTGTTTTTACATTCACATGGATAGTTAACTGGAGTTCTTGATGTGAAATCCTAGTGGAAACAAGTGTTATTTAACCTCAACATAGCTCATAACAATAAACCCCAGGTGGGAGGAAGTGTTGACCTTGACCTTTGACTACATCAAAATAAAAAAACACCTGTACCTTGTCTTAATTAGGATTTCACTGCGAGATCGCTAACTCGAATTAGCTATCACAGTATAAAACCCACACCTTTTTATCAGTGAAGATATAGCACAAGCGACTAGCATGCGTTAAATCGGGAAGTCATCACAGAACATCGGCTTTTAAGACAAAAGGCCAGATCCTCAGCTGGTTCAATTAGCTCGTTTGACTATAGCTATGCTAATTGACGCCAGCCGAGGACCTGGCCCAAGATGTGCCTGAAAACAGTGGGCCCAATTCTCTATTGCCCTGTCACTTGTGTAGTTGCTCACACTAGGATAAAGAGGGTGTAAAATGCTATGCAGTGATAATGGCAGCATTTCTACACCCACTTTGCACTAATGTAAATGGCAACACAAGCGGTTGGGCAACAAGGAATCGGGTCCAATGCCACTGGGTTGATAAGGCGACATTTTGTGGGGGTTGCGTGACAATGCTTGTGAAAATGGTGAACTGACAGACTTGGAGGCTGATGTCCTTGGTCTACTGAGCAAGAACAGCACAGGCAGCAGCAATGCAAACTTCCACACACTGCTTTCCTGATGTGCCTTATTATTATAATAGTTCCTAGCAGCACCAACTGAGATCAGAGCCCCCTTGTGATACACACTCTACCAACACACACTGAGAGACAGTCCCCGTCAGGAAGAAATGACAAACAAAGCAGGCCAGACAGACAGAAAGTGGAAGTAGATATAGAAGCCCAGGGAGATGAAGTGACTTGCTTGAGGTCACACAGCAGATCAGTGGCAGAGTCAGGAATAGAACTCAGAACTTCAGATTCCCAGTCCAGTGTCACATGCCACACTGAGTTGCTTAAATTGGCTTGGAGGCAAATATCACTTTGTTACAGAATTAAGCTAAGTCAGTATAAGGCAGTCTTAAACCCAGTGCCCATACACAAGGGTTGCACAGATTTAACTATCCCAACGTAGAAACTCATTTAGTTAAAACCAGTGCACTTTCTGTATATAGACTGAGAGTACAGCTGTGTAGATAACAGACCGTGTGATTCATTGGTAATTTTAAAATAAAAAAAAAAAAAGTTTTAGATTGAACTGAAAACAAAAATTGTTGGCGATTTGAAAAAGATTTCAGTTCAGGTCAAAGGAAGCATTTTGATTTTGACCAATGTTTTTGGATTTTTTAAAAATAAAATTAAACAAAATTTTGAAACAAAAAAGTTGTTTCAAACCAAAACACTTTAATATTTTTATTGGGGGAAAGGGGATTCCTAAATGAACAGTTAAACAAATTTGTGAACCATTTCAGTGCAGCTGAATCTGCACTATGCATCCAAAAAAGAGTTTCAGCTGAAAAAATTCCCCTCTCTCTATTTAGATATAGCTCCACTGAAGTCATGCAAGTTGCAGCACTGTGAAATCATTATTAGTCAGAGATGATTCAGGCTTCAGGCCTGGTCTATACTTAAAAATTAGATCAACCTAGCTACTTGCTCAGAGCTGTGAAAAATGTTGTGCCCCGATGCCACACTTAGGTTGATCTGTCCCCCACTGTAAATGCAGCAAGACTGATGGAAGAATTCTGCGGTCGACCTAGCTAGCTCCTCTCAGACTACATCTACGGGGGAGGGATCGATTTCAGATACGCAAATTCGTAGTGTAGCTGAATTCGACGTATCTGATCTGACTTACCCCGCTGTGAGGACGGTGGCAAATCGACCTCCACAGTTCCCCCGTCGATGGTGCTTACTCCTACCTGGGCTGGTGGAATACACGCGTCGATTCGGGGATCGATTATCGCGTCCCGACAAGACGCGATAAATCGATCCCCGAGAGATCGATTTTCTACCGCCGATCCAGGCAGGTAGTGAAGACCAGCCCTCAGAGAGGTGGAAGCGTCTGTACTATGGCTGAACAGCTGCAGTGCCAGAGCTGTGTCACTGTAGCGTAGACATTTGCTTAGTCTCTTCAGAAAACCCCAAGATAGATTGTACTGAACTGTGCCCGAATACTAGAGCCCTCTGTAGTGTGTGCTTAGGCAAAACCTCCAGTAATACAAACACCTTTTACACATTACACACTGAGCTACCAAGGAGGTTAAAAAAGCTGAGATCGTTACATTACGTTGCCATTTGCTCACAATATCATATGGTATGTGACAATTTATATCGCACCTTTGCAAATGCTGCAGCGATGTGAGATAAATAGCTGGGGGGGTTGAGAAGGTATCCAAGCAACAGCCAGCACCTTCTCTTTGTTTTTATTTTAAAACCACAAGGTTTTACAACTTAAAATGAAGAGGAAATGGCTGTGACACCACGGCTGCTAGGAAAAACTGGCCATTTAAACTCTGTGTTTAGTTTGGCACCCAGAGGAAAGAATGCGTCCCTGCCAGGCCTGCCAGAGACAGGTCTACGATAGTAGAATAACTCATGCTTGTTTATCTTTCATCCCAAAGTGTTTGCAGACCACAGAAATATTGGGCTCTGAGTGAGCAGTTGCCCACTATAACCATCTAACTGAGCCGGGTGACTAGTCGTTTGCAAAGGACAGTACATGCTGCAGCTTTTGAAGAGGAGGGACAGTGGCCCCTCTCCCCCTAAGCACAAGTAAACACCCTCCCGATATGTCTCCACTGCAGCTGGGAGCAGGTCTCTCAGCCCGGGTAGACAGATGTGCATTAGCTCTGCTGGAGCTAGAGCGCTAAAAATAGCAATGTGGACGTTGCGGTGGCACTGGCTAGACACCCAAGCACAGACCTGATTATAATTTTCCTCTCTCGCCAAAGCCTCTATAGTTAAACACTTGGCATTATGTGGGGGGAAGGATATGAAAAATAGTACCAAGGAATCTTTGTGAAAATAGTCTCGATCCTTTCTGAAATAATTTTCATATCAAACTGAACAGAAACAGGTGGTCTGATGTGGTGCGCTCCATAAGATGTACTGGTGGCACTCGGCCTACATGTCTCACTTGTGGTTTCACCTTTGGAATGTAATGTGAGTGTCCCACACCTCACACTGCTAAAAGCTTTATACCACAGCATCACATGCTCTGTACAGGTGAAATTCAGCGAGAGGTGCAAGGCCTAGTGTTGTATGCTGGAGTGGCATGAGGAATCCACAGAATTGCCACACAGGGTACCACCAGCAGTCTCTGAGCTGGCCCTGCAAAGCTCGGTGGGAAGGGCAACACTAGGAAGTGATGTAGGGAAGGTCTATGGGATCCTCAAGTGATGCGGAGAGGACTGTGGCCATACTTGTAGGCTGATGTAGTGGGCCACCAAGGGGGTAAATGCAGTCCTGGGTCTTGGCTGTGGGTACACCTATTAGCTGCATTGAGTCTGACTGTTCCATGTGTGGGTGAAATGAATTTCACCCACTAGGGACAGTCAAACCCAGCAGAGTCTGAGGCCCTGAAAACTTCCCTAACTGATCTATTTGTAATGCAAACCCTTCCTCAGCCTTGCCTCCAAAGATGATTTTTAATTTCATATTTTTCTCCCCAAAGGGAAGAAAGCCATAGGACATAAGCGCAATGGGTCAGGTCTTCAGATAGTATAAATTAGAGCAGCTTTGATGAAGTCAATGCACCATTCACATCAGCAAAGCATCTGGCCCAATATTCTTCCCAGGCTTCCATGTTCTTCTAGGAAGTCCTGCTTTGCTCTCACTACAGAGAAAGCAGCTCATTTCACCAAAAATATTGCTATGCATGTACTGGTTGCTGCTATTAGCTTGCTGGTCAGGAACTGGTCAGCTGGAACTAAAGGCGAGGCTTGTTTTTTAATGTATCCGAAAGGTAATAAATGTTGCAGAGTATGGGGTTCTGTTTTGGTACATAAGGCATCCATGTAGGCTTTCAATATTGTTGGCAGCATTTTCAGGAGCCTTCTGTTACTGCTTTTCCCATGTTTCTTGCACTGTGCAGCCATGACTTCCCGCTCACCTTATACCTGTCATGATTCACAATAAGAATATGTAACAGGCTGCCAGTGTTTGCATGGAACACCCCATCCTATGCACAGATGTTCATCCAGCTGGGAAAGGGTTAGGTGGATTCTCTTGACTCCTGAGGGAGCTGGCCTGTTTCCCCCACCCAATTAAAAGGGAAGTTGGAATGGCTTTCTAGAGAAGGTGTAGGGTGTGAGCAGCCCAAAGGGAGGAACCCTCTGAGCAGCCAAGCCTGAGGAGAAGGCTTGAGATACATTTTGTTATTTTATTGTTCATAGAGCCAAACCCCAGGTAAAGGATGCCTTTAGACACCACAGCAGGGGTCTCAAACACGCAGCCAGCCCGCAAAGTTATTTCCTGTGGCCCGCCATAGATGCTGACTCCACCAGCAGCCAAGCTCCCCTAACCCCCATCCCCCCCTCAACTCCCACCCCCCCGAGCACACCGCATCCCCGCTCCTCCGCCTACCTCCCAGCGCTTCCCGCCGCCAAACAGCTGTTTGGCGGCGCTTAGGACTTTCCAGGAGGGAGGGGGAGGAGCAGGGATGCAGCACGCTCAGAGGAGGAGGCGGAGAAGAGGCAGGGCCAGGGCAGGGATTTGGGGAAGGGGTTGGAAGATGCAGGGCAGGGGTGGGGCCTTATGGACTAGGTGAGCAGTCTGAGGTATGAAGTTCAGCATGTATGATTCTTTGCTGAGTGTAGTTGTGAAGAATGTTTGTTAAAAGTGGCAACATATTTTGTATGAATAGTTACTTTAAAAAGTTCCTGCCGTTACAGCTATGTTGATAGACTGTTAGTGTAGATCATCATCAGTGTTACTGACCACATAAGGAATAGATACAGGTGTTTATATTTTATTAAAACCCCTCTTCGCATTACAGTTTTTAAAAAGTTAATACCTTGACTTTTAATAGCATACTATATTACTCTTCATTTTTTACTATACTTTTGTATCGTTGTATGAAAAGGTGTCAGTCATGTGGCCCTCGGGCCAATGTACTAGTCCTCATGAGGCCCTCATGGTGATTTGAGTTTGAGATCCCTGCACTACAGGGTGGACAGCGTTTGGGAACAGGTTGGAAGAGGCACTTGCTCAGGTGAATGTTATGCATTTTAACAAACACAGCCTTGATGTCGAAAAACCTTAGCCATATGAAACTACACAGGCTACGCAAGTCACACCTTTCATTTCACAGCACCAGGAGACCTCTGGTCACTTCTGGCTTCTCTAGGGCTTTGAGTTTGACAGTATCCTGATTGAGGGCAGAAGTACAGTTCTGTTCTATACAAGACACCACCTTGTTACTGTAGACTGAGTCTCTCCCAGTACTGCATTAAGTGACATGACTAACATCTGTCATGTGGGGTTGGTTTCCTCTCATCTGCATTTATTACACATTCTTATTGTGAATCATGACAGGTATAAGGTGAGCATGTGTGTGGAGTGCAGTGTTTTGGAAGGATTGGTGGTGTTTTCAATATACATGCTACTATGTCTGTAGGATTCGCAGCAACAGAGGGTTGAGAGTTTAGCTATCTAGCCCTAAAACAGCTTGGGACGAGGGAGAGGCGGAGACAGTTACAGACCCATCAGCTTAACTTCAGTACCCGGAAAGATAATGACCAAATAATTAAGCAATCAATTTGCAAACACTTAGAAGATAATAAGGTGATAAGTAACTGTCAGCATGGATTTGTCAAGAACAAGTAGTGTCATACTAACCTAGTAGCTTTCTTTGACAGGATAACAAGTCTTGTGGATAGGGGGAAGCAATAGATGTGGTGTAGCTTGACTTTAGTAAGACTTTTGATACTGTCATGCATGACCTTCTCATAAACAAACTAGGGAAATACAACCTAGATGGAGCTACTATAAGGTGGGTGCATAACTGGTTGGAAAACCATTCCCAGAGAATAGTTATCAGTGGTTCACAGTCAAGCTGGAAGAGCATATTGAGTGATTAGAGGGGAAAATATTTTTTTTATTTCTTCCAGCTTGTTTATCTTGTGCATTTGACAGCATTTTGCAATAGTCAATTTCATTGTTTTCCTTATAAGTCAGTTTCCCCTGCTTTTGTGAATTTATTGTACAGTAACAGGAGACAGACACAAGCATTTAAAAAAAGAGATAGATAAAATGTGATTGTAAATGTCTTTGGCCAAGGAGACTCAAGAGCAGATGAGGAACCTGGAACCACTTCTGGTTTCTAAGGTTATGTCTACACTACAAAATTAGGTCGATTATAGAGAAGTCAATTTTTAGAAATCGATTTTATACAGTCGATTGCGTATGTCCACACTAAGCACATTAAGTCGGTGGAGTGCATCCTCACTATCGTGGCTAGCATCGACTTACGGAGCAGTGCACTGTGGGTAGCTATCCCACAGTTCCCATAGTTTCCACCACCCATTGGAATTCTGGGTTAAGCTCTCAATGCCTGATGGGGCAAAAACATTGTTGCGGGTGGTTTTGGGTACATGTCATCAGTCCCCCCCTCCCTCCGTAAAAGCAACAGCAGACAATCATTTCGCGCCTTTTTTCCTGGGTTACCCGTGCAGACGCCATACCACGGCAAGCATGGAGCCCGCTCAGCTCATTGTCACCACTGCTGTTGTGGGCAAGTCTACTGTGAGGGCTGCTGTGATCCAAGTAGCCAATGGAATCATTGACGTTCTGTTATCAAGGGTAGTAACTCTGGGAAATGTGTGGGCCTTTTTAGATTTTAGATGCATCATATTCCTGTCCTTTGTTGCTGGTGAAGAAGTCTTGCAGCCGTACATTCCAGTCCAGTCGGCGCTGTAACACCCCATAGCACTTTTGTGGTTGACACATGTAACAGCTCCAGGGCTCTTGCTCTTTTGCCTTGGCCGAGGTAGCTTACCCTACCCAGACCTTCAAGCATTCGACACGACTGCAGCAGCTGGCATTCCTACACAGCAGCAGCTCCTCGCCTTTGCAGCAGACGGTGCAGTAGGACTGCTAACCGTCCTTGTCCACTGCTTCCGCTGCAGCTCTGCTCTCCTGCTCTGGACAGTAGTAAGGAGCAGTTTAACTATAGGCTGAGCAAGTGCAGCATGGTGGTAGAATGTGCCTTTGGATGTTTAAAAGCTCGCAGGCACTGCTGGTCAGACCTCAGCGCAACCAACATTCCCATTGTTATTGCTGCTTGCTGTGTGCTCCATAATATCTGTGAGAGTAAGGGGGAGACATTTAGAAGAAGTTAGTGGTAACAGGAGATAGGGAGGAAGTGACTGAGGTAGAGGACATTAGAGTAAATATATTAAAAATTCCGCCCCCAAGAGAGAGGATTTTCCCACTAAAAGGACATCCAGAAGTGGATTTAGTGGAGAAAATATGTAAACGGGGAAAACAAAGTAGGGAGGGAAGAGAAATAATAAATAGTTTAGGGGAAATTGAAGGATTATTAAAGGAGGATTTAACAAAAGCTCTCGGATGGGCAATGTTGGAAAAATTATGTTATTCATTAGTAGAGGGAAAGGACCCTAGAAATGAAAGTTAAATAGAGTTGAGGAATAAAGGAAAAGGGAAGATGAGAAAGGAGGGGAGAAGGAAGCAATTTAATGCAACTAGGAGATATGCTACAAAGAAAGCTAAGTATAAATTCTATCAACAATTATTTGATAAGGATAGAAGAAGGTTGACTCGCATTATAATGGGAGAGCCAGATAAGGCTAAGTGTGCTATCCCTATGAAAGAAATTGAGGAATACTATGTAAATATTTTGGGAACAATTGGACATGGTAATATGATAGGGTGGCCATCATCCACAGAGAATGCGGATAATGATATATTAATGAGTCCGATCTCTGTGGATGAGATTAGAATAGCTTTAAGAGAAATAAGAAAAGATAGTGCTCCTGGCCCAGATAAAGTAAAAGTGAGCAATTTGTGGGATATTTTTAATTTAGACTCCTTAATACTTACAAAAATTTTTAATATATGGTTTCTAAATAGACAGGTACCAGATGAATTTAAGAAAAATAGAACGATTTTAATACCAAAGACACAAGATGAGGAGGAAATGAAGAAGTTAACATCTTGGAGACCATTGACAATTGGGTCAGTTTGGATTAGAATCTATACTAAAATATTAGCAAAAAGACTGGTGGAAACAGTTAAGATATGTAGTAGACAAAAAGGGTTTATATCCGCCCCTGGGTGTGAGGAAAATATTGCTATATTAGATAATTTGATTAAAGGGGCTAAACGAAATGGGAATGAAATTGCAATAGTGTTCGTAGATCTGGCTAAAGCATTTGATTCTGTGGGACACGGACATATAATAGCCGGGTTGAGAAGATTTGGTATAGATGAACATTTTATAGATATTATTAGGGACCTTTATGATAATTGCACAACTAGGGTATGGGTGGGTGATGAAGTTACTGAGTCTATTTTAATTAGGAGGGGGGTCAAGCAGGGTGACCCGTTGTCCCCAATTTTGTTTAATATTGCTATGGATCCCCTTTTAACTAGATTAGAAGTAGAAGGAAGTGGTTTTTATGTTAAGGGTAATAGTGTCACGTCATTGGCTTTTGCCGATGATGTGGCAATTTTAAGTAGCTCATATAAAGGAATGATCAAAAATTTGGGTATCTTAGAGGAGTTTTGTAAAAATACTAATCTCTCTGTTAATGTGAAGAAAACGAAAGGCTTTCATATTTTAACTAAACATAAAACCTATGTAGTTAATCCTAAGGATAATTGGCAGATAGGGTCAGAGAAGATTGAATATGTTCAACCAGGGGATTTTGAAAAATATTTAGGGGCTAGAATAGATCCCTGGATAGGTGTAGGGGGACCGGTACTTAAAGAAAAATTGAAAGATTGGAGTGAGAATTTAATTAAGGCCCCATTAAAACCAGCCCAAAAAATATTAATTTTACAGACATACATCTTACCGAAGCTATTTTATAATCTTCTTTTAATAGAACCCCCTTTTAATCTTTTAGACGATCTTGATGTGTTAGTTAGAAAAATAGTTAAAGAGATTTTACATTTACCTCAGTGTACCACAGATGGGATATTTTATTCTAGAGGTAGGGATGGTGGTTTAGCTCTCACTAAGTTTAGTGTGCAAATCCCAAATATGTTAATTCGTAAATGGAGGAGACATATTGTCTCGAGAGATGATTGGATGGACCTATCTTATCTATATGCAGGAGAAAATCTTGTGGATAAAATATTGTCATTTAGTGCAGTAACATCTCATCCCAAGAAATGGAGGGAAGAGGAATTTTTAAGATGGTCGGAACTGAGATGTCAGGGAATAGGGATAAAATATTTTAAAAATGATTTAATTAGTAATTCGATTTTTAGAAACTCTAGTAAAGTTAAATCGTCAGCGTATATCGCAGCATTGCAGCTTAGGGCAAATATTTATCCTACTAGGGAGACATTAGCAAGAGGAAGAGGAGGTGTGAATGCTCTTTGTAGATGGTGAGGTAAAGTGCGGGAGACTGTTCCCCATATCTCAGGACAATGTTATAAGACTAAGAAATGCTAGGATAAAAAGGCATAATAGAGTAGTGTCTGCAGTTGTAGATAAGGTTGGTAAATTAGGGTGGAAGGCAATGATAGAGCCCCATTTGAGAAATAGTAAGGGTGAGTTAAGAAAGCCGGATATTATATTTATAAAAGGAGATACAGCAGTGGTGGTTGATGTTACAGTGCGATGGGAGGATAATGCCGGAAGTTTGGAACAAGCCCACAGTGAGAAGGTAGCTTATTATCTTGAGTTAGAGGAAGAAATTAAAAAATTAACGGGAGGTAAAAATATCCACTTCTTTGGTTTTGTGCTTGGGGAGCGTGGCAAGTGGAGTGAAGGTAATAATGATTTGTTACAATTATTGGGAATGGACAGAAGTAAAAATTTTAAGGAGAGTATATGTAGACTTGTTTTATATTCCACTATTGGTATGATGGCTATATTCAGTGACAGGTAAAGATCCCGGAGTTTCCATTCCGTGTATCTTGCCAAAACTAAATTTTAGCTATTTTGGTTTCCATGCTCTAAATTTTCAAATTTTTAGTATTGTTTTGAATATTAACATATTTAGTGTTATTTAATATCTGTCCTTCAATAGAATGGTTTTAACTATATAATAAATACTTATTAATGGATGAAATTCCAATTTAAAATATTAGTTGTTGTTTTTTTTTAACTACTGGATGTGGATGCGGACTGGCCGCGTATAGTAACCAGGAAAGGGCAGGTAGTCACGCCTGTACATAAATGGGGTGGGAGGTTGAGGCAAATCATCTAGCATCCGATTTTGAGCAGCCAGACACCAGGGCGATTAGAAGAACACAGCAAGGCGTGCTACGGATCAGAGAGGCTTTGAAAACCAGTTTCATGACTGGCCAGGCTTCGGTGTGACAGTTGTGTGTTTCTCCTTGATGCAAACGTACCCCCTTTGTTGATTTTAATTCCCTGTAAGCCAACCATCCTCCCCATTTCAAAATAAAATAACTATTGTTTTGAAACCATGCATTCTTTCTTAATTAAAAAAAAAAGAGAGAGAGAGAGAGAGATAACGGACAAGGTAGCCACACTAAAAATCAAACGGTTTGAATGACAGCCTTTTGTTGCTTGGGCCATCCTCTGGAGTGGAGTGGCTGGGTTCCCCTCTCCCCCTTCCCTCCCACCCCCGTGTTCTTGGGCATCTGGGTGAGGAGGCTATGGAACATAGGGAGGAGGGTAGGCGGTTATACAGTGGGGAGGGGTCTGTGCTTTTGTTGGCTTTCCTGAAGCTCCAACAGATGCTTCATCATGTCAGTTTGCTCCCCCATTAGCCTCAGCATCGTCTTCTGCCTCTGCTCTTCGTGCTCACTTAATTCTTTCCTGGCCTCTGAATGCCTCCATGCATTAAGCTGTGCCCTATCAGTGCAGGAGGACTGCATGATCTCGGAAAACATGTAATTGCGAGTGCATTTTTTTCGCCTTCTAATCTGCAATAACCTCAGGGATGGAGATGATAGGGGGAGCGTAGAAACATTCTATGCTCTACAATTCTGGGGGGACTGCATGGTCACCTGTGCTGCTAAGTTCACCACGCTGACCAAACAGGAAATGAAATTCAAAAGTTCCTGGGGCTTTTCCTGTGTACCTGGCAAGTGCATCGGACTTCAAAGTGCTGTCCAGAGCGGTCACAATGGAGCACTCTGGGATAGCTCCCGGAGGCCAATACCATCGATTTGCGTCCACATTATCCCAAATTCGACCTAGCAACGTCGATTTTAGCACTACTCCCCTTGTCAGGGAGGAGTACAGAAGTCGATTTTAAGAGCCCTTTAGGTCGACGGAACGGGGTTGGTTGTGTGGACACAGTCATTTTTAAATCGACCTAACGTGGCTAAATTCGACCTAACCCCATAGCGTAGACCAGGCCTAAAACTAACTAGATTTCAAGTTGAATGTGTTCCTTTAATTTCCGATATTGCCCCCTGTTAACCCTCAGCTCCAAACTATATTAGGAGGACAGATTATGCACATTTTACTGGGACGACTGTACTAGAACTGATGAGCTCTGACTGCCCTTCTTAGCCCTGCTTCTGGAAGCAGAGTCCCTGCAATAGATCTCCTGCCACTGGGATAAAGACAAGAACGGAGATTGAATCATTTCTGCTTTCCACCCACCTCTGTCATTCAAATGCTGGAAAGTCAGGGAAGGTGATTCAGTGTTCAGAGGAAAGTTATGCTCCATTCTAGGATTTGTCTCAGATTTTACTTTCTCAGGGTAGTCATGTTGGATGAAGCTGGAGCTTGTGCTGTAGTCAGGTATGAAATCTCATATTTTGGATTTTTGGTGGCTAAAAACCCACCTTGTTTTGGTTCATGATCATTAGTTGTACCACAATCCCACTGAAAACAGCCAGGAGAACACCCCATTGGAAACAAACAGTGGGTTGCAGTTCACAGAGCAGCAGAGAAACAGAAGTATGATGAATGTGCCAAATGGGAAGGTTCCAAAGCAAACTGACCACAGAAGACATCCAAGAATTAGTGGAAGAATATTTCCCAAGCACTGAAAAAACTAGTCTGCAGCTACAAGGCACAAAGCAAATAGAGTGACTCTTCCGATTGCTAAAAGAATGCAGTATAAATCTTAAGAGGTCATGCAACGTTAATATTTAACGCAGCTGGTGAAAAAAGCAAAGCCGGGTGGGTACATTGTTGAGGGAGATGCTTGTGACTGCCATTAAATCTTCAGGAAGAAAGCCACAGAGCCCAGGAAGGAAGATAGGACACTGAAGCTGGAGAAACCAGGTACACTCCTCTTCCTTAATTTGGTGGGAGAAAATGGTGAGAGCTAACTTACAGTCCCACTAAGCTGTGGCTCGAGCACTCACAAACTTATGACATTATTTGTTGTTGTTTTTTTAAATCTCTACAAGTGACATTCCTGGAATAGGCTCGAGCTCTTTTTCCTCCTTGGGGAAGGGGTTCTCTGAGAACCTGTATGTGACATTACCCAGGGTACAATGTGGACCATTGAACAGCTGTGTCCCCTTAATTTTCTAGGCTGGGGTGCCTTTTACACTGCTTTGCTGTCAGGACATCAACTCCTTTCCTGTTCACACAGCCTTTAGCATGCAAATTCACTCTCAGCTAAAGACATGAGCATCTGCCCACTCACTCATGAATTACATACAGGCCGACACCTGCAAATTCTTAGTCTCAGCTTGCTTCCCCTAGCATCTGTGTAATGGCCACTGTGGTGCCTCCTGTTGGCTGTCTTGGGAATTAGCTTAGTGCCCTCTTCAGGTGGTGTCTCACTGCCGTCACTCCTGCTCTAGGACCCACATCTCTCCAAGGACCACAGTGTCCTCTTCAACAACAGCCCTCCAGCCATGCCATGAACTGTGCTCCTCCCTTCCAGGGGACCTGCAGTCCACTGTTCGCAGCCATTTCCTTGCTTAATATCTTAGAGGGAGACTGTTCATCTATGAGATACAGGATCATCCCCTTGAAAGTTAGTCCTTCCTCTTCCATTAAATTACAAGATGACGGAAAGATAATTAGTCGTGCCTCTTCATTAGCATCTAGGAGAGAAACTTCTCAGCTCTGCCAAGTATAGAAAAATCCTCCATTAAACACCATTAGAAGTGTAAGGAGCTACTTAGACAAAAACCAGCAGGTGAGGTCACAATGTCATGGCAGTTCATTGACCAGTGTGAATTTACACCAAGATCACCAATCTCCACAGAACAAGTCATAAGTAGACCCCGGCACAGATACAAAATTTGTATCCTCATCCACTCTGCAATCTGCAATCATGGTCTGTGGATATTCACAGATTTGCACGGCTCAAGTCATAAGCATAGCTAGCAAGCACCCTTGCTGACAGTCTGATCAGAGCGCAGCCAAGGGCTTAGTATGTTATGACTAAGGCTGAATTACCATCTTGCACCTAAAGGAAATTGCACGAGGCATAGTGGTAGGGCAGAGTTGGGAAGCTAGAATGCTAGATGTCTTTGCAGAGGGATTAATAAGAGATTGTCAGTGACCAAGACTGTCAAGCCAGGACTTACTGTGAAGACAGTAAAAATTCAAATGATCAGTATTGGATGACAAAAATCTGCTTCTAACAATTATGCAGTCATTGGGACAGAACAAACAAGGGCATGAATTTAAACCTTGAGACAGGCTATAGCTACACTATGAGCACTGAAACAGCAGAGCTTCAGCGCTATAGCTACACCCCTGTAGTGCCGTAGTGTAGATGCTTCCTACAGCAATGGAAGAGGTTTTTCCATTGATGTAGGTAATCCACCTCCCTGAGCTAAAGTAACAGAAGAATTCTTCTTTTGACCTAGCTGTGTCTACACCAAATTTTAGGTCAGCTTAACTACAGTGCTCAGGGTGTAATTTTTTTCACATCCCTGAGTGGTGTAACTAGGTCGACCTAAATTTTAAATGTAGTCCAGGCCTCAGTTCTAAAAACAGCTCCCAGTAGAGTTATACAGCCCCTTCTAATGTCAGTTCAAAATGGCTTCACATCTAATTTATTTAATGTCAGAAATGGCATTAGTTCGGATGGACCCTAGATTTCTCAGGGTTGATTTTCATTGCTAACCCACTGGCCTGGCTCGGAGGTTAATGGTCATATTGGTAAATACAATTTGAGTTTTCCCCATTGTTTAAAATATGGTATTTTTAAATGCCCCAAGGTGTGCTAAGTAGTTCATAGATCTTTTCCAACCAACATGGTTCAGAGTCAGTAAGCAGCAGTGAGCTACAACCCTGAAGTGTTCATAGAGAGCCTGTATGTGCTAAAAGTTTGCATCCAACTTTGCCAAAGTTTGTGGACGTGAAAAAATATTAAATGTCATCAACTGTTGCTTTGTGGCCACAGGTCAAACCTCAAACTAAAAGTTTTCATCTTAGTCATCAAGGCCCAGGGGTATTTCCATATATTTCAATGGAAGTTAGGAGCCTAGATACCTAAGCCCAAGTTTGAGTCTTCATCTCATTTATTACTGACTTCCTCTGTGCTTACTGAACTGGGGGGTAAAGGGTAGATTTAGGATATGTGACTGTATTTGTGGGTTATGAGTTACTGCGTGTACCTGCCTGAAGGGAGAAGATACACACTGATCTGCACGCGCGCACACACACACACCTGTCTGTGACTTACCTGACTCTTGTACATTTCACTATCTAAGGAAATGTTGCATTTAGTAAAATAAACACAGTGTAAACACCACCTTTTGCACATTGCCATTTCTAGTCATATATGCACACAATTCTCTCTTCTACAGCACTTACAAAGAGAGAGAGTCCTACCACGTAGACAGGCACTTGCCTGATAAAAATATAATCAAATAGGATTGACAAAAGGGTTGCTCTGACTGGGAAAAGAGTCAAGTGGCAGGGCACACGTGCACAATCTGGCAGTAGATTCAGGCATGAGTTGCCAGAATCTTAAAATAAGCACAACTGAGAGGGAATGGGAGGGGGGGGAAAAGTCACAAATTTTTCTCAGAAAGCTTTCCAGCTAGGTCCTATAAGCAGCTCTCATCTGGCCTGCAGATATTGGTCATGTGATCCAGCAGGCCTATGGTACATTATGTATTTATTTATTTATTTTGCAGGGAGGTTGAATAGTAACTTCTGGATGCAATTTGTTCAGACATCCCTTCTTTTCAGTTTACTATCAAGCACTCAAGAGGAGATAAGCAAAAAGGCAGTGCTTGTTTGTTTTTTAAATTGTCTCTTTGTCAAGCCAGACTTTACACAGCAGCAAATCTAACACGGCTAATGTAAAATGTGAACTGGGAGAGTAAAATGATCAGATTTAAAAAAAAAAAAAAAAAAACACAAGAATGAGATTGATATTGCAGTTAGATGGATTATAATAAAAAGATTATGGGGGAGGTGCAGGTGGAGTGAAATATAGAATCAGAGAAATTAGAGATGTGTCATCTGACTTGTTTCATTAGTAATAAGTAAAGTAACAAGCAGGCAGAGTTGTAGGGAAATTATCTTTTATTATACTATTAATTATTAATCAGCTATCTGTAAAATGGGGATAGTGATACTGACCTCCTTTGTAAAACAATGAGATCAGCTGATGAAAAGTGATATACAACAACCAGGTATTAGCAGTGGTTATTAAATATGCTGAGTGACATGGCAGAGATAGCTTTTTTTAATAGTTTGGCCTCTGCTTGCATTCCTTTGTGCCCTTGTGTCATATACTTAACTCTGTCTCTCATGAAATCTGACCCTTTTTCTCCATTCCCACTCATCATATTATATAACATATTCCCTTGGTCCCCATTGTGTTTTTCCCAACTGAATTTAAATGACTCAAGAGCTGTAGATGGTTTTTACTAGCCTTTTCACTCCAGTAACAGTCTCAAACTTAGCAGTGTCCCTCATTTATTTCTCTTTTTATGCTATCTGGAATTGGGAAGGAAACTTGGTGGATTCCTAAATATACAGAGAGAAACTTTCAAAATGACCTGCCACTTTGAAAGCTCAGAATTTCACTCTCAGTGTTTGTGGATGCACTAGTTTGGGTGACCAATTTTTGCTCACTCTAAATCTCAGTTTTGCAGGCACAAAATATTTGGCTTGTACACCTGTCATAACTATAAAGGGAAGGGTAACAGCTGTCCTGTGTACAGTACTATAAAATCCCTCCTGGCCAGAGACTCCAAAATCCTTTTCCCTGTAAAGGGTTAAGAAGCTCAGGTAACCTGGCTGGCATCTGACCTAAAGGACCAATAAGGGGACAAGATACTTTCAAATCTGGGGGGGGGGGGAAGGCTTTTGTTTGTGTTCTTTGTTTGGGAGTGTGTTCGTTCTCGGGACTGAGAGGGACCAGACATCAATCCAGGTTCTCCACATCTTTCTAAACAAGTCTCTCCTATTTCAAACTTGTAAGTAAATAGCCAGGCAAGGCGTGTTAGTTTTCCTTTGTTTTCTCAACTTGTAAATGTACCTTTTACTAGAGTGTTTATCTTTGTTTGCTGTACTTTGAACCTAAGACTAGAGGGGAGTCCTCTGAGCTCTTTAAGTTTGATTACCCTGTAAAGTTAATTTCCATACTGATTTTACAGAGATGATTTTTACCTTTTTCTTTAATTAAAAACCTTCTTTTTAAGAACCTGATTGATTTTTCCTTGTTTTAAGATCCAAGGGGTTTGGATCTTGATTCACCAGGAGTTGGTGGGAGGAAGGACGGGGGATGGTTAATTTCTCCCTGTTGTAGATCCCAGGGGGGTTGGAACTGTATTCACCAGGAGTTGGTGGGAGAAAGAAGGGGGGATGGTTAATTTCTCCTTGTTTTAGATCCCAGGGGGGTTGGAACTGTATTCACCAGGAGTTGGTGGGAGGAAGGAGGGGGGATGGTTAATTTCTCCTTGTTTTAGATCCAAGGGGTTTGGATCTGTATTCACCAGGGAATTGGTGAAGTTTTTCAAGGCTTCCCAGAAATGGAATCCATTGAAATGGTGGCAGCGGAACCAGAGCTAAGCTGGTAGTTAAGCTTAGAAGTTTTCATGCAGGCCCCTACATTTGTACCCTAAAGTTCAAAGTGGGGATCCAGCCTTGACAACACCCAAATCCAAATTCCCCCCACCCCGCATGCAAAAACTTGGGGCAACTTTGCACATCTGATCCAGAATATCTTTCATAGCTCCCCCATAATTTACCCAGTAATAATTCTTTGCACTGATACAGAGGTTTTCATCCAGAGATCTCAAAACAGTAAGACAATTGGATCCTTTGGACAGTTATTCCTGATGCATTTCCCATGAAAGTCATTTCAGACATTCCTTGGTGCTGTTTTCACAGCTAGTTTAGCCAACCCTCCAAGATTATCCTGGAGTCTCCAGAATTAAAGGATAATCTTTAATTAAAGATTATGGCATGTGATGAAGCCTCCAGGAATACGTCCAACCAAAATTGGCAACCCTATTCACAGCAATGTTCTTCTTTTTCATACATTTGTGCCATTTTGATTAAAACAAGTTCAATGGCTCTTTTTCAGAAGGTTTTGCAATTTGGAATCCAGCTTCCTAAACTAATCTGGTGCTTTTAGTGTCAACATAATTTGTTAGTAAGTGTACATAGCTCATCAGCTTGGCTTTTTAAAAAAGTGCATTCCATTTTTTTAATGATATATTCCACTACATTCCATATATGCATTTTGGATAGATATTAGACTGTAAATGCTATATCCTATTATCTTGCAGTTCTACATAAGTTATGTAGATCATGATAAAAAGTAAGACGCTTTTTGCATTGAAACTCCCTTTCCACATGAATCTCAGCAAAACCAGCTTTCTGTCAATGTGAGTTATAGTTACAGTCACTTGTATGCTTTTTGTATACTTTTTGATTTCATATCACGGAGGCTGTGGTTGCAATGCCATAAATAAACATGAGTTCTATTCTGCACTTAAAGCAGGGATTCAACCTCTGTTACGTATAAAAATCTAGAACAAATCTTCCCTCAACTTAAAACACTGACTCTTCAAGAACAAAATTAATTCTCTGAGAATTTACAAGTAAATCAATTAGTTTAAATTAATTAAAACCTGAATCCTTTAAGAAGTTTAGCATCTGTCAGTCTTTTCTTTGTCTGAAATTATTTTAACAGAATAATGCAATCACTTCAATTTGTAATTCTATGGAAAATTTGAAGTCTTGTGCATAGGCCACTCATGAAGAAATCATGTTATAATTAAGCAAAGCTATTAACAATTGTAACTGATTGATATGATTTTATAGGCTATTAAGCTCAGGTAACTCTTAAATGGAGCTACTGTGACATCGAAAGTAACTAAAAATATCACCACTCTTCCTTTACAGCTAATTTGAATGCAATTATTCTATTGATTGCAATGACTCAGTAGTATGAGGTGACTGGACATGTATAAGGAGTTGAAGTAGCCAATTGATGTGATGTCAATCGAGATGCACCAGCTGAGGATCAGGCCCTCAGTTTCCACATGTTCAGTGAATGGTTCCCACATCATTGTATACAGTAATCGCTATTTATTAATCCTAAATACACGACGCACCCCACGTGTTCTAGTTGTGCATTTTAACTGCATCAGAGACATTTGCCTTTTTTACCATAGAAATGACTAATGATGAGTTGGAAATAATTAACTATGATCAGAGATCTCAAACAACAACTTCTGTGTGCAGTTTTATTCACAGGTGCTTATTACGACTTACTTTAGAGAAGGAAACAGGTGAAGGCATAGACATTCCATCACTTTGTGTACTAGATCCTGGTCCTAGAGATGAGATTCTGAAACGGGGGGGGAAGTGGCCTAAGTGGTAGAGCCAGGGACTAGGAATCAGGATTCCTGTCCTTAGAGAAAAGTCCTACAGACTTTATTAAGGATGAAATTAACAGAGTTTTTTGGAAAATACTCTAAAACCCTACAGATTTTAACACCATCCTAGAGAATTCTATAAGGTGTCTATAAGACTTTATTGCAGGGAATCGGCAACCTTTGGCACGCGCCCCATCAAGGAAAGCCGCTGGCGGGCTGGGGCGGTTTGTTTATCTGCAGCGTCCTCAGGTCCCGCCGATCTCAGGTCCCACTGGCCACGGTTTGCCGTTCCAGGCCAATGGGGGCTGTGGGAAGCAGCATGGGCCGAGGGCGGACGCTGCAGATAAACAAACTGGCCCGGCCCACCAGCGGATTTCCCTGGTGGGCCGTGTGCCAAAGGTTGCTAATCCCTGCTTTATTGGATGGTTTAAACATTTCTGTAGAGAATAAGATAACTATGAAATTCTACAGGCTTTTTCATAAAGCCAAGTTCAATTCTTGACTCTACCATTGATTCCAGGGGGTCTTAGCCAAGTCACTTAATTTGTATCTGTCAATTTACTCAGTAAAATAATTTTTAAACTAATTTGAGTGCCTCAAATGAAAGGCACGACTCTAATATACATGCAGAGCATTTACACTCATTAATACACATGAGAAGGGGGAAGGGATAGCTCAGTGGTTTGAGCATTGGCCTGCTAAACCCAGGGTTGTGAGTTCAATACTTGAGGGGGCCACTGAGGAATCTGGGGCAAAACCAGTACTTAGTCCTGCTAGTGAAGGCAGGGGGCTGCACTTGATGACCTTTCAAGGTCCCTTCCAGCTCTAGGAGATAGGCTATCTCCATTAATAGAAAATTGTAATTTTTTCAATAATTTCTGTTGTGCTCAATTGCCCTTTGCAACTGGTTAGGGCCTGAAACAAGCTACGTGACTAGGCAACATGATGGCTAATGAAGCTAATTGTTGATAAAATACAAAATAATGCACATTGGAGGGGGAAAAAATTAAGTTATTCTTTATACACCTTGCAGGGTTCTAAATTAACCCTATCAACTCAAGAAAGGGTCCAGGGCTTCATTATGGGCCTTGACAAAGTTTGCAGCTGCAGTCAAAAGAGCAAACAAGATGTTAAGATGCACTAGAAATGGAATAAAGAATACAGAAAATAAATCAATGGTGTGGCCTCACTAGACTACTGTGTACAATACTGCTCATCCCATCTTAAAAAAGACATTGCACAATTAGAGGGGATTCAGAGGAGGATGAAAAGTACAATCAAGGGCAAGGAAAAACTCTCATAAAGAAAGATTGGGATTGTTTACCTTGGAAAGCAAATGAATAAGAGGGGTGTAACGGGGCGTGACTCACCGCCGCGGTGCCTCCTGCTGGTATCTTCTGGGAATTAGTTCTCCAGCCGTTGTAGCGCCCTCTGCAGGCCGGTGT
The DNA here is from genome assembly GCF_011386835.1 of Chrysemys picta bellii. NCBI lineage: Eukaryota > Metazoa > Chordata > Testudines > Emydidae > Chrysemys > Chrysemys picta. The sequence continues at coordinate 18,187,290 of NC_088797.1, forward strand.
CCCACTTTACCTGGCCCCCCGAGTCTCTCCTGGACCTGGTGTCCCTTGCACGCCAGGGTGCTGCCCTCTGGCAGTACGTCCCTCAGTCCCGGGGTCTCCCCTCCCCAGGGAACCCCCACTCCTTAGCCCCACCTCAGTCTTTGGCTACTGCCCAGTCTCCATCTAGCCCCCGTTCACTGGGGCAGACTGCAGTATAAGCCACTCATCACAGGCAAGGTTGGGTTTGGACCTGCTGCCTCTAATTATTGCAGAGCTGCCCCTCTGCAGCCCTAGTACCCTCTAGTGGGCCCTTACTTCGGCCTGCAGCCTGGGGCTCTGCTAGGCTGGAGCTCCCCAGCTCCCTGGCCCTTCCCCAGCACTGCTCCATCCTCAGTACCTTCCTCAACTCCCCAGGCAGCCTGGTCCCTCCAGGGCCACCCAGAGGATTCAGGAGGCCTGGGGCAAAGCAATTTGGGAGGCCCCTTCCATAAAAAAAAGTTGGAATGCTGTATTCTCATGAGGGCCCCTGCAGGGCCCAGGGCAAATTGCCCCACTCTGGGCAGCCCTGGGTCCCTCCCTCTCCAAAGGCAGAGAGAGAGTCTCCCTGCTCCTGGCTTCCCTGGCCTTTATAGGGCCAGCTGGGTCTGTTTGGGGCGTGGCCACAGCTGAGGCTGTTTCCCCAATCAGCCCAGCTTTTCCCCCTGCCCCAGCCCTCTCCAGGGCTGTTTTAAGCCCTTTCAGGCAGGAGCGGGTGACCACCCCGCTACAGGGGACACAATAAAAGTATATAAAATTAATGATTGGACTAGAGAAAGGAAATCAGGAGCTTCTGTTCTCCCTATCTTATAATAGAAGAACAAAAAGGAACATTCAATGAAATTGAAAGATGACAAATTCGACAATGATAAAATAGTTTTTCACTCAACATGTAATTAGACTGTGGAACTCACTCTGCCACAAAAGGTCCATTGAGGGTAAAAACTCAAGATTTCAAAAGGGACTGGACATTTCTACGGATAACAAGAATACCCAGAGATATAATAATTGATGCTAACAAATGTAGGAAATATTAAAACTTATGCTTCAGGGCTTAAACCGGGCTCTAATTACAAGCAATTAGGAATTTTTTTTTTTGCACTTTTTTCTGAAGCATCTGGTGCTGGCCACGGCGGGAGACAGGATATTGGACTTGATGGACCTTGGGTGTGATCCAGTCTGGCAATCCCTATTTTCCGATGAAGTAATCCTGGAGAAAAGCAGTGCTGAAAAAGCCTTCTTCCTACAGTAGGCCAAGTTGGAAGCACCAAATGTAAGGAATATAATTTAACTCTGGTTGTGTTGCATTTTATTTAGAGTCCTTTTTGTAATCTAAGCAACAAACATTATACACCAACCGTGAGGGCCAGCACACAACAACAGAAAAGCCACCTTCCTATCAAAGCTGCCAGGAGCCACAAAAGAGTGAATCAGATTTAGGATTCAGAAGTGCACATGACAAGTGATGGTTAATGCATTAACCAAACAGCTAGAGACTGCAATTTGAACAGCATTAACTGGGGCACAAGCAAGACTCCATTCTTAGTTTCCATTACTATGATTACCCTCCACTTGAACAACAGTCTTAAAGTGGTAAAGAGAAAAACAGAAGCTTTTGCTTCCCTTCGTTGTCAAGTTAATGGTCTGATTCTGCAGCTCTTGCTCATGTGCAGGTCTACTTGAGCAGGCTGTAACATTTAACACACATGTGTACAGTGTAGTTTGTTTTAAAGGATTATTTTTCCCTTTGGGCAACTGCATCAGCACACGTGCTCCACCTTCACTCAACACGGAGAGGATGTTGAAGAGTGGCTGTGGCTTGAGCATTTTCTCTATAGAGCACAATCGTTTTATTATACAGAGGTGGCTTTGCACTGCACTGCATGGAAATCACTAGACATGAAGGGCCAAATTATGCTGCTACAGAAGTGGAGGCACACTTGGGAGTAGGAGGAGGAGGAGCTCCACACGAGCAATGATATCTGGAGGCCACCAGGAGAAGGAGGATAAGATGCTGAGGAACAGGTCTTGTTATGTCTTTTTAAAAAGGTATAGCCAGCACTCCGGTAGGGCTGCCAGCTGGCTTGAGAGGGGAAGGACCATGAACCTGCCCCCATTCCACCCAGAAACACACACACACACACCAATCTAATTGCCAACAGTACTATTTGCCTCCTCCCTAGTATGCTCCCCAGTGATTTGAGCCAAACCATTGCTGCCCCTGACACCTGTGTGCTGGCTGTGGGATGGGAATGACTCTCTGCAGCCTCTGAAGTACCTGTGCAAGGTCAACTGGTCTTAACTGCAAGCTCTGTTTGATGGCAACTGAGCTGCTAATCATCCAACCACTGGTCATGTTCTGTCACACCAGACTCTCAGAAAGGAGAAGCGAGGCAGCGAGGTCCAGGGGGAGGATCTCACTAGATTTAGACTCAGGAGATTCCAGTTCTAGTCTCAGCTTTCTCATGGCTTTGCAAACTTAGGCAAGTCACTTCACCTCTGGGTAGCTAAGTTTCCCTGTCTATAAGATGGGTGTGACTATTTTAACCCACCTACGTAAAGTGCTTTATAATCAAATGGATAAAAGAATGGTAAAGAGCTAGATGTAAAATAAACTGAAATCAGTTTCTCAAGGAATAAGTCAGTCTCACTTGAGTAGAGGTCGCTCGGTTTCTTTTAATTGAGAGGCTGCTAATGCATTTGCACCTGGATGGTTTGTGACAGCACTCCATACTCTCTAACTTCCCTATTCTCAGGTCAGTGTACTTACAGAGGCTTAAAGCAGACAGGGGTTGGGGGGAGGAGGCAGTACAGACAATCCTTTGGCACTATTAGAAGATGAAGGCTTCATAACATGTAAACAACAGGGTACGTTTTATGGTACATGTTCCTGAAGTCTGGGTTTGGCTGCAGTCCTCTCCTGGAAGGCATCGTGCTGGCTCAGAGATAGTTCCATTTGGTTCCACTTAGTTAAATGTGAAACACACTGCTACCCACTGCACATCCAAGCTGATCTATATAGCGTTCCACGCTGGAGTGAAACTCAGAACATAGCCGCCTGCTCACCAGCACATCGCATTCACTTTTCTATCGAGAGTTGCCCTGGCTTATCCTCGGAGCACAGCCACACTTGGAGACTTTGGGGGGTTATTACTACAGTCCTTCATTATGTATACACAGCACCAGCTAATGTGAATTGGTAAAGCTTTTAACTGAGGAATCAAGAATTTTACATGGAGTGGTTAATAAGCCTTGAGTGCTGCCGCCCTTTCTACCACTAGCATTTATCTGAATTCAGCCTTTAGAAATGCACTTAACCCACCCACTCGTTTTTGCCTGCTATGGAGATTTGAGAGAGGAGGAAAGGAAGTTTTGAGTGATGCGGTAAGGATCTGACTAAGCCTCTTGTATTGTTGCCGCATCTAGGCGTCCCAGTGGTTGTGCTAGGTGCTGTGCAAACAGAGCAGTAAACGGCCCCTGCCCCAAAGAGCTAACAATGTGAAGAGACAGGACACACACTGGGTGGGAGAAGGGGTAGAACACAGAAGCAGAGTGAACAGAATGATGGTAGCAAATGTCATGTTAGCCCCACTGTTTTCAGTTTTTTGTGGGGGAGGGAGCAGTTTACATAGGAGGGGATCCCCTAAATGGAAAGAAGAAGGGAAGGGGGATGAGGGTTGTCACAGTTCAGGGCAATGGCTCCTGAATTCCCCCTCCATGGCCACTCTCACCTTCCCGTTCCCAGTCATCACCTCTCTTGCATGGAGACACGCATCTTACTCCTTCCTGATTGGAGTATTTCCAGGCTGCACAGTCCCCTGCCGACACCGTGAATTCCCCAGCAATGCAGACTGGCTCAGCCTTCCTCAGAGGCTATAAACAGCATAATTCTCCACAATTAAATTACCCCACAGCTCTTTCTAAGCAAGCACATGTATTCTTAAGGTGAAAGCAGAGAGAAAACAACAAAAGAACTTACATGCATGCTAACAAGCCTACCAGAGATCACCCCACCTCTAACAAGGGCTCTGACAGGTGAACAGTCCTTCAAACCCTAGACAGAGGTTTTTCTGTGGTTACAAGTTCATAACTTCCTTTGCTCAGAACAAGCACACCCATAAATCTGTGAGTCACTCTTCTATACAGTTTGGGTCTTTGATCTGTCCTCACATAGTAGGTGATCAGTAGACAAAGGTCCCCTCCTCACAGCAAAGCTTCAAAAGGCTGAGCTCTTGCATAATCTCCCCCTAGAGTCTTCCTGGGAAACCCTCTTAACTATCCTTTGAAGCTCAAAACACTTTCCACCTGGAGACATTCAATCCCACAATAATGCAGAATCATTTGCATTTTTAATAGAATTAACTCCTAATATGCTGAACCTTAAGTCAATTGGGTTTAATTTAATTTAATTTAATTCAGGATATTGAAGAAAATTGCCCTGTCGCAAAGGGGGCAGGGCAGAAGAGGGGAAAAGGGACAGGTGTGGAGGGAAGAGGTGGAGAGACTGTGAGGGAGGGGGAAGGTTGCAGCAAACAGTCAGTCAGCGCAGGGCAGAGCCAGTCAGAGAACTTTCTACAGTTTTGATTGGAATGTCCAGAGGTGAAAAAGGAACTTTTATCTCCCACAGATATGGGCAAGCTCCCCAAAAAGACCCACTGGGCACCAATGTAAGCCAGTTAGTGATGTGCTCAGTTCTGATCAGCATTGCAAGGGTAGAGTGTACAAAACATCCCCGGGCTTATAGGTAGGGACTTTCATACTGCATTTCAAGGCCACAAAAGCAGCTTGCTTCATTGTAATGTGAAGGGAAAGCATGATAGCCACGGTCCAGTCTAGGCGATTTTACCAGCAAATGGACTGAACATTAGTTAAACTGCCTTGGGGTTTCTAGGCACTGTATACCACTGAACTGTATACTCACCAAACCTATCTCTGGAGAGTGGGGGAAGTGTCAACCCATTTGGGGAAGCAACTGTGTGTATTAGTCACACCCGCCTTCTCTCTACTCCTCAGCTTGTTGATGATGCCAATATGAAGATAAAGTACCTGTGGACAGCTGTTAGGCTCACCACGCTTCTTGACTGGATGTAAACAATATTACAGAAAAGGTTCTTGCTCACTAGATATCCCTTGCCCTCTATGGAGAGAAACAAGAGGCAGGCAACTTACAAATCCTATAGCCATGGATACTCGAGGCAGGGCCCAAGTTGTATGGTTTGGATCCTGATCAGAACTTCCCCAGAGTGTGCAGAAGTTCAGACCCACCTCTTTTGAAAATGCTTCATTAGATTCAGTGTGAGTCATCTTATAACTAGAAATGGAGCTGAAACACAAAGTTTAGATCCAAATCTAAATTCTCCTCAAATTCTGGTTTATTCTCATCTAGGATTTTCATTCAGCCCACTACAGAGAGAGAAAGGGCCCCCCATGTAACCTAAGGAATAGCCACTGATTTTCTTCTGCAACTCATAAGCATTTTGCAATGAAAATGTTTTTGTAATGCTTGTTTTTCCGATGTAAAAAAAAAAAGTCAGACTTTGGATTTCAGCCGTGTATATTCAAATAAAATCTGGATGCCTGGCAAGTTTGCTGTTACTCCAGAGGGAGAGAGAATCAAAGCAGGCAAGAGTGACAAGGCATATATTAGTGCTGTTCGCTTGGCTTGTTTTTAAAGGCACGTTGGTGATGCAGATCACAGCAGAGGATTTATTCAAGTGCCACCAGAGATGGATGTGAGCAGTGATTTCAGTATTGGGGGTGGGGAGACACGAAATAAAAATAAGTAAATAAATTTTAAAAGGGTCTCATCCTGCTATGATCTGAAATCAGTTTTGCCACTGACTACAATGGAAGCAGGATTGGGCTCCAAGATACAAATAATTTAAAACTGGCACTAATAGTGGGATTGGAAAGCCGGTCTAAAATGGCAAAGCCAGAGTTCAGCAAACCAAGGCAAAAGGGCTTCTTACCAAATCTCCTTGTCCTTGTTATAGGAGGAATCTCCACATCCAGCCAAACAAACCCATGAGTCCAGAGTTCTCTCTAGTCAATCAGTTCTCCAGCTGAGCCCAGTTACATTCCCGTCTTCATCCACAGATGGGATCTTTAGCAATTCCTGTGATGAGGGGATCCACCTTCTGCAAAGGGTTTTAAACACCACCTCCCCCATGCCAAACCATGAGGGGAGGGGAAGGACTATATATGCCATTACATATATCCTCATACTTTGCTACAAATGTTATTGCTCTTCCTGAGCCCACCTGGTAAGTGGCACCTTGAGGCAGAGAAGTGGAGCTGGTCAAGAAACGGAAAAAGTATTTCACTAAACATTTCTTTTAAAATGAAATTTTGAAGTTTCCAGACCATCTCTCCTGGGAAGGGTTCTGGGAAAAGCAGAGAAAGTGCTAGAGACCACCAACTGGTCTTCATGCTGGTCACCCAACTGGCAGTTCTGTCCACAGTCAGAAGTGGTGTTGGTTCCACCATATTGACCTCCACCTTGGGAAGGACGGCCAGGCATTCCAGCCAGCTCTTGCCCTAGCAGGCTCAGAAAGATGGATAGAGAGGTTACAGGGCTCCCAAGTATGCTAGGCAGCCACCCTATAAAATAATGGATGGGAAAAATGGAAGCAAGCCATGCTAGGCCAATGGAAAAGGAGGAAAAGGAACAATAGCAACCACTTGATGGCGTTCCAGGCTATCAGGCCACCCATGTGCCTAAGAAACTCACCCATCTGTGCTTTATTCTATACAGGGAAGATTTTTGAATCTAATTAATTGACCACAGTGGTCTTCTATTCTAGCCACTAGACAGCACTATCTTCTGGTGACATACACAGACAGATTTGTTGTTGCTATGGAGCTTTATAGTATCACTGAATGCTTGTGCAATATATCGTTGTTATATGGTTCAACCAAACAGAATGCAGTATTTGAACTCAACAGGTATAAATGACATCCCTTTTGCCATTTGCTCACTACCCGTGTCTCAGTGATGCATCTGCACTGAACCGATAATACATGTAACGTATGCAAATAGCATTACTGTTACATTACCATCTCTGATTGGACACTGTATCCTGGCTGGGAGGTACATCAGATCTACTTAAAATCATTGTCACTGCAAGACACAGCTGATTGGAATGAACAGAAGGACTCCATTTATTTTTCTAAAATATCCTAGAATAAACTACCTACTGCACTCTTTGCTCTCATTCGCCACTGCTTTTAAAACAAAAGGTTTACATGCAATTAATCCCAAATGCCTGGGCTATTTGGAGAGGGGGAGTGAATGGGTTACTCTGCGTTCACAGTAATGGCAGCTAGGCCAAAACATCTAGCACATAATCTCAATGTTAATGAGAGTTTAGTCCTGGGACAGAAGAAATTAGAAAACAGTAACATTTGTTTGCCTTTTTATTTATTTATCACAAGCTAGTCATTGTCACACCTTAGGCCATAACTGTTAATGAAATTAAAGTAAAGAATTCAACCTCCATAACCTTTCAAAAGGTGGGTAGCCATTATTACAACCATTTGGGAAAACTGGGCAGAGAAACTTGCCCAAGTAATTCAACAAGTCAATAGCAGGGTTGTAAAGAGAACACAGGTTAGCTAACTCCTAAGCAGGTGCCTTTGCACCGGAGCACGCTACGTACCCAGTGGAACAGGCAGCTAGTGGAAACTGTTTCACAGAATCACAGAAATGTGGGGCTGGAAGGGACCTCAAGAAGTCATCTAGCCCATCCCCCAGCACTGAGGCAGGTTAAGTAAGACTAGACCAGCCCTGACAGGTGTCTGTCTCACCTGTTCTTAAAAACCCTCCAATGATGGGGATTCCACAACCACAAGTAACCTGTTTCAGTGCTTAACAATCCTTATAGTAACAAAGATTTTCCTAATATCCAACCTAAATTTCCCTTGCTGCAAACTAAGCCAATTACTTTGTGTCCTACTTTTAGTGGACATGGAGACAAAAGATCGCTGTCATCTTTGTAACAACCTTTTACATATTTGAAGACTTATGTCCCCTCACACTCCCTTCAGCCTTCTATTCCCTAGGCTGAAAGAATTGGGCATGTTCCGTCTTTCCTCAGTTGCCTAGTGAATTCTAACCCTAATTATGTAGAAACTAGTATGGATAGTTGTGATCATTACTTGATGTCATACGGTATACTCAATGGTCTGCATCAGTGTGTCCCTAGCAGCAATCCAGATACTTTAGGGAAAGTGTTCCCTGATAGGGTGATGGCTAAAGCCCTTCCTCATTAGAGGGACTTGGTCCACTACAAAGAGAATGGAAGAGCTCAGCAAATAAAAACACAGGACTAATAGCCAAGAGATCCCAGAGGCCTGGAACCTGTTCCCAGACAAATACTAGGTTAGGATGAAGTTCAGGTTGAGAGTACATGTCAGTAGTTTAGGGTGAGCAGCGTGTCAGGGATCTTGTTATAAATAAGGCTGTGAGTCTTTCACGGAGGTCACGGATTGCCTGGGAGCTGCGGGCAGCCATGCAAATGTAAACAGACTGTCTCGCGGCCCGCCAGCGGATTACCCTGACAGGTTGCATGCGGCCCACGGGCCGCAGGTTGCCCACCACTGGATTAGACTCTATACAGGTCTCTCCAGCTGAGCTTCATCTCTAATTAATCTCTGCTACCTGGCTCCTCCTCCAGGTGCAGTCTGGGCAGTTAATTGGCCCACTCAGCCACCTTAACCCCTTCAGACTTTGTGTGGGGTGGACCCCACCCCACCCCACAGTGCAACTGTCCTCAAATGGGGCTGAGCACCCACAACTGTATCTTCAGCACCCTTCATGATCAAGCCCTTTTTCGAGAGGGTATATTCGAATCCCAACATCGCGGAAAGTAAACTAAAGATAGGGTAGTTCAATTGATAACAAAATAAAGTAGGCAATAAGTAGTTCTTAAATTTAGAGTGTTATTTCTTCCTGTTGCTTGCAAAACTGCTTTGATTTTTAAAAAAGAATATTAAATTGGCAGAGCACCAAAGAGCATTCCCCACAACTTGTACCAAGGCTGTTTAGTTATGAAATGATAAAGCACAGGGGCAAAAAAGAGCTTTTTTTTTTTTTAAATTAATCTCACCACTGTGCTTATCTGACGCCAATTATAAAACCTTTAAATGCGGTTCTAAGGCAATAGGCAAGAAAATCAAGTAGCAAGATAAAAGGGAAAGAATTCCCTTTCCCATACAGGTAATCTGTCCCCACAAAGAGCTTGCACAAAGAGAAGCCAAAATGTAAAGAAAACCTAAATGCCATCTGCCATGAAAATAGGAGCCTGATAACATCTGCAAATACCTTAAAGAGTTATTTCCTGCTTTTCAGTCACAATATCCAAGGCAGCTTTCCCCAAGTCTCCCTATTTTGAATTAATATAAAAAAAATCAAACTAGATAAAATCCGAATTTCTGAGTCATGTCAATGATGGAAATCTTATCAGGAAGGGACTGAAGTTTGATGAATTCATCAGGTGGAACAAAGGTGGAAAGATTTGTCTAGTGGCTTGAGCAGGAAAACTGGGAGATCAGGACTCATGGGTTCTTGCCTCAGTTCTGCCACTGACTAGCTATGTGACCTTCAACAAGTCACTAGGCCTTGTCTACATTTAGGAATAGCCCTGATTCAGCAATTGGCATAGCTGCCCCATGAGTGTATCCACAGGCAAGCGGGGATTTGTATCAAATGAGCTAACTGGGGATTCAAAAGTGTCCATTAGTTTTGGAGGCTTCAACTTGAGATACCTAGGGCCTGGTTCTGATTTCTTTTTCACTGGTGTAACTCCATTTACTTCAGAGTTACTCCTGATTTACATGAATGAGAGAGCAGACTCAGGTCCCCCAGGGTAGGACTATTCTGCAACAAAAGTCCCGTGACATGATGGCAGTTGGCCTGGGTCAGCTGACTTGGTCTCACAGCGCTCAGGCTGCGGGGCTATAAAGTTGCAGTGTAGACATTCAGACTCGGGGTGGAACCTGAAACCCCACAAGTGGAAAGTGTCTCCGAGCCCATGGTTCAGCCCGAACCTGAACATCTATGCTGCTATTTTTAGTCCTGCAGCCTGAGCTCTCCAAGCCAAAGTCAGCTGACCCGGACTTTGAGGGCAGGTCTACACTTACAACAAAATCATAACATGCTTTCTAGAGACTAAACGTAACTAATAGGTTAATCTCCTGTCTAAAGAAGCTTATCTCACTCAAAGTCCTCTGCAGCGTTTTCAACCAAGGTTGGCTGTTTTCATGAATGCAAATACACTGTCCATTTACTTCTTCCTTTCAGAATGAAGGGGAGTCTTCTTTTCCTTATAGATATACCCCCGAAGTTCATTGTCTTTGCTCATAGACTGAATAATCCCCCTGTGGCTTGTTTTTTTCCAGTGTGCTGAATCCCCGTTGACTTCACATCTCTTCATCCAAACTTGACTTCATATGTAAATGGACATCCATTGTGTTAACGTACAGTACGTAATTTACATCCAGACAGACAGACAAAGTCCTTACCTCCTGTCTGAAGGAAAACCTGGTTTTCCACCTTTGTTGATCTCTTGATACAGACTTTAAAATATATTTTCAGTGTATAGATACATATAACTCCTTACATAGCATCTATACATACATCTATACATACATTTCACAATGATATTGATGACCAGTGTGACACTGGCTTTCATTTGACGCCTCACATAGCATTCTTAATGAAACAGAATGTGCTTTCTGTAACCCTTGTTGGTTGGCACTGAGAGTTTCTTGGGTCACATGTGTGGAATGATCCACTAAGAGCACAAGTAATTTGGATCTGGAAAGATTAGAACGGAAAGATTTTCTTTTACTCCAGTCAGCCCCTATATAAAGTCAAATCCTAAAATACTTTCTCTTTTGCGCTCCCACTGAAGTGAGTGAGTATTTCACTTGAGTAAGGACCAAGGGAAAAACTAAGGAACCTGGGATTTGGCCCATTGAACATAGCTGCAGAAATCCTCAATTCTGGCACGAATGAGAGTTATTTTGTTGGCAGGCATATGACACTGGCATGTTTAAATCTATACTGTACCTACAGTCAAAATCAAACTATGAAGGATTCAATCGAAGGTTTCAAGCCTAGCAAACTATAGTTGGATTCAAGAACTAATTAAAAATATGAGATTGCAGTAGCAGAGACTTGTTAGCTATCAACCTCCCAAGTTATGCTGCGCCTGGATCAAAAGGTTAGCAAACTCAAGACCTAACATCATAGTGCACTGTTTTGAGGAACAGATAAATCCAGGGCTTCATTCCTTTAACTCAACTATTTTTTATTTTTTAGTTACAAAAGCAGCCCACTGTCTTGCATCCTTTTACTGTCACGGTCACAACACATTCCCAATCTATGATTAATCTAATTGTGATTCACTCTGGAGGTTTGAAGAGGATCTCCTATTGGAGTTTTGATTGGACCTCCAACCCAATGTTAAGTTTTATTGTGGAGTATTATGCTGTAAATCTAATATTCTAGGGCTCAGCCACTGTGCTGGGAAACCAATGCAGACCTCGAAAATACAGCTGAGGAGATAACAAGGAATGGAAGGATGAAGGAAATCAGTTTTTGTTGTTATATGTAGCTAAATCAATATTACAATGCTAATAAAAGCAGCCTTTGATTTAGCTGCTGATATATTGCACTTAGGATGACCAGATAGCAAATGTGAAAAATCAGGACAGGGGGTGGAGAGTAATAGGAGCCCATATAAAAAAAGCCCCAAATATCGGGACTGTCCCTATAAAATTAGGACATCTGGTCACCCTAATTGTACTGGTGGTCATAAGGAAACTTGAGCTTTTGGTTTCCTTCCCCTCACACCCCAGCACAACTAGGGTTAATATCAAAATATGCCATCCAAAATGAGGATAAGAGAATAGGAGAAGGCCAGTTGGACTCATCAGGTCAGTTCCTTGCCAGTCTCATCACTTCTATTTACTACTGGTACAATATGATGCTTTTCACTGTATCTTTCATCCAAACAGCCCAGAGCACTTTAATAAGTTTGTTAGGCCTCACAAGTTCGTTTCTAATATATTATCCCCATTTTACAGATGGGGAAAACATACACAGTTGGGTTAGGTCACTTGCCCAGTGAGTCACTGGCAGTCACTATAGGAACCAAATGATCTGACTCCCCACACGATTCTTCACTGTCTTGCACCTGGTGGAGTCATTTACACAAGTGCACAGTGGGTGTCAGCCATGGCCTCCCTTGTCAAAGTTTGGGGAAACCATGGCATCTTGAAATGTAGAAAGGTTTAACTAAAGAAAAAGCTTAATTTTTTCCATAGTGATTTATGGACATGAATAATGGGAAATTAATGCTGCAGACAAGAAGAACATTGAAGCCTTTGAGATGCGGTGTTGGTGAAGACTCTTGCGTATTTCCTGGATGGAAAAGATGATGAATGCTTATGTTAGAAATATTATTGGAGAGAGCCAGACCCTGCAGTTGTAAATCAACAGGCACAAACTTAAGTACTTTGGTCACATCAGGCAGAGAAGGAAATAACTCTGAGAAAGTTATCCTAGAAGGAATGGTGGCAGAGCAACAAGAAGATGGATATAGATGGTGTGCAGTAAACCACAGGGAGGTCAACTGCTGAGTGCTCAAAGCTAGCGATGGATTGAGAAGGCTTCTGAAAATTCTGCTATGATGTAATCAATATTCAGATAGGAGTAAATGAATTTTACTTATGTACTTAAAGTGGGTGTCAATCAGCACCAAATCAGAAGGATAGTGCTCTATACCTTCTTTGCACAGGCATACACAGTGTAGCAGGGCGGTTACCCGCTCCTGCCTTGAGGGGTTTAAAACAGCCCTGGAGGAGGGCTGTGGGAGGAGGAAAGCAGCGAAGCTGATTGGGGGAAACAGCCTCAACTGGGGGCCACGCCCCAATCAGGGCCCAGCTGGCTCTATAAAGGGTTGAGCCAGGAGTAAAGGCACAGAGTCTCCTCTAGTGTGGAGGGAGACGGGCCTGGCTGCTGGGGAGCTAGATAAGGTACCGGGAGTGGAGCAGGGATGGAGGAAGGCCAAGGGAGCTGGGGAGCGCCGGCCTGGAAACCCCCCAAGCTGGGGCTTAGTATAAGGCCAAACAGGTACTGGAGATGTAGGGGACAGCCCAAGGCTAGACAGAGGCAGCAGGCCCAACCCCCCCTTGCCTAGGATGGGTGGCATACATTGCAGTCTGCCCCAGGGAACGGGGGCTATTTGGTGACAGGCAGTAGCCTGACACTGAGGCAAGGTGGGGAGACCCCGAGACTGAGGGGTTACTGCCAGAGGGGCAGCACCCCAGAAAAAGGGGCACCGGGGTCCTGGGAGGGACACGGGGGCCAGCGGTAAGGCGGATCACTGGCCTGCAGAGGGCACTCCGGAAACTGGACAAGCTAATTCCCGACAGAGACCAGCAGGAGGCGCCGCAGGGGTGAGTCCGCACGCTTACACACAGCCACACAAAGTGTAAGACAATAGCAAAGTAGGTCTTCTGCTCTAACTATTTGAGAGCACTAACCTTTCTATCAATTCATTATTTTTACACTCCCCTTTCCTATTATTTGTGTGAGACTTTCCCTAGCTACTCCTCATCCTATATTTTCCATTCCCTCTACACTCACAAACAGATCTGTGTAACTCACTGTCCCTTGTTTGTAGAGGGGCTGTGTGTTCTAAATAAATACATGGATAGCCATGGCTGAGTGTACTAGATACCACATCACTTCAGACACAGTTATGAGGAATCTGGGGGAAAGGACGGAATGGAATGGAAGCATAAAGGGAGGATGGGAAGGTTTTTAAAGTGAAATACAAATCTATCCATTCACATATTTGGAGATTCAGTACAGTAATTGTTAAAGTGTACTTGTGCATTAAGACTTGAAGAGTGGAAGTAGCCATTAATAAAGGACATATTTAATGAAACGCCAGAGATATCTATCAAACCCCTATCTGCGCAACAATATAAAAGAAATACCGTTACTTCTTTTGTCATGCTTAACATGTAATGTTTGATGACTTTCTAAGACTGCGGAACATAGACTTTTTCTCTCCCTAATACTGTCTTTTTTCTCCTGTAGAACATAAAAGATGCCCCTGAAGAAGCCTTCAGCTCAGTATAGGAAGCGAAAAGCTCAATTGCAGTCTAGTTTGCAGGAAGGGGGCAAATTTGTTGGGAAAATATCTGAAATAGAGCATAGACCGTACTTCAGGCAGCAGCAGCAGTCGTCCCAATGCTGAAGAAATTGAGGAGTAAAGTGTAAAGGATGAAAGTCCTATTACTAAGGAATTAGTGGATTTACCTGAAGATAAGGAATGGAAATCTGAGGAAAGTGATGGAGAATTGTCCAGTTTTCCTGGCAGTGTGAAGGAGAAGAATGTGGCTCATGTGAAAAGGAGAGTAATGACAAAGAAAAATCTGGTTTACATGAAAAGGAGAGAAACGATAAAAAAGAATCAGCCTCACATAATGACAAACAGCAGTGAGAAAAATTGCACACCTTAAATCAATACATCAGATCTTGCTTTATGGCCAGCGATCCTAAACTCTGCAAATATTGATCGTACAATTTTGAACGGGCCAGGCAAAATCAAGGATATGATGTTTCCAGTAAATGAGCAAAAGCGACATTTCTCAAAGTCACACTGCGAAAGAGTGCTTGAGAATGGTGAGAAACTGAATTGGCATTGGCTAGTTTACCCAAAATCAACTGACAAAATTTTCTGTTTTTATTGCACAATATTTGACAAGAATGCCAAATTGTATCATGCGCTTTCTGGGTACAATTACTGGCATAACTTAGCTGATTCTCTGAAGCAACATGAAAAGTTACCCGGCCATTTTACGGCCTACTCCAAATGGATGGAGATCAACCAAGTCCAGGATCAAGCTGAATAAATGCACAAACACAGAAAACCAGCGCATTATTAATGAAGCAACCCAGCATTGGAGGAATGTGCTTGAGTGTCTGATCTCAGTTACCCTCTTCCTTGCAAAGAATAATTTGGCTTTCCAGGGCTCGTCAGATAAGTTGTTCACTGAACACAACAGTAATTTCCTCAATTTGGTGGAGCTCCTTGGGAAACACAATGATGGCATGTGTGAGCATGTACGTCAAGTCGTTCATAAAGAAGCTGTGGACCATTATTGCAGCAAAACAATTATAAATAAATTGATTGACCTTATGACAAGGAAGGTGCTTGATAACATATTGATGCGGCTTGGCAAAGCAAAGTACTACACTGTAATAATGGACTGCACTCTCGACATTAGTCACAGTGAAAAGATGTTATTTACAGTAAGATTTGTTGACGACAAAGATGGCCGTATCCAAGTTGGCTGTATCCAAGTAAAGGAACACTTTATCTGTTTCTGGTCTGTGGATGACTCTACTGGAAAAGGTCTAACAGAACAGAATTGTTTATGAACATTTTGAATGAGAATAAAATAAAGCTTCAGGACTGTCACAGCCAAGGCTACAACAATTGCATGAACATGAAGGGAAGAAACAGTGGCATCCAAGCAAGAATCTTTGTGCTGAATCCAAGAGCTTTCTTTGTGCTTTGTGGTTGCCATTTCCTCAACCTGGTTGTGTTGGATGCAGCATCATCTTCTTTAGATTCAGTATCTCTCTTCGGAGTACTGCAAAGGATATATGTCCTGTTTTCAGCATCAACTATCAAATGGAAGATGCTCACAGACAATGTTACAAATCTGACCATGAAGCTGCTAGTGACACTCGCTGGGAAAGCCACATTGACCTGGAATGGCGAACTACGGCCAGTGGGAGCTGTGATCGGCCGAACCTGCAGATGCTGCAGGTAAACAAACCGTCGCGGCCCAGCAGCGGCTTTCCCTGATGGGCCGCATGCCAAAGGATGCTGATCCATGGGTTAGGGCATGCATCTGGGATGTAGGAAACCCAGGAGTCCATGCTTCTGACCACATCCTAGATGAGTGCCCTAACCATTAGGCTATTGGTTATTCTGCAGTGTCTCCTCTTTGGTGGGTCCATCCTGGAGAAGCTGATATGTTTCCATGAAAAATTTTGGTTTCAGTTAATTGACATTTTCGACAAAAAGTTTTGTCAAAAAATTCCCAACCCGCTCTAGTTCTCAATGTCACTAAGGTTCTCAAGAAAATCACTAGCTAAATAAACTAGTCTGTCAAAATGCAAGCTGGAGAACCTCAGTCCCTACAACCTGCTCTGGACCACCCTTTCAGTTTTAGTCTGAATGTTCTCAAACTTTTGTACTGGTGACCCCTTTCACATAGCAAGCCTCTGAGTGCGACCCCCACTTCTCCCCTTATAAATTAAAGACACTTTTTAATATATTTAACACCATTATAAATGCTGGAGGCAAAGCAGGGTTTGGGATGGAGGCTGACAGCTTGCAACCCCCATGTAATAACCTCACGACCCCCTGAGGCGTCCCAACCCCCAGTCTGAGAACCCCTGGATTAAGGCATAGTATATTTTCCAGCAAGCTAGCAGAAAGTCTCAGTTAGGCAGTTTGACAAGGAGACGGCTGCCAGGTTCTGACATAAATGACAAGCAAATGTAGGTGTTGTTTTGAAACAATGAAAAGCCCAGCTCACATCACCTATTTAATGGCTTCAAGCTGTTAAAATATAAATATTAAAAAAAGAACTGGAGCCAGAAGGCAGCCCTGCGAGACATCACATACGACTTAGGCAGGAAGAAATATGAAGCCACAGACAACCTCCCCTTTATACTACCCTCTGAAAATGAGTCTTCAGAGGCCTATAGTTGCAAGTCCTCAATGATGGTCTTGGTAGCTGTGGAAATCAAGCTACCACCCTCAAAGTACCTCTAATGTCTATCCCCTTTGTGCACTAAGCCAATAAAACAGAAGGCCAGGGCAGCTTAGATCCTTCTTCAGATGACAGATTTATGGAGGGAAAATATACAGGCTTCACCACAGTGGAAAGAAAGAAAAGATTGTTGGGAATCAGAATGGTATCAATGTTTGACATGGGCTTTTGTAGAAAAGGTCTGGTAATAGCTATTGCATCACACCAAGACCATCACTCAAGTCTGCTTCTGTTCTTGAAGTGCCTTCTGCAAGTGAGGCCTGGTCTACACTACGAGTTTAGGTCGAATTTAGCAGCGTTAAATTGAATTAAGCCTAAACATGTCCATACGACGAAGCCCTTTTTTTCGACTTAAAGGGCCCTTTAAACCAGTTTCTTTACTCCACCTCCGACGAGGGGATTAGCGATAAAATCAGCCTTAGCAGGTCGGAATTGGGGTAGTGTGGACGGAATTCAACGTTATTGGCCTCCGGGAGCTATCCCACAGTGCTTCATTGTGACCGCTCTGGACAGCACTCTCAACTCAGCTGCACTGACCAGGTAGACAGGAAAAGCCCTGTGAACTTTTGAATTTCATTTCCTGTTTGCCCGGCGTGGAGAGCACAGGTGACCACACAGAGCTCATCAGTACAGGTAACCATGATGGAGTCCCAGGATCGCAAAAGAGCTCCAGCATGGACCGAATGGGAGGTACGGGATCTGCTCTCCATATGGGGAGACGAATCAGTGCTAGCTGAACTCCGTAGCAGTAAATGAAATGGCAAAATATTAGAAAAAGTCTGAAAGGCCATGAAGGACAGAGGCCATAACAGGGACGCACAGCAGTGCCGTGTGAAAATTAAGGAGCTCAGGCAAGCCTACCACAAAGCCAGAGAGGCAAACGGAAGGTCCAGGGCAGAGCCACAGACATGCCGCTTCTATGCGGAGCTGCATGCCATGCTAGGGGGTGCAGCCACCACTACCCCAACCCTGTGCTTTGACTCCATCAAGGAGAATCACGCAACAGGGAAGCGGGTTCGGGGTACGAGGAAGATGATGATGAAGACAATGAAGATAGCTCATAGCAAGGAAGCGGAGAAACCGGTTTCCCCAACAGCCAGGATATGTTTATCACCCTGGAACCAGTAACCCCCAAACTCACCCACGGCGTGCTCCCAGACCCTGAGGGCGCACAAGGGACCTCTGGTGAGTGTACCTTTGTAAATATTACACATGGTTTAAAAGCAAGCGTGTTTAATGATTAATGATTAATTTGCCCTGACAATCGCGGCCAGTACAGCTACTGGAAAAGTCTGTTAACGTGTATGGGGATGGAGCGGAAATCCTCCAGGAACATCTCCAGAAAGCTCTCCTTCATGTACTCCCAAAGCCTTTGCAAAAGGTTTCTGGGGAGGGCTGCCTTATCCCGTCCGCCATGGTAGGACACTTTACCACGCCAGGCCAGTAGCACGTAGTCTGGAATCATTGCATAACAAAGCATGGCAGCGTATGGTCCCGGTGTTTGCTAGCATGCAGACAACATCCATTCCTTATCTCTCTTTGTTATCCTCAGGAGAGTGATATCATTCATGGTCACCTGGTTGAAATGAGGTGATTTTATTAAGGGGACATTCAGAGGTACCCGTTCCTGCTCGGCTGAACAGAAATGTTCCCCGCTGTTAGCCACGCGGTGGGGGGGAGGGGTGAAGTGATCATCCCAGAGAATTAGGTGTGGTGGGGGGGTAGTTGGGTTTGTGCTGCATGTTAACCCGGAAACCGCAGCCCCTCCTTTTAGATTGCAAACCCATTTTAAATGACCAACCAACGGGTGCTTGGTATGGGAAATGAGGGCGCTGCTGTTTGAAACCATTCCCACATGTTATGAAGGTTAAAAAAGCCAAAAGACTGTGGCTTACCATGGCTGCCTGCAAGCTGAATTCTGTTGCCTGGCACTGCGTGAGTGATCTCTCATACCAAACTGGCAGGCCCTCAATATAAGAGGAAAAATGCGACCTTGTAACGAAAGCACATGTGCTGTGTAATGTGAACAACAAAATTTAACGTGAAAGAGTGTACCCATTGTTCTCTAAAATGTGTCTTTTTTAACCATCTCTCCCTTCTCCTCCACCAGCTGCAAATGTTTCTCCTTCACAGAGGCTAGTGAAGATTAGAAGGAGAAAACGGCGGACTTGGGATGATATGTTCTCGGAGCTCCAGATGTCCTCCCACACTGACAGAGCACAGCAGAATGCGTGGAGGCAGACAATGTCAGAGTGCAGAAAACCACAATATGAACGAGAGGAGAGGTGGCGGGCTGAATCGCAGGCTGAAGAGAGCAAGTGGCGGGCTGAAGAGGATAGGTGGCGTCAGCTTGTTGACAGAAAGCAAGAGTCGATGCTCCGGCTACTGGAGCATCAAACTGATATGGTCCAGCGTATGGTTGAGCTGCAGGAAAGGCAGCAGGAGCAGAGACAGCCGCTACAGCCCCTGTGTAACCAACAGCCCTCCTCCCCAAGTTCCATAGCCTCCTCACCCAGACGCCCAAGAACACGGTGGGGGCACCTCTGGCCACCCAGCCACTCCACCCCAGATGATTGCCCAAGCATCAGAAGGCTGGCCTTCAATAAGAGTTAAAGTTTTAAGGTTTTAAACTGCAGTGTGTCCTTGTCCTTCCCTCCTCCCCCACCCCTCCCGGGCTACCTTGGCAGTTATCCCCCTAGTTGTGTGATGAATTAATAAAGAATGCATGAATGTGAAGTAACAATGACTTTATTGTCTCTGCAAGCGGTGCTCGAAGAGGGGAGGGGAGGGTGGTTAGCTTACAGGGAAGTAGAGTGAACCGGGGGTGGGGAGAGGGTTCATCAAGGAGAAACAAACAGAAGTTTCACACCGTAGCCTGGCCAGTCACAAAATTGGTTTTCAAAGCTTCTCTGATGCGCACTGTGCCCTGCTGTACTCTTCTAACCGCCCTGGTGTCTGGCTGTGCGTAATCAGTGGCCAGGCGATTTGCCTCAACCACCCACCCCACCATAAATGTCTCCCCCTTACTCTCACAGATATTGTGGAGCGCACAGCAAGCAGCAATAACAATTGGAATATTGGTTTTGCTGAGGTCTAGCTGAGTCAGTAAACTGCGCCAGCGTGCTTTTAAACATCCAAATGCACATTCTACCACCATTCTGCACTTGCTCAGCCTATAGTTGAACAGGTCCTGACTACTGTCCAGGCTGCCTGTGTACGGCTTCATAAGCCATGGCATTAAGGGGTAGGCTGGGTCCCCAAGGATAATTATAGGCATTTCAACATCCCCAACGGTTATTTTCTGGTCCGGGAAGAAAGTCCCTTCCTCCAGCTTTTGAAACAGACCAGAGTTCCTGAAGACGCGAGCATCATGTACCTTTCCCGGCCATCCCACGTTGATGTTAGTGAAACGTCCCTTGTGATCCACCAGGGCTTGCAGCAGCATTGAGAAGTACCCCTTGCGGTTTATGTACTCAGTGGCTTGGTGCTCCGGTGACAAGATAGGGATATGGGTTCCATCTATCGCCCCAACAATTTGGGAACCCTATTGCAGCAAAGCCATCCACTATGCCCTGCACGTTTCCCAGAGTCACTACCCTTGATATCACCAGGTCTTTGATTGCGTTGGCTACTTAGATCACAGCAGCCCCCACAGTAGATTTGCCCACTCCAAATTGATTCCCGACTGACCGGTAGCTGTCTGGCGTTGCAAGCTTCCACAGGGCTATCGCCACTCGCTTCTCAACTGTGAGGGCTGCTCTCATCCTGGTATTCTGGCGCTTCAGGGCAGGGGAAAGCAAGTCACAAAGTTCCATGAAAGTGCCCTTACGCATGCGAAAGTTTCGCAGCCACTGGGAATCATCCCACACCCGCAATACGATGCGGTCCCACCAGTCTGTGCTTGTTTCCCGGGCCCAGAATCGGCGTTCCACGGCATGAACCTGCCCCAGTAACACCATGATTTGCACATTGCTGGGGCCCGTAGTTAGTGAGAGGTCTATGTCCATGCCAATTTCTTCATCACTCTCGTCGCCGCGCTGCAATTGCCTCCTCGCCTGGTTTTGCTTTGGCATGTTCTGGCTCTGCATATACTCCAGGACAATGTGCATGGTGTTCATAGTGCTCATAATTGCCGCGGTGATCTGAGAGGGCTCCATGATCCCAGTGCTATGGCGTCTGGGCTGAAAAAAGACGCAAAACTATTGTCTGACGGAGGGAGGGAGGAGCAAGTGATGACATGGCTTACAGGGAATTAAAATCAACAAAGGTGGCTGTGCATCAGGGAGAAACACAAACAACTGTCACATAGAATGCCCCCCACCCCCAAAGATTGAACTCAAAACCCTGGGTTTAGCAGGCCGTTGATTTCACGGAGGGAGGGGGAAGCAAATGAATACAGAACAAATCTGGTCCATCTATCTTTTACATCTTAGGCTGGCAGCAGACGGTGCAGCATGACTGATAGCCATTGGCATCTTCTGGGTGCTTGGCAGAAGATGCTGCATTACGATTGCTAGCCATCATCGGTTCAAAAGGACTGCCGGCAGGACTGAGTCTCCAGGAGACAAAACATGTCTGCCCAGGTGCCTCTGACCGAACTCACTGAGGAATACGACGATGATGGATACCAGTCGTAATACACCATCTACTGCCAAAAGGCAAGGAGCTGCTGCTGTATAGCAATGCAGTACCACGTCTGCCGGCACCCAGATGACATATGGTGACTGTGAGCTGAGCTGAGCGGGCTCCATGCTTGCCGTGGTACGTCGTCTGCACAGGTAACCCAGGTAAAAAGGTGCGAATCGATTGTCTGCCGTTGCTCTGATGGAGGGGGAGGGGCCTGACGACATCTACCCTTCACCGGTGTCACGCGACACTGTTTTTGCATCATCAGACATTGAGATCTCAACCCAGAATTCCAATGGCCTGCGGAGACTGCAGGAACTGTGGGATAGCTACCCACAGTGCAATGCTCTGGAAGTCGACGCTAGCCTCGGTACTGTGGACACGGTCCGCCAACTTAATGTACTTACAGCGTTTTATGTGGGGACACACAATCGACTGTATAAAAATTATTTCTATAAAACCGGCTTCTATAAATTCGACCTAATTTCGTAGTGTAGACATACCCTGAGAGAGGTTTGCCTTCCATTCCTATAGAAGTTTCTTCCATTTCCCTTAGTGTTTTCTCCTCAGTTCAGGTCTGGCTAAGTGAGAAATGGGGAGAACTGAGGTTCCTCCAAGTCTTAAAGAATGTTCCTTGTCTGTGCCTCTAAACAGGGCAAATCTACACTGCATTTGGGAGCAAGACTCGTGCTAGCAGGGCTCACACTACTGCTCTAAAAAGAGCGATGTAGGCAGTGCTTTGATGCTGTGGTTTGGGCTGGAGCTTGGACTCCTAAGCCTCCCCCATGCTTCAGAGTCTGAGCTCCAGCCTGAGCCACAATATTTACACAGGTATTTTTAGAGTCCTAGCGCAAGCCCCACTAGCACAAATCTGTGGACTGGGTTGGGAGGCTCACTCCCAGAAGCAGTGTAGACATGCCCAAAGGGGATTGTCAAGCAGGAGTCTTGAGACCGTACATCTTTGTGTCTGAAGATTCCAGTGCTATAGAGTAAGTCCTACAGGAAGTGTAGAGATGCCACACTTCCTGTATACTTTTTATACTGTCCCTGGTTTCCTATGAGACACTTCCTCCCAGGGACAGAACCAAAGGAGCACAGCACAGGGCAGTTGCAGGCTGCAGCTACATACGGTAGTAGAAAGTTTGTTACCTCATTTCTGTACATAGCTGCTGTTCACAATAAAAAAGTTTATCTTGATACTGCTCAGCTCGTCAGTAAGATTCTACAGATCCCTTGGTTGTCTGTGACAGCGGCCAAAAAACACTTGTAGAACATATGCTCATCATCAGAGAGCACTGTATGTAAATAAACCCAAATCTGCTGTTTTGCATATGATCGAAGCTAAGTAGAACTATAGAAATCGAAGGTTGAAAATTAATTATGTGAGTTTGTCTATTCACCACCCTCTTTCATCTTGCTTCCTACAGTACTTTTCACAATGCTTTGCCAATTTCTAATTCGTTTTCTGTCCATAAACCTGTCACATTAAGAATAATGTAGGCTGCCCCAGACAGTTGCTTTATTTGTTCAGTGCACAATATAAAGAGATTAAAATTTGCCTTGAGAAATCTTGATAAGTCAGGAGGGCATTAGGGAATATTCAGAAGTATTTCAAAAGCCAAAAACAAAAAAACGCACCCTCCACACAACTTTTCAACATAAAATGAGATTTTTAATTATGCACAGGAGGAAAACAATGGCACCTACCCTTCACCGGTGTCACATGGCAAGAATCCGTTTAGACATCGATGTCTCTCCATAGTCAGGGACTTCAGAACTAACTCAAAAAAGGAAGAAAGAACAAATAATTGCTTTGTCTGTTTAGAGGATATGCTTTTTTATCTCTTACTAAATGTATGTCCAGGCACAAAGAGATGCTGATCTTGGTTGGAGCCTCTCCATACTACCATAATATAAATAAATACAAATATGTGATTCAAGAAAATATAGGCAAGCAATATATTGAAGGAATGACTGTCCGAAAAAAAGAGTGGAGGACACCAGAAAAAGAGTATAAAAAGCAGAGATGGGTCCAAGCTGTGAAATTTATATCCAGATTCCAACTTACCCTAAGTTTAGGGGGAGAAGTGGAGTTCAGATCTCAGTTCTAGTTCCAGTCCATCCTTGGTTAGCATTTTATGAGCAGGAAGATTGGATGGCTCAAGATGAATCGAGGCAAATTCAGCTTTAGCATGAGTATAACTTTCACTGAAACCAATAGGAGCTGCACCTGCTTATGCCAAGGCTGAATTCACCCGACTGTGCCTTTTACCTGTTAGTGATCGGGTTTCAGTCCATCTCAGGGAATTAATTATGAATGATTGAAGCTAAGTAATTATCACCTGACAGCAGTTTGGTATGTGAAATGAGTGGGTGGGTCTCAGTTCAGTTCCCAGTGAACAGGGGGCTACATCACCACAGCTTCCACTACATTCAGTGCTTCTGTTGGCCATCTCAGTGAAAAGCCAAGGGCTGAACATCAGTGGGGACTGGACCACGTTCTCAAACTCCAGGACAGGGTAGAGATACTCTAGTAAGACAGTATAAAGAAATCTTGTAGTGCCAGGTCATGCTGTACCTGTTCTGGGGGTAGGAGAAGGAGTCCAGTCCCCACTATCTTCCAATGTAGTGCCTTTTGAGAGCACTAAGTTCACATAAAAATACAAAAAACTGTAAAGGCTCTATTTCAATTGTTGTAACGAAGAGGTGCTAATGATTCACTCTTAGCCTCAGAGTGTATAGAAAGGCAGAACATGTGGATATCATCGATACTTGCAGCAGAGGCTTGCAGCTGGTTTCCTTTACATGCGAGCAATGGGTGGTCTTCGCTGGCCAGTTACATTTTATTGGGGTGTCTGGTGGCTCTAGGGTTACTCAGAGCTCAAACTCATAAGCACTGTTGCACATGCCTGCTTTGGCTTTCCAGAAGTTATTTCTATAGCCCCCATGATGAAAGTACTGTATCTGAATATCTCACGATCTTTAAAAAGAACGAGGAGTACTTGTGGCACCTTAGAGACTAACAAATTTATTAGAGCATAAACTTTCGTGGACTACAGCCCACTTCTCCGAAGAAGTGGGCTGTAGTCCATGAAAGATTATGCTCTAATAAATTTGTTAGTCTCTACGGTGCCACAAGTACTCCTGTTCTTTTTGCGGATACAGACTAACACGGCTGCTACTCTGAAACCTGTCAGGATCTTTAAGGTATTTATCCTCATAACAGCCTGTAAAGTAGGGGAGTATGGATATCCTCATTGTAAAGATGGGAAACTGCAGTACAGAGACACTAAGGGTAAGTGACCTGAGAGACATATTCAACTCATAAAATGGGACGTCAGCTCCTAAGTCACTTGCGCGCTTTTCCAAAGTTCACCCCAAGTGACTTGTGTAAGGTCACGCAGGAAGTGGGTGACAGAGCAGGGAACTGAACCAGGACTCCTGAGTCCCAGACTACTACCCTAACCTCTGGACAATCCTTCCTCTGTGAACCAAGATCCATTTGACAAAATAAAAGACACTGCTCGGGATCTGTATTAGACAAAGTAAACCCCACAGGCGACCCTTTTCCTGAACACATTTTTAAGAATTTAGCTTTGCACATTATTCATTCATTCATTCATTCATTCCAGATCATAAGAGATGTAAAAAAATAGTGGTCTCTTGTTCATTCATCATTACATCTGACTTCTGGCTAACAGCAACTGTGCATTACTACAGCCTTTCAACCATACTTCCTCTTTGCAATCTAACTGCTGAATGGAACTATAGTTTCCCTGAAACCTATATCACTCTAGAACACCTTGGGAATTCACTTTTAATAACGCACAGCATTATATGGTTATTAATTTTGTTGGCATGTATTGTAACAGTCCTGCACATAATGCAGTAATTTCCTGTCCATATATAAGCCCTGCGTACAGGACTTCATTGGTGGTCTGCTATCCTTCAACTTTCATTAATAGTAAGCTCATCCGACCCTTGACATGGAGCCTAGGATCGCTCATGAGAGGCAGAA
Organism: Chrysemys picta bellii; assembly: GCF_011386835.1. NCBI lineage: Eukaryota > Metazoa > Chordata > Testudines > Emydidae > Chrysemys > Chrysemys picta. The sequence continues at coordinate 18,212,818 of NC_088797.1, forward strand.
TACTTTTTGAGTGTGGAGAGAGATGTATCCAGACAAAAGAGACTAGTATTTTTTAAGTCTCTTATGATTTTGATTAGTATAGTAAGCCCATACAGATAACTTATGGGCCCACATTAATCTCAGAGATAAAACCAATGTAGTAATGCCAGGGATGAATTTAGCTCATTGGTTTACAAATAAATATTACAGCTCAATATGCAGAATGTAGGAACATGGCAATTCTGACCTAGAATGTGCAATTTTCTTCATGTCTGCAATACAATGAGGTGTGAAAAATGTTTTAGTTATTTATGAATTTTGATTCAAAAATAATTTTTTCCACCACCACCAGGAGATAACTCGACTCCATTCTACCACAGGACACTTTGGCATGAGAAAATAGGGAGACAGCTGCAGTATGTTATATCTTTGTGACTTTTCAAAAACAAAAAAGGTCTCGTTCTGCACTGAGTTGGAGGAAGCCAGCCATTCAGGATAGATTTGATCTATCAAACTGTGATTCAGATAATAAACAGCTTAAATTTATACATTGTAAAGGACCTCAAGGCACTTTACAAGCTATCTAATACATGTGGTAGTGATGATTTAGAAGACTGCACCCTTCTCTTTGTGTTAGCACTGAATCAGTACAACAGTGTGCTACCAGGTGCTATGCTGCTTGACTTGCCATCTTTTGGACAGGGTATTAATCTGGTCTTGCCCAATTATACGGCACTTTACATATGGGCAGGGTGATAACAGTGTTCCAGCTACATTCTAACTTAGAGCACTACTTTCTACCTATTTAAATTTCCGTGACATTTCACATTTTCACTATCTATCCTATACTATTGCAAAGTATTCTGTGTGATGATTCCACCCCAGTGATGGCAGCATTCCAGCAGTGGGTGAAATTATTCCTTAACTTCAGGGACAGTTCTAGCCAATGAGAAGCCCCATGAAAAGCCACTCAATTGGTCCCAAGATTTATATGAGCTCCGAACAACCTAACTCACAGTTCTGCCCTGCCAAGTGGGGGAAGGTTTTAGTTCCATCAAGTGGGAGCCAGCATGGAATGTGTCTAGAACTGATGAGTGTATTTTTCTCCAAGCAACTCAAGTAACTTCCCGCGGCAGCTGGCATGGGAGCATCAGTGGTAAAACTTATCACTAACACTTCAACCTGTCTCTGATGGGGTAAAGAGAGCCCCAGTGACTTGGAGCTGAAGGTTGAGCTGCATTGAGTTGGCTGAGGCCTTGGCTACACTCGCAGATTCACTGTGCTGCCGCGGCAGGGCTGTGAAGCGCAAGTGTAGTCGCGCCACCAGCGCTGCGAGAGCTCTCCGAGGGGAATAGCTTGCAGCGCTGTGAGTGAGCGTGCAGCGCTGCAGGCGCTGATTACACTGGCGCTTTATAGCGCTGCACTCACTGCGCTCAGGGGGGGTGTTTTTTCACACCATTGAGCGCAGCAAGTGCAGCGCTGTGAATTGCCAGTGTAGCCAAGGCCTCAGCTCACCTGCATCGCAGGGTGTTGTTTGCATTGTTGTTGTAGCTGTGTAGATCCCAGGATATGAGAGAGACAACGTGGGTGAGGTAATATTTTTTATTGGACCAACTTCTGCTTGTAAAAGAGACAAGCTTTCAAGCTTAAAAGAGACTGTTCCTCAGATCTGGGAAAGGTAATCAAAGAGTCATAGCTAAATACAAGGTGGCACTGATTGTTAAGCTTAAGGAGTTAACACATAAACCATTCAAAATGATGTGGGCAATTAACACCACTGCAGTCATAGGACAAAGAAGAGTTAGTGGGTTACAGATTAGCGTAATGAGACATGAAGCCAGTGTCTCTGTTGAGTCCACGATTTTTGGTGTCTAGTAGAGTTATTAATTTAAGCTCCCAGGATTGTCTTTTGAAGGTGTTGTGCAAGTTTCCTTTGACGACAAGGACCAAGAGGTCAGTTTTGGAGTGATCATTTTGTGACAATGTTTGACCATGGGTGGTAAGGGGTTTTGTCTTTTATCATTTTGTTATGTGAGTTCATTCAAGAGTGTGGTGATTGTCTAGTTTCACGTGGTGTTGTGATATGTAATATCTGTAAAGTACTTTGAGGTCTTTGAATGAAAGGCCTGATAGAAGTACAAAGTATCATTGATTATTTCAGAGAGATTTCTTCACTCACTACTGAAATGCAAACACCTCTGGAGTGAAACACAACAGCTGTATCTGGGACTGTACTATTGGGTCTGAGAGCTGAGGATTGGTAAGTATTTCATGTTTTCAGTCCTTCTGTTGTCAAACCCAGAAATTGAGGTGTAGTAAAACAAAACCCAGACACTAAACAAGACAGTGTCACTTGAAGCATTAATGGGGTCTCTTTATCAAGAGGGGAGGCTACAGTTTGAAAGCTACAGTCATTTTTTAGATAACACATGCACTTAATTTAAATCTTGGAAATGTTTCTTTACAAAAGAAATGCCTTGGGACCTAGAGAAAGAGAAAACCTTGCCAGAGGCGATCTGTGGGCGGGGCCATGTGGGTTTGCTGCTTGGCTTGTACTGAGCATGCTCACAGGGACTGAGCATGCTCAGTAACACTGTTGAAGCCGGCTGCCCCCCCACTATCAGCAGGCACGGGTCGTCTCTACCTTTTCCCTTGGAATGCGGATACAGACTGAAAAATGAACATATACTTTTGTCCTTCCTTCCCCCACCACCCAAGTATATGACAAAAGGGGGTTGGCATCTACCATTATGTCCAATACCATCATATGTGCTGCCCCTGAAAGCTACTCTAAGTGACTTTCCGTTGATGCAAGCTGAAGACAGGGCCGCCTGGGTGGGGGGGGCAAGTGGGGCAATTTGCCCCGGGCCCCGCAGAGGCCCCCATGAGAGTTTTTCGGGGCTCCTGGAACGGGGTCCTTCACTTGCTCCGGGGGCCCCGGAAAACTCTTGCGGGGCCCGGGCCCCCAGAGCTTCTTCCGCTCCGGGTCTTTGGGGGCAATTCGGCGGCGGGGGGTCCTTCCGCTCTGGGACCCACCGCCAAAGTGCTCCGATGACCCGCGGCGGGGGGTCCTTCCGCCCCGGGACCCACCGCCGAAGTGCCAGGTCTTCGGCGGCGGGAAGACCCCAGGCCCCTTGAATCCTCTGGGCAGCCCTGGCTGAAGAGTAAAAAATAAGAGCCCAAACCATTGATTTTAATAGGTATTGGATTGGGCCTTAAATAAATAATGTACAAGGCTAAATCCTAAAATGTGCTGAGCACCTACAATTTCCATTGAAATCAATGCACTTCTCAGGAGTTCAACACCTCTCAGGCCTTTGTATAGCATCTTTTCTCTAAAGATCCCCAAATGCTTCAGTAACAGCAACATCAGTGCCCAGCACCCCAGTGAGGAGGGCACGTAGTATTATAGCCGTTTCATGGGATGTTACACAAGGCACAGAGAAGTGATTTACTAGGGCCACACAGTGACACAGTGGTAGTTAGGACTATAACTCAAGAGTCCTAACTCTATTCTCAGTCCCATACTTTAAGCACTAGACTACCCTCTCTAAAACTCAAGCAGACCTGACAAGCCAGGAATTAAACGTTTGACTCCTTAATGTAATGGTGAGGGGGGCTATCCTATCAGTTCCCTTCTTCAGCTTTTTAAATATAGTAGCAACCTTGGAAAATACTGAAGAACTATCCTGAGACGTCTAAGTAGTTCTCACCTCTCACAATTTGCCTCCAAGAATCAGCATTTGCCTGACTCAAAAAACTGTTCTGCTTTTGTTCTCTGGCAGGTACAAGTCAGAACATTCCTATTAATCTGAAAGGATATTTTAAATTACTGGAGATTTTTCTTACTGTGTGGAGACGGTGTGTGTCTGAAATGCAAAGTAAAGGGCTACTAGCTCTGTGGAGCCTGCAGCTCAGTGGTTCTCAAAAGTTTCCGTACTGTAACTGACGTTACAACAGAAAAAGTTTCAAAACCTGGCTCCCGTGGTTTTAGGACTACCATCACATCTAGCCAAAAAGAAAGGAGGGTGGATAACTCATTGTTTTTAATACGCATTGGCTCTGGCCTTAAATAAATAAAATACATTTGGGCAGGGGCGGCTCTATGTTTTTTGCCGCCCCAAGCACGGCAGTCAGGCAGCCTTCGGTGGCACGCCTGCAGGAGGTCCACTGCTCACGCGGATTCGGCGGCATTTCTGCGGGTGATCTCCCGGTCCCACGCCTTCGCCGTACCCACCGCCAATTGCCGCCGAAGCCGCAGGACCGGCGGACCTCCCACAGGCGTGCCACCGAAGGCAGCCTCACTGCCGCCCTCATGGCGAACGGCAGGCTGCCCCCCGTGGCTTGCCGCCCCAGGCACGTGCTTGGTGCCTGGAGCTGCCCCTGCATTTGGGGGACGGTGCACAATCATAAGAGCTGCTCATCATCTACTGCAATTACCATTGAAATCATCCCTCTGGACCTGTTCTCATCTATCCTGGCAGGCATGAGCTCCAGATTGAGAACCTATGCCCAAGGTTAAAATGGGAGGCACTGATTACTGCTGTATGAAGTTGGAGAGCCATATTAATGAACTGGAATTGAAGAAAACAGATTAGCGTGTTTTGTAAGTGAGAGCTCCCTTCTATCTCCTGCAAGTCAACTGAATGCATGAGAAAGCTGCTAGATCAGCATCCTAGAGACTGAAATCCTCTGCCAAAAAGGATGGGGGGCCAGGGACAATTCTAGCCGTGGTGGATTGGTTCTACTGAGGTGGAGGACACTTTGTCCACTAGGAACTGGACTGAAGCCACTGAACTTTCATCACCTGGGTGATCAGCTTTTAGATAGTAATGAATGACCTTCAGTCTCTATTGATATGGGTCAGATTTGAATGGGTGAGCTATAAGAGAAGGCCCCAGCTTCCAAATTACCAATTTCTGAGCCACTCTGTCTCCTGGAATTTGGAATCTTTAAAGTTGACCATTATTAAAAATCCTGAGACGCTTGTGAATACTAATAAAATGTAAAGATGGTGGTTGCTGCTGCTGCCCAAATACTTAACTGAGCAACAAGCAGCGCTCTGCCTCCCAGACTCCAGTGACTTATACTGTTAGGCATTATGGACTCCAGGCAAAATACAAAAAAACACCCTGCTCTTGTCTTTAGAGACAACAGATGCTAGGGGTGCGAGGAAAAACATTCTGTGACATTAGCTTCTACCCTGTGGGGATGTCAGAAAAGCCTATCTGACGTTGGCTATGCTCTGTAACTTGAACAGTTCAGCGGTGGGAGTTTAACACACTCCTGTGACAGACACTATGTTCTTTAGCTTACTGAACAATGTGGGACTGCCTCTGTGCACACCAGCTTAAATGACTGCTCACCAGGCCTCAAGCTGCCCAAACAGTTCATCGGCTACTGCAGCTATTATGTTGCTCTGCTATAAATGGGTATCTCTGTGCTAGCTAATATGGCGGTAATTGAGCAACCAGTGTATTTACAATAGGCTAGAGGAAAATATAAAGAAATCTGGCATCTTCTCATGCCATTAGCCGCATGCAAACAGCAGTTATTATCTAGCAAAATAATCCTAAATTATAGCTATATTAAAGGGCTCAGCACAAATTCTGTTAGTGTCATCACCTCTTAAATTGTGTACTGTGCATAAAAAAATGGAGTTTTGAGGGGAATTCTTAGGGAGATTTAGCCTGGATGCCACTCTCTCCAGTTCCCCCAACTCCCTGCATTTTCCATGCTGGTTTTGAATGTTTTAAGAATGTTGGAGGCGCGGGTTCCCTAAAGCTTGCTTAGGAAGTTATGCAGTTTCATGGTGCACTGATTGCTTTTAGCCCTTTGTAAGGGCCAGGTTTCCACACAAATAGCCCACAGGGGCCCCATGCTTTGCAGCCCTCTGCTGATTGGGCTGGTCTGAAAACTGTTGAATCCATACCCCATCAGGGGAACCAGAGAGAAAGAAAACCCAGAACCAGATCCTACAATTTAGTGCCATTTCCTCAAGTCTAATCAGGAGCATATTCTCTTATAAAATATAACTATGATAACAATCCTGCCTTAGCACCGGGTGGGACTGGACTAGATGACTTACAGAGATCCCTTCCAGACCTACATTACTATGATTCTATTATTCTAATCTCCCAAAATACTGCAATAATGCAACTACAAGCTAGAGCATTTGGGACCATTACCTAGTATAGAATACTGACGTATTTTTTTAAATAGGAGTTAAGACTGGGAATCATCCATCTGGAAGGGCCAATACAATAATGATTAACTAAGGGACAGTTCATAACAGATTAGAACACATGCAAAATAAAGAGGCATCACGGAGCAATCTCTAATTAGCCTCATCTGGAAGAATATGCCTACTAGCTTGGCAGCTGAGAAAATCATGTCCCTAGCCCAGAGGGTTTTAAGCCCTGTAACACCAAGCACCGTGTGGAATTTATACTACACAGCACCGTTATTCTGAGCTGAACTGTGCTGCTTACACCTGAACTCAACCCTTGTTTTGTGGTCATGGACCCTAACCTGCAATGAGCTTGGCATGAGCAAAGCTCTCAATGCGCGATGAGGGCTCAAATTTCCAATTTACAAGAGGAAACCTGATTTCATCTCTTAATACGTAGGCTATTTCATCAGAGCTGCCGTGTGGAGAATATCCTCCACCTGAACCTGCTGCCTGATCAGGGAAGGTGCTTTTGAGCCAAAACCCATGTTATTTTAGTTTATCTGAAAAAACAAAAATTTAAATGACTTCAATGGCTGCATCCACGCTATCTAAACTCCATTAGGCATCTCCTGCCACACCAGGGCATTGAAGAATGGAACTACAAGGATCCAGTAGGATATATGGAGGCAGAAATCACTGTGGAAAAAGCAAATCTGTCACAAACAATAAAAAGAAGTTTTCAATTATGTCAGTCTCTTTACAAAACTTTGTAGCCTTGTCTACATACAGAAGTTGCAGCATCATGGTACTGACCAGTGTCAGAGACAAGGTACTGGGCTAGACAGACCTTAAACCTGTCCCCAATTAACTTAACCTAAATCAACATATGCCAGGTTTGTATCAATGGAAGAGTGACCACACAGTCATTTGCACCAGTGAATCTATTTTACAGCACACTCTTCATTAAAGTGATGCAATTTTGCGTGTAGTCAAGCCCTGAGCTAATTGTGGACCATGATTTTGGACAAACATAGCTCTTTTCCTGCTTGCTAAACATCTGCGAACAGATTGCAGTTTCCTTTCATTTATTCCTTATTTCACAATTCTCTTTTTAAATATTTTACTTTCTGGATTGCTTGTGAATATTCAAAATGTGAGCTCTGTTGGTTAGTTATGACTGGTCAGATAAATCACATGGTATTGTTTCTGTTCCTCAACTGGAGGAGCTCAAACTATCAGTATGCAAATTCCAATTTTGGCTTCCTCATGTACTTGCTTTTGAAATTTGCTTTCTGTACATAGGTTTGCTTGTAAAGCTTGATCAACTACATGAAGAGAAAGCAAAGCCTAAAGGGGCACAAATGCAGCCAAAGGAAATTATTGTAAAAATTCAAATATTTTTGAAATTATTTTTAACATTTTTACCCAGCTTTAATATTAGAAACATCACATTCTTCCTCAATCTGAAGATTTAATGCACCTTGAAAGGTCAGATTCTGCTCTATAATCCCAGGTGGCCCCATCGGCTCCAGTAGAGTTTCACTGGTATAAGTGAGAATATTAGTTCCACTGAAATTCACTGAACTACTGGCGGGCAGCGATCGAGCCAGCAGGGATCAATTCGGGGATCAATTTATCGCGTCGACTAGACACGATAAATCGATCCCCGAGCGCTCTCCTATCGACTCCTGTACTCCAGCTCGCGAGAGGCGCAGGCGGAGTCAACGGGGGCGTAGCAGCAGTCGACTCACCGCGGTGAAGACACCACGCTAAGTCAATCTAAGTACCTCGACTTCAGCTACGTTATTCACGTAGCTGAAGTTGCGTAACTTAGATCAATCCCCTCCCCCTCCCCCCCCGCCCAGTGTAGACCAGGCCTGAGATGTTCTTTCCACTTCACTATGGCACAGATTAAGCAAGGTCCTTGAATAACTTTAATAATTTCAATGGGACTACTCATATGCTTAAAGCTACGCATGTGCTTAGGTTCCTTGTTGAACTAGGGCCTATAAGCAGAGTTTTTCTATAACCAAAATAGATGATAATGACTAGCTTCCCAGCACAGAGCTGTATAAAATGCATTGCTGAATGGTTTGATCACTGTGATATTTTTAGATTTTGTCTTTTCAATTCTTGCATATGAACTTTTTATTCCATTTTCTCCTTAACATACATATTGATTTTCCAGAAACACTCTGTGCATTGTTCTGCATCACTTGCCATACATGTTACTTTTCAGGAGGTGCTCTGATAGTGGCTCAGTTGTTTGTGTGCAATTCTCTCGGGGGTGGGGAAGGACAGAAAGATCATTGTCATATTTTAAGAAACAGTGCTAGTAGTAATTTGTTGTTATGGCAACAATTTCTTACTTTAAAGTGCTCAGTATTACTCCTTGCTCACGTAGCTAACAGCTTCAGTTCCTACCTCTTCTCTGATTCAAACAGGGATTTGTCAGGGTTGCTATGACTTAGTTGGTCTCCTAATTCTATTTATTCTCTGCAGTAAGGTAACCCTTATGTTTGTCAATCATCCCAAATTAATTCCTCTTCTGATCTGTTTCTAAATAATAAAATAATATTATGTGTTTATCCAGCACCTTTCATTCAACATCTCAAAGCGCTTTAAAAATAGCTAATTCATTCTCTATGAGAGTACTAAATTTATTATTCTCATTGCACAGTGGGGGAAGCTGAAGCCAAGTAATTTAACCAAGGTCATACAGTGAGTCGTTGGCAAGGCTGTGACTAAAACTCAGGAGTCCTGACTCCCAGCCCTGTGCACTAATTACTAGATTCACTGGAATGCCAGAAATAGGCTGTGATGCTCTGTACCTCGGGAGAACACCCAGCACCCCCATTTCATCCTTGTAAAATGATTATGTGGTATCCAATGCAAAGTTTGTCATGTTGGGTGTCTTCGGAAGGCTCATGATGCACTGACCATTGTTATAGTGATGTTATAGTAATTGTTGTTACAGTAATATTATAGGTTATAATTTTATGTATATATTTATGTGTCTTCATGGCTTAAAATAAGCCCAGGAAAAAACTCTCCAAAAGCAGAGAGGCAGTTCACACCTCATCAGGGCATGTATGGGACAAACCCAGCCCAGCCTCACAGAAATAAAGAACCCTGGCCTAGGCAGCAACAAAATGATCTGTTGGACTCTTGAGTGAGTCACCCCACTTCCTTTGGTCAGTTTGGGACTGTGATGAGGTAATGCTCACCTGATGCTGAAGGGGGCGGGGCAAAACCAAGAGGGAAGAAAGAACACGATAAAAGGGAGAGACGTTTGCCATGCTCTTCCTCTCTCTTCCACCTATATCTACAGACACCACGCCAAGCGACTGAAGCGCTGATCAAAGGGGAGAGCCTGGCTGAAGAGCAACCAGCCAGCCTGTGGTGAGAAGCATCTAAGTTTGTAAGGACATTGAAAGTGTTAAGATCAGCTTAGAATGCGTTTTGCTTTTATTTCAAATTTGACCAGATCTGACTTGTTATGCTTTGACTTATAATCACTTAAAATTTATCTTTGTAGTTAATACATTTGTTTAGTCTACCTGAAGCAGTGCGTTTGGTTTGAAGCATGTCAAAGACTCCCCTTGGGATAACAAGCCTGGTACATATCAATTTCTTTGTTAAATTGATGAACTCATATAAGCTTGCAGCATCCAGCGGGCATAACTGGACACTGCAACACAGAGGCTCCTAGGGTGTCTGGGACCGGAGATATTGGCTAGTGTCTTTGGTTGCAAGTAGCTGGGAGCAGTTTATATGCCATAGGCTGTGTGTGAACAGCCCAGGAGTGGGGGTTCTCCCAGCAGAGCAGGGTAAGGCTGGCTCCCAGAGTCAAGGATTGGAGTGACCTAGCAGATCACCGGTCCTGATAACACCAGGGGAACATCACACAGGCATAAGTTCTAGACATCCCTGATAATAAGCCTGCCTGCTGTACAGTCCAATGCTTTCTTTGCTGAAGTGAGTTTACTCTGACATACCAGAGTGTTGGCACTACAGTGTAAAGCTGCTCCAAGCGTATATTGAGCTCTGCCAGCCCCCTCACCATTGGCACAGAGAGAAAGCTGTTCATGCAAGCTGTTTGATTCACAATGGTTTGCAAATACATAGTCATTTGGATCAAACAGTTACAATCCATACTAAAAGCAATTGCACAGTCCAATATTTTTTGCAAATATTTGGTTTATTACAGTCCATCTTGTCACAACATAGCACATTCTTTTCACATTGTTCCAAAGCCAACAATGGGACCTTTTCTGCTTGCTTTTTACTTTAGAAATTCGGTTCTGTCTAGCCTGGAAGACCCTACAATGACCGGTGAAATAGTGATATGATGACATCACAGGAGTCAAAAGAGTGAAAGCAGAATCATTGAGAGGGGAGGAAATGTTTAGTCAGACTACGGTATTTAACATTCTTTGTTTTTTGTTTGCTTGTTTTTAAACATCTATTTAAGGTTAATGACTAACTGTTTGGAGAAAGGATGTCTTTTAAAAGATTCATCACCCCAATCCCTTCAATTAAAGTGTGAGATTAGATGATCTTTTGACAAATATAATGGGTCCCCCATCAAAACTAGAGAAGCCAAGAATATCCCTGATATTTTTCATGTTTAAAAAAAAACAACCAAAAAACCAAAACAAAGAAAAATGTTTCAGGTCTTCTTTATCCATCCTAAAGAAACCCAAATGGTCACAAGACCAATTTTTTTAAATAATTTGCCAAATACCTTTAAATTACTTCACCAAGGACATGCAACAAGTCAGTAGCAGAGCTGGGAGTAGAGCCCCAATATACTACTTTCAGGACCACCAGATCACAAGACTATCTTTTCTCCCTTAAACCAAGTTCCAAAATGGGACCCTCATTTTAGGGTAGTGGGAAGAGCCCACCTGTTATTTTCTCATGAGGGTATTAGAAAGCATATCTAGGTTGTGGAATCTCCATCATTGGAGATTTTTAAGAGCAGGTTAGACAAACACCTGTCAGGGACCGTTTAGATCAGTGTTGGGCAACCTGCATCAAGAGTTCCCTCTAGGTACAGGAGGGGCAGGCATAGGGGGAATCCAGAAACCATGCCAGCCACACACCTGTGCTCATGACTCCATGGAGGGGCCACCGACCGATGTCCCCAGGGGGGCACAGAACCAGGATGGATGACAATCCTGGAAACAGAAGTCCTGTATTTACCCACAGAACAGAAAGAGCATAGAATCATAGAACTGGAAGGGACCTCGAGAGGTCATCTAGTCCAGTCCCCTGCACTCAAGGCAGAACTAAGTATTATCTAGACCATCCCTGACAGGTGTTTGTCCAACCTGCTCTTAAAAATCCCCAATGATTGAGATTCCACAACATCCCTAGGCAATTTATTCCAGTGCTTAACCACTCTGACAGTTAGGAAGCATGATCTAGGTTTGTTTGTCTTTTAATCTTTTCTACCGTGTTCGTCACCACTGGGCTGGTGTTAAGTAGTTTATCCAGGAGAGGCTGCACAACACGAATCAGATGTTTTATGCCAGGTGAACTGGATCTGTCCTTTTGGAAGATACCCTTCAGCAATAACAGACTGGGCTCTTAGCAAGACTGAATTTCTCTTCTCTTTTCACCCTTGACTCCTTAAAGCAGTGGTGGGCCACCTGTGGCCCGTGCCACTTCCCGCAGCTCCCACTGGCCAGGAATGGCAAACCGCGGCCACTGGGAGCTGCAGGTGGCCGTGCAAATGTAAACAAATGGTCTGGCGGCCTGTGATCTAAGTCCCCCTTTTTGTAAATGGACTGTTCAGTGCAACAAAAATAAGTCTACTCACAGGACAGTAGGCTGGGAACTTGCTGCTTTATTTAACTGCATCACAACTGGGGAGGGGAACTCCCACTGACTAAAACAGGAAATAAGGGAGCATGGCTACATCCCATAATACTCTGGGTAACCCAGTTAATACTGTCATGACTAAATCACTGGGGGTTTTTTTTTTTTTAACCCTGGAACTTCCATCCTGCCTGGGTTTTTTTATTCTTTGTCCTATGTCATTAGTAGTTTTGTGAACTCTGTGGCCCATTCCCTTCACCTGAGGGGGACAGGCCTTTTGTTGTGTTGGTTGCCTCTGCTCACCAACCCACAACTCAAATAGATTAGTACTAATTTAACACACAAACCCCTGATAACAAAAGGGGGGGGGAATAAATAAATAGGACAGCGGGTTTTTGTCTGAAAATACGAGATTCTCAGAGGCTATCTTTAAATCCAATGGTATTACCAGCACTGGGATGCAAGTATCAGAAACAACGTCTACATATGTATGTTAGACAACGTATATGTGCTAAAATATAATCCAAGTCAAAAGCAAATACACTGCAAAACAAAGTACAAATAAAATATTTCTTTGCTCCATGGCCAAAAAAAAAGGACAATACCAGTTAAGAGACCTTTTCCATCCTAGTTCTGTACTCAGTTGTACCCATTGCAATTCCATCGATGTAACTGAGGTAGCATAAGTGAGGGGAGAATTGGTCTTATGTTTGGTAAGGTACCATATAGATCCAGTTCATACCTAATTTCTACACATGTAAGACTGCCCTCTGGTGGAGGAATTAACTTTACTCTCATGATAAATATCTTCGGGGGAAAACAATTATTTACTGAGCACTATTTACAGTCCAAAGCATCAAACTGAAATAGCTGATTGACTTTTTGAGGTAATATTTCCCAAGGCAATCAAAGAAGATCCTTTCACTCCAGTGCTTGTAATGATTCTGTCATAAATGTAGAGCTATTTTTAAAAAACTGTTCTAAGGAAAGGAATGGAGAAAAAAAGTGGTGGAAAGGCTAATGTATTTACAGCAAGGTCTTGTGTGAGCTATTGCATATTGTTGGAAACATTTTAATAGATTATGGTTTTAAAAAATATAATCCCCCTTATTGCCAAGTTGCACAGAAATGCCAAAAAAGGGCCAATTTACAGATCTGAAAGCTATAGCAACCCTGCCCACATAGCTAAGGAGAGATATACTAGTAGAATAGAATTTGTTTTGGAGCAAAACCAAACAGTGAGAAAATACAGTTGCTATTATTATACGGTACATTGCTAATCACACCAAACACTCACACTGCACTAAACCCACAGACAGGCAAAATTCCCACTGACAAAAATAGGCCTGATTCTTCATTGCCCCCTTCCCCTTGTGAAGTAATTTACATCAATATAAAGGTAACGTCAAACACTGTCTTTCTGATTTGGTAGCACTTCTACAACCACTTTCCACAGGCATAATTGACTACACAAGGTGCAGGGCACTACAGAACCAGGCCCTATGCCTGTAGTAGTGCTGAACTTTTGAGTAACCTGTGGATAATAAAGTTCCTTCCTTATTACACAATGTAAATAATATACAGTATTTTGTGATATATCTGGAACATGAAATGCTCTTAATTTTCTGGTCATCTCTAACTGTCTTTAAGAATAGAGCATAGCTAGTTCACTGTTTACATGCAGAGCACAGTTTCACCCATGTGGGTCTTTGGCAGCTGTACAGGCAAATAACCAGCTCATTTCCATTTTCTGAAATGAGGAAGATGCTCTCTAGGGTGACTAGAACAGAATTGTAGCATAATGCTGAACACAAACTATACCTAGCAGGAGAGAATACTGACTATTGCTTCATTAAATGTGTTACTTGGGGTTTACAAGCAAGAAAGATCCAGGCCAGCTTCAAAAAGACAAATTGCAAAGCTAAATTGTCTAATTTACTGAGTGGGTTCTGTGAAATATTAACATGCTTATATTATACTGGAGGTTTGGAGAAGAGGGAACTTCTTGCAATTGAAAATGTTGGTTGCCTTTGGTATCCTCCTCAATCAAAATGGAATAAACCCAACTACTTCACCAGTTCTCTTATTTTCATCCAGTTGCATAACTGGAATAGAAGAATTGCCATAGCAGACCAGATCAGTGGTCCATCCAGTCAAAATGTTTCAGAGGATAGCGCAAGAAACCTCGCAGTGGACAATTATGGAATAACCTGACCATAGAGAAAGGGTACATCTATACCTACCTCCGGGTCCGGCGGTAAGCAATCAATCTTCTGGGTTCGATTTATCGCGTCTTGTCTAGACGCGATAAATCGATCCCGGATCGATCCCGGAAGTGCTCGCCATTGATGCCGGTACTCCTGCTCCGCAAGAGGAGTACACGGAGTCAACAGGGGAGCCTGCCTGCCGCGTCTGGACCCGCGGTAAGTTCGAACTAAGGTACTTCGACTGCAGCTACATTATTCACGTAGCTGAAGTTGAGTATCTTAGTTCGAAGTCGGGGGGTTAGTGTGGACCAGGCCAAAGTTTCTTCCTAATCACCATCTATTAGTGACTGATTTATGCTCTAAAGTATGAGGGTTTATATCCCTTCTAAAAATAAAAGAACAGGAGTACTTGTGGCACCTTAGAGACTAACAAATCTATTAGAGCATAAGCTTTCGTGGGCTACAACCCACTTCTTCGGATGCATATAGAGTGAAACATATATATATATATATGCATCCGAAGAAGTGGGTTGTAGCCCACGAAAGCTTATGCTCTAATAAATTTGTTAGTCTCTAAGGTGCCACAAGTACTCCTGTTCTTTTTGAGGATACAGACTAACACGGCTGCTACCCTGAAATCTAAAAATAAAATGATTTTATCTAATGTAACTGTGCATGTTCTCATTAACTAAATAAACATCTAATCAGTTTTCAAATCCTACTCTTGGCTTAAATTATATCCTGAAGTCAAGTGATGTTGCCTGTACTCAGCAATTCTGAACATCGGGTCCTAAGTGTCTCAGGCTGGGGCACCCAAAATCAGTGGCCACTTTTGAAAATTTGGCAGCGTAGTTTGTAAACCATTTTCAAATGCTGAATGGGAAGCACTCTAGCAGCATAAAATATTCTGTATAATTTTTCATTTCAAATTTGGGAGTGGGGGGGGTGTGGGCTCTGGGAGGAAGTTTGGGTGCGGGCTCTGGGCTGGGCAGGGGGTTAAGGTGTGGGAGGGGGTGAGGGGTGTGGGCTCTGGAAAGAAAGTTTGGGTGCAGGGTGCAGGCTCTGGGCTGGGGCAAGGGGGTTGGGATATGGGGTGGGGCGGAGGGGTGGTGCTTACCTCGGGTGGTGCAGCTCCCAAAGCGACCAGCACACACCCCTCCGGCAGCGGCTCCTAGGCGGGGGGACCAGGCGGTCTCTGTGCGCTGCTGCCAACAGGTGCCACCCCGCAGCTCCCATTGGCCACAGTTCCCGGACAATGGGAGCTGCGGAGTCGACGCTCGGGGTAGGGGCAGCACACAGAGACACACAATCTCCCCCCCTTCCCCCCAGGGGCCGCAGGGACATGCCAGCTGCTTCCGGGAGCGAAGCAGCGCGGAGGGAGGCAGAGCAGGCAGGGATAGTGCTAGCTGTTGCATATTGGGGCCTCCATTGGTCAGCCGAATTCTGACCTTGTCAAGTATTATCTGGCAACAATTCTTCACTGAGTCCTCCATCCAGACACACTTCCCTTGTCCTGAGCCAGCTGCTCTCTTGAAGCCAGGTCTCCTACTCTCTCCACATATAGCTTGAGACTGAGAGTCTCAAGGGTTTGGGGCATCCTTTAATGGACTGAGCTAAAGGATTGTAGACAGCAGGCAGTGCAGTAACAGCTGTAATAGGAACAACTGATCAGTCACTTGAGCATGCAATGATACATGGCCAGAGGGGGATGAGGAGAAAATGCATTACAGGGAGACGGATCAAATCTCTATCCAAGTGGGAACAAGGACAAATGGAAGAGGTTTCTATTCCCTATCTTCTCCCAGAAGATGGGAAGAAGAGGGTGGATAGTGAATAGGCCAGCAACAACAGCTGTCCTGCAGGCTGCCAGCACCTCTGCCACTGGGTGAATACTGAAGGACATCCCCACTTCCCCATGCACTTTCAGGTCAAATATTACACCAGTGGTCCACAAACATGTTGGATAAAGATTGCCAGGGAAATGAGAAATTAAATACCACTGTACTTTCCAATAGTTCTTTCAAGAGAACTCACCCCCCTTCATGACCCCCCAACATTCAGCACTGCAGAGACATTCCCTTGCAGGAGGGGGGCAGAACGAAAATTTGAAAAGGGTGTGTTTGCATATGAGTCACCAAATGCAGGGGCTAAAAAAAAAAAGTGACGTTTCATTTATTTGCTGCAATCATAACCAAGTAGAAATGAAATTATCTCCTTAAACCATTTCAATGTTAAGTGGCCAAATAAATCAACTAAATTAATTGGAGACTGGTTTGGGGGAACAAGATAAATGTCAGATGGCTAAATCTTGACAAGGTTTCTCTGCAGAATAAATCAAACTTCCCTGCAGATTGAGCAATATAGTTGGCAGAAATGCATCCGCAGTAGTACATAGTACTGTAGCACTAGTTTGTCCATATGATAATATCAAGTTGTGATGTGCAAAGACCAGGAAGGCAGGAATAAGATTAAACTGAAGAGGGCTAACAGTAAGTGGACTTCTACAATAAATTATCTGAATGGGAAAAGATCCCGCTCTCCTGGTCATGCAGTTAAATTCTCTCAAACTTACTTATGTGTTCTCTTTCTATCTTGCCTCTCCACTTATAATAAATTGGAAGCCACCTAGGACCTGACTATTGTCACGATGCAGCACACTATGGAGACAGACAGACAGACACGCTCACATACACTCTTTATTTGTATTGTAGTAGCACCTAGGAGATTCAGGCTAGGTCTACACTACCCGCCTGAATCGGCGGGTAGAAATCAATCTCTCGGGGATCGAATTATCGCGTCTCGTTGGGACGCGACAATCGATCCCCGAATCGACGCTCTTACTCCATCAGTGGAGGTGGGAGTAAGCGCCGTCAATGGGGAGCCGCGGAGGTCGATTTTGCCGCCGTCCTCACAGCAGGGTAAGTCGGCTCCGATACGTCGAATTCAGCTACGCTATTCGCGTAGCTGAATTTGCGTATCTTAAATCGACCCCCCCCCCGTAGTGAAGACCTGCCCTCAGTCATGAATCAGGCATTGTACAAAAACGTAAGAGATGGACTCTGCCCCAAGGAGTTTACTATTACTCCAAACACACCCTCAGTAATATGATCAGCAGTCACTTGGATTTACTTTAAAAAATAAGAAAAACGTGTACGTTTTTTATTTGAAAAAAATGCTGTGTGTGTTTAACTTGCATTGAGTTGGAAGACTGGGGCCAGGATCCCATCCCCCATAAATGAACAATGAATTGACTAGAGAGATTAGCATGCAGGACTATTGTGCTGGGGGGAAAACGTTTAAAATCTAGTTCTATAAATCTGACAAATACTCAATAAAGCAATGTACTGTCTTCATAAAAATGTAAAAACCTGCTATAATGCTAAATATTGAAAGAAACTTGCCTCTCATCCATCTCTGAACTGATTTAATAACTGAGGTGACTAACAGTAGCAGGATTCTCACATGGCTCTGATGGAGGCTTACAATCTCCCTACCTCTAACTACTATTGTTGCTGAAACTATCACTGAGAAGGAATTTAGCCTACCTGTTTGTCTGATGGGGGCAAGATATTCAAGATTTTTTTTTAATGATATGGATAATCTTAAACTGTTGCCACTCAGATTGGCAGCTCCTTCTCAGACTTGACTATTAACATGTCTTCAAAGCCTATCTTTTTCTAATGCTTAGCACTAGCACAGCACTCTTATTCCTAGATAGGGTGACTAGATGTCCCAATAAAATTGGGACAGTCCAGATATTTAACCCTTTGTCCCGATCAATGTATGATCGGGACGCCATTTGTCCCGATATTCAGGTAAGGAGGTGAGCGGGAGGGAGGCGCCGACTCTGTGGGTGCTCCAGGGTTGGAGCACCCACGGGAAAAAATTGCGGCCAAGCTCCCCCCTCCTCCTCCCCCTCTGCCCCCCAGCACACCACGTCCCCTTTCCTCCCCCCCTCCAGGCTTCCTGCTGCCTAACAGCTGTTTGGTGGCACTTAGCGTTTTCCAGGAGGGAGAGGGGAGGAGCAGGAACGCGGCACGCTCAGGGGAGGAGGCGAAGAGGTAGGGGCGGGGACTTGGGGGAAGGGGGTGCAATGGGGGCCGGGTGAGGGCGGTGCAGGGGCAGAAAGAGGCAGGGGGTGGGTGAACACCCACCCAGCAGAGGGGAAGTCGGCGTCATAGGGGTGAGTGGAGGGTGGGGGACTGAGGAGGGAACCCGCTCTAGCGCCCATCAATCTACTCGATTAGCCCCAAGGCCACGTCTGCCGCGGGCCCTGCAATTCCAAGACGCGCTGAGCCGACCGGCCGGGCAGGCTCAGGAGCAAACACCCTTCAAGCCTGGTGGGCCGCCTGGTTGCCATAACAACGGGTCACAACCGAGCACTGCGCGTGAGCGTGCAACTAGGCGCCTGCGTCGCACGCACTCACGTCGGGGAAGCAGAGGGAGGCCGACCCGGAAGTGCTTGGCGGCGCTTGACTTCCCGGAATCGGAAGTAGCGTTGCAGGTTCCTCAGGCGCTGCGTGCGCGGTAGTGCGCGTTGCCGCCGGGAACTAAGACGTGCGGTGCCTGGCTACCGGTGTCGGTGTATCCCCCTCCAGCACTGGGGCGGCCAGAGCTGCGTCCTTGGCAGGCAGCTCGGCCGGGGGGTCCAGGAGAGCAGCGTCCCCTGGGAGCGGGTTGGGGGTGAGCGGCCATAGGGAAAGTGGGGAGCCCGGGAGGGGGAACCCCCCAGGACAGGCCGGGCGGCAGAGGGGCCCAGGCGGCACGGGACACTCGGTGAAGCCGTGTCCCGCCCGGTCTCTGAGGTGAAGTTTCTGTGAGGGGTTACCTGCCAGGCCGCGCGCTGCTCTCAGCCCCGTGGGGCGGGAAAGGGGGGAGCGCGTCCCGCCCCCCTCCCAAAGAGCCCGGGGGGTGGGTGGCGGGGAGATCCCCCATTTTCTCGGGCAGCATTACCCTCAACAAGCGGCTTCAAAGAGTGCTGGCTGTTGGTAGGAGTGTTCCCCTTGCATGGTGAAGGCCTTAGCTTAGTCCAGGCTCAAAATACATACGGTTTGACAGCTGGGTGACCCGGCTTAAAACACACTGGTATTTATTCAGCCCCTCCTCGCCCAGATGAGTAGCATTACAAGTTGACTCCTCTATGTCATGCTTAGGCCATGTTTTTCTTTGCAGAACTGCTACTGCTGCTACTTTACAATCGTTCGGTACATAATAGACCCGCACGGGGGTCTGAAGTGCTGTCAAAATGTCAGATACTGAAGAGGCTTCTGACACCTTAGCTGAAGTGAACCTCGATGATACCCATAAACCTTTAACTGAAAATTTAGAAAGTGATCCCACCTCAAGCCTGAAAGATATCGTGGTCACTATTGGAGCTACTGTCCCAACTGGCTTTGAGTTGACAGCAGCAGATGAAGTGAAAGAGAAATTAGGATCACAGTCCAGAATAAGCAAGGACCGAGGGAAAATCTATTTTGAAATTTCAGTAGAGAAACTTTCACAGGTTTGCATGTTTTGTTCCTTGGGTAATTTTTCTAGTTCAGAAGTTTATTAGTATTCCTTTCTTACTCTTCAGGCTGGGGCTGGCCTTCTGTCCCCCCTAAAATACACATTTATCCTTGGATGTACAGGCATGTTCTAAATGGTCAATTAGTGATTTTCTGTATATGGATTGAATATTATGAATGCTAACAATTGAGTGTTCATTCTTCAGAGGTAGTGCTGGAGTCATTTCTAATGTTATGATCCTCTTCAATTAATCATATATACTGCTTTTCATCCTTTTTCACCCTTACTAATTCAGTATATTCAGCAAATATTTCACCTACAGCTGAAATGCAGCCACCCCTGGACTCAAACATGACTTCCATTAAACTGCAAACTACACAACTTGTAGATTTTTTTTAAAAATATCATAGATATCCTATTATTTCTATTCCCTTGACCGTTGTGACTAAACATGAAATGAATTTTTAAAAATATAAATTTGTCCCCCCCATCATTATCAAAACATTCTAGTATTAAAATCTACCAATTAATATATATTTGAATACAAATTATTTAAAAACCCTTCCCTCCTTTACTTACAGTTCAAGATCTAAGTTAACATTTTTTTTTCTTCCACAACAGTAAATGAAGTCAGAAGCAAGTAACCTGAAACAGTGCAAGGAGTTTTTCTCCCTGTTCTAACTTATGTTTTTATGATGATCACATGTGGTGCTGAAAAGGAGCTATGTGCACACAAACAATAGTAGTGGAAAAAGAATGACAGAAACTAAAAATATGTTGCGTTTTTACAATATTAAAGCATCAAATATCCAGCCTCAAAATAGTTGCACTGCTGTACCTTAAGTCTAGATATAACCAGACCAAGTTTTAATTACAGACATTTACATATGGCTACTAACATTACCATTGTTTGTAATTTATTTTAGGTTCATCGTTTAAGATCAGTGGATAATTTATTTGTTGTTGTTCAGGAGTTTACAGATTATCAGTTTAAAGAAACTAAGGTAAGCTGTCTTTGTACCCAGATCTTCAGATAGTTGTGATTATTTTTTAAATAAATGAAAATAAAAAATAAACACATTCAGTTCTTCATAAGGAAATTCCTGGATGAGGATTTTTTTTTTCCATGTAAGAATAGATTTAAAATTGTTTAGTCTTGGGGGCTGGGATCGTTTTTATTTTGTATGCCATATACTTTCTAGGTTCCTCTTAAATGTTTGTTCAAATGAAAGAACCACCCGGTAGTCTAGCACTATTCCATATTAGTTGCATATTTTGCTCAGGCAAAGTCCAGGATTGGAGTAGATGGGGTGTTGCGGGTCAGATTGAGGTGCATTATCAAAATTGACTATAGACAGTCCTTTAAATAATGACTTCTTAGTCCTTTAAATAATAATAATAATATGCATTCCTTCTCATCACTAAATCTCAAAGTGCTTTACAGAGGGAGGTAAGTCTCATTATCCCCTTTTTACAGATGAGGAAACAGACACGGGGGGGGTGAGATGTGACTTATCCCAGGTCACCCAGTAGTATTTCAGAGTTGCCTATAAAATTTGCCAAAACACATTATTGAATATTCTGGTCATCCTGTGATCTTGTATAGGAAGATGCTCTAAAGGATTTGGAGGACCTGGCTAAAAAACTGCCCTGGACTGACCCTTTGAAAGTATGGAAGTTAAATACCAACCTAAAGAAGAGAAAGACAAAACATAAAAAACAAAATCAACAGAATGGTGCAAGCAAAGAAAAGCTGTATGATGATGGAGGAAAGGACAGAGCAAATCAAAAAGATGCTGATAAAGAGTTGCTTGACCACGCACAAAATACCCCAAGCTTGAAATCTGCTGAACAGAACACAGAAAAGACACAGGAAATGATCCTAGCAGATGACCAATCAGATGGCAAAGATGAATTCCCGACTATAACTGGAAATGAAAACCAAGCTGGCGACTGCAAGAAAGGTGAAGTAGAAGCTCAGGTGCTGAAATTCCGTGTTACATGCAATAGAGCAGGTGACAAACATTGTTTTACATCGAATGATGCAGCAAGAGATTTTGGTGGAGCTGTGCAAGATTACTTCCAGTGGAAGGCTGACATGACCAACTTTGATGTCGAGGTACAATGCACCAGTATTTTTCAATAATATTCACACATATTTACACCTATAAATGAGTTGCTGCTTTACTTCAGAGCCTTCATGTATCTTTGCTTAAGCCAATATGTTTAGATGACATTACCGCTCCAGGGGAGAAAGTTGTTTCATAGTAGAAGCAATGACATAAATTTGATTTCTTAGAATAAAATTAATCACAGTTTATAAATACCCACATAGATAACATAAATTTGATAGTGAGCTCTTCAGTCTACCGGGCAAAGGTATAACCAGATCCAATAGCTGGAAGTTGAAGCTAGATAAATTCAGACTGGAAATAAGATGTAAATTTTTAATAGTGTAATTAACCGTTGTACCAATTTATAAGGATTGTGGTGTATTCTCTATCACTGGCAATTTTTAAATCAAAATTGGATGCTTTTCTAAAAGAGCTACTCTAGTTCAAACAGGAATTAATTCAGGGAACTCCTATGGCCCGTGGTAGCAGGAGAGCAGTCTAGATGATCACAATAGTCCTTTCTGGCCTTAGAATCTATGAATCATATGTGCATGAACCAGCTGGACAGGAAAAAATATTAATATCAGGTACTGAGTAGTTAATGTCAACTTGTGGTTTCTCATTATGGGAAGTTGGAGACTTGGAAATTAGGTTCAATCTTAAATGAACATCTTTTGTGTGTATGGGGCAGAGTGAGGGAGAGACCTGAAATGAAGCATTTATGTTGGCTCAGTATCCTTGAATACAATTCTCAGTGTTCCCTACTGGTTAGGGTACGCTACTGGGAACCAGAAGAACTGGTCACTTACCCAATATCTGCTTCATAACCTCATTTTATTATTTACTTACTTCAGAGGAGCATTTAGCTTAATGTTGAGTGCTTTGAAATCTTGGATTTAAAAAAAAAACTATGTATGTGCAATAATAATGAGCTTTAGACAGACCCCAAAATATTATTAATGAACTTGAACACTCACATAGCACTTTTCTTCCAAGATCTCAAAACTCTTCATAAACATTACTACTACTTGTAAAGAATCCTGTAAGACTAAAGCACAGTGTAAATATTTAAGTACACTATTTAAAATTTCTGTTACTCCTACATAGTAGTTAACTTTATCCTAGGTTCTCTTGAACATTCACAATAATGAAGTAGTGGTGGGCATTGCATTAACTGAAGAGAGTCTTCACAGAAGAAATATTACACATTTTGGACCCACAACTCTTCGCTCCACCCTTGCTTATGGTATGCTCAGGTCAGTGCAGTCACTTAGTTGTGTATTATTTTTAATTGCCATGTAATGTTGTTCTAGAAACTAAGCTACTTGACTCTTTTCTGAAAAGTCCTTTTTAATTATAAACAAACAGAGTTCAAACAAACATCATGAACATTTTGTAATGATTTATAATCACTATCATTTTGCAGCCCAGGGAAAAAAGTGTGCATTGACCATAGCCTGTGCTTGTAACACTTTGTTAATGGCATCCTTATATGTCACTGTATATAAAGTTAACTAAACATTGTTTCCAAGTGGTTACTAACATTTCCTTACTGTATGGGAATAGTATAATTTGAAGAATTTAAGTAGTTCTCCAGTTTACCTTGTCTGTAGAAACTTTTGCATCTGTTAAAACTTTCCTTTAATATAGTTTCTTCTGTTCTTCAGGCTCTGTGATCCTCAGCCAACTGACATTATAATTGATCCAATGAGTGGAACAGGGGCTATACCAATAGAGGTAATCCTTCTTTTGTTCTTTATTTAAATTAGGAAAGTGGCCTAAACAGTGACATAACTGAATCCTGTATATTTTAAGTGACTCAAATACATGCTGGGTAGCTTACTGATACTCAGCAAGTGAAGCAGCCAAACATCAAAGATCTCCTCAACTTTCAAACTACTACAAATATACTTACTCTTAGTGGCTTCACCTTCCTCATGCAAGCTGCAGAGGGAAGAAACTAAATCCCAGAGTATTGTCAGGTCATTGAAAATGCATGATATATGAAATGGATATATTACAAGGAATATTGAAGCTGAAAGTTGACTGTTACTGCTTTATTCTGCCATTTACAGGTAGGTTACTGTTTCTTTGGCTCTTTTTAATTCACCAATTCCAGCATAACAGATTTTAATCAATTTTTTTTCCATTTTCAGGGGGCTACTGAGTGGCCTAGCTGTTATCATATTGCAGGTGATAACAATCCACAGGCTGTGAAAAGAGCAGCAAATAATATCTGTTCTTTGTTGAAGAAAAATCAGAATAAAGAAAGGTAAGAAGTGTACGTGGATTTGTGGCAAGCTGTTTGTATAAAGAAATCCCTTTCTCATGGATTTGTTTCATTTTGTTTTTAATATATTCCTGTTTGACATAATACCATGGGTATTTTTTATTTGAAAAACCTTTTTGAAGTAATAAATCATGCCTGATATTGAATGCCTTTATTTGCAGTGGTACTTCCTGGGGCATACCCATCGATACCATTCAGTGGGATATCTGCAATCTCCCCTTGAGGACCAGCTCTGTGGATGTTATTGTAACAGACATGCCATTTGGAAAGAGGTGCAAATCATCATTTTGAAATAGTTTTTAAGGTTACTATATTTGACTGAACCATGCAGCAGCATTTCCTATTGCTACTATCACTAAAAGTCTGCTAGAATTTTCAGGCTCTCAGACTCTGCCATAATTCTTGTCAGTACTTTTATAGGCTTCAACAACTTCAAAACACTTCACAAATTCTGAAAATTCACTTTACTTTGAAACATGGTATACAATGTTTAATCCAAGCATTTCTAATTTTCAAACTAATCCGTGTAGCAGTTTTAAGATACAGATTACAAAAGCTTCTGCCAGTTTCACGGTGGCTTTTATATCATTGTGTTTTTGGAGGGTTTCATAGAACACCTTGACTCCTAATAAATATATTCAGGAAATATTGATAAAAGCCCTTATTTCATTAAAGTGCATACAGTTACAAGACATTGAGAATCACCTTTTAATTCAAATAACGTATTGGAAACTTCCATGAAATAGCAGCAACTTATGTATTGCAGTGATTTGTCTGAGAGTCAGACCTGCTTATTAATACCTAGATTTGGGAAGAGTGGTTGGGAGGGAGAGGATTGCAAGTCACTTGTAGTTGCTAGATGTTTGTAACTTAACCATGTTGCTGTTGCTATAGCTTTTAGAGAAAGCTGCCTTACTACTAGAAAAGGCACTTGAGTGCTTTTTCTATGAGGTAATTTAATTACTTGATAAACTAACTGATGCAGTGGAGCATTAGTAATATGTCCTTTTATTGGAAGTAAAGGTGGAAAGGAAAAGCAAAAATGCTCAAACTAACCCATGCAAGAAAGACTAACTGAAAATGAACTGTTTTCAACTGCTCTGCAGCAGCCTGCTCACTGTACAAGTCGAAATTTTCGTTCTAGGATAGGATCTAAAAAGAAGAACTGGGATCTCTACCCAGCTTGCCTTTTGGAGATGAGTCGCATCTGCAGGCCTGGGACAGGGAGAGCTGTACTACTTACCCAAGACAGGAAATGTTTTGCCAAGGTATAGAATCACAGATTAGTTCTTAGGCGTTTTTTAATTATTTTTTTTTTTAATTCTTACAAACCCCCTCAAAGACAGAGAAAAGTCAACTTATGCATCAGGCCTAAAATTGTGTTCAAAATGAACTGATAGTCAAATTTAAAATGTTCTTTCTAAACTAGATGCTAGACTCTCTTCTGCAGTAGTCACCTTACAGATTCACCTCCCTTTCTAAGGAATAGATTTCTGCTGTTTAAGTTTTAGAAGTGATTAGACCTAAATTACAAGGATGAACTTAATAAAAAACATGTAAAAGTCATGCTTCTGACAGTACACCTCTACCCCGATATAACGCGGACGGTAAAGCAGCACTCCGGGGGCCAGGGCTGTGCACTCCGGTGGATCAAAGCAAGTTCGATATAACGCTGGTTTCACCTATAACGCGGTAAGATTTTTTGGCTCCCGAGGACAGCGTTATATCGGGGTAGAGGTGTATATTGTCTGTATAGAAAAAGACGGTTACTCACCGTTGTAACTGTTGTTCTTCGAGATGTGTTGCTCATATCCATTCCATTAGGTGTGCACGCGCCGCGTGCACGATCGTCGGAAAATTTTCTACCCTAGCAACACCGGCAGGTCGGCTGTGGAGCCCCCTAGAGTGGCGCCTTCATGGCGCTGAATATATACCCCAGCCGACCCGGCGCCCCCTCAGTTCCTTCTTGCCGGCTACTCCGACAGTGGGGAAGGGGGGCGGGTTTGGAATGGATATGAGCAACACATCTCGAAGAACAACAGTTACAACGGTGAGTAACCGTCTTTTCTTCTTCGAGTGCTTGCTCATATCCATTCCATTAGGTGACTCCCAAGCCCAACTTAGGTGGTGGGGTCGGAGTGAGACATTGCTGTGTGCAAAACAGCTGATCCGAAGGCAGCATCGTCCCTGGACTGCTGCACTAGTGCATAGTGAGCTGTAAATGTGTGGACTGATGACCAAACCGCAGCTCTACAAATGTCCTGGATCGGAACTTGCGCCAGGAAAGCCGTCGAGGAAGCTTGGGTCCTCGTGGAGTGAGCGGTGAGGTGCGGTGCTGAGACACCTGCCAGGTCATAGCAAGTCCGGATGCAAGACGTAATCCAGGAGGATAGGCGTTGTGAGGAGACCGGGGAGCCTTTCATTCTGTCGGCCACTGCAACAAAGAGTTGCGTCGTCTTTCTAAATTGCCTTGTGCGGTCAATATAGAAGGCCAGGGCCCTGCGTACGTCCAGAGAATGCAAACGTTGATCCTGGCGGGTAGCATGTGGTTTAGGATGAAAGACTGGGAGAAATATATCCTGGTTGATATGAAATGGAGAAACCACCTTAGGGAGAAAGGCAGGATGTGGGCGAAGCTGCACTTTATCCTTATGGAAAACTGTGTAAGGGGGCTCGGATGTAAGCGCCCTGAGTTCAGAGACGCGCCTTGCTGAGGTGATGGCTACGAGGAAGGCTGTCTTCCAGGATAGGTACAGAAGTGAACAGGTGGCCAGTGGCTCGAATGGAGGACCTGTGAGCTTGGAGAGAACCAGGTTGAGGTCCCACGTCGGAACGGGCTGACGTTGTTGTGGGTACATCCGGTCTAATCCCTTGAGGAATCTAACGACCATCGGGTTAGAGAATACCGAGGACGTGAGTTCCCCTGGGTGAAAAGCCGATATAGCGGCCAGGTGAACTCTAATTGAAGATAACGCCAACCCCTGCTGTTTTAGGGAGAGGAGATATTCCAATATGAGAGGAATAGGTGCCTGTAACGGGGACGTGTCTCGTTGTTCGCACCAACAGGAGAACCGCTTCCACTTGGCCAGGTACGTGATCCGTGTTGAGGGCTTCCTACTGCTCAGCAGAATCTGTTGGACAGAGTGCGAGCATTGCTGCTCTGCCTGGGTGAACCATGGAGCAGCCACGCCGTGAGGTGGAGTGATTGCAGGTCGGGGTGACGCAGCCGGCCGTGGTCCTGAGAGATGAGATCCGGACATAATGGAAGCGGGATCGGTGTCTGAACCGAGAGTTCCAACAGTGTGGTGTACCAATGTTGTCTCAGCCACGCTGGAGCGACCAGAATTACCTGTGCCTGGTCTCTGCGCAATTTGAGCAGTACCTTGTGGACCAGAGGAAATGGAGGAAAGGCATAAAACAGGTGGTCTTTCCAGGGAAGGAGAAACGCATCCGAGAGGGAGCCCGGAGCTCGACCTTGCAGGGAGCAGAACACGTGGCACTTCCTGTTGTCTCGAGATGCAAACAGGTCTATCTGGGGAAACCCCCACTTCTGGAAAACGGAATGTATGATGTCCGGACGGATAGACCACTCGTGCGTCTGAAAGGACCTGCTGAGTCGGTCCGCTAAAGTGTTCTGGACTCCAGGGAGGAACGATGCCGTGAGATGGATTGAGTGGGCGATGCAGAAGTCCCACAGGCGAATGGCCTCTCGGCATAGAATTGACGAACGTGCTCCTCCTTGCTTGTTGATGTAAACATGGCCGTGGTGTTGTCGATGAGAACTAACACACAGCGGCCACGTAGGAGGTTGAGAAATGCCTGGCACGCCAGGCGCACCGCCATCAGTTCCCGAACATTGATGTGCAGAGCTATCTGGGGTGCAGTCCACAGGCCCTGGGTATGGTGTTCGTTGAGATGGGCGCCCCAACCCAGAGACGAAGTGTCTGTGACCAGGTGCAGAGAGGGTTGTGGGGCGTGAAATGGCATCCCCTCGCAAACCACATTGTGATCTAGCCACCAGGTGAGGGAGGTCAGGACCGAGTTCGGGACCGTGACCACCATGTTCAGGCTGTCCCGATGTGGGCGGTATATTGATGACACCCAGGTCTGGAGTGGGCGAAGCCGAAGTCTGGCGTGCCTGGTTACATACGTGCAGGAAGCCATGTGACCCAGCAGGGTAAGGCACGACCTCACCGTGGTAGTCGGGAAGGCCTTGAGCCCTTGAATGAGGCTCGTGATGGTGCAAAAGCGGTTGTCTGGCAGGATGGCTTGTGCACGTCTGGAGTCTAGGACTGCGCTGATGAATTCTATTCTCTGGGTAGGTTCTAGAGTGGATTTGTCCTTGTTGAGTAGGATGCCCAACTCATTGAATGTGTGCACTATTATGTGGACGTGAGCTCGAACTTGCTCTTTGGTGCGACCGCGTACCAGCCAGTCGTCTAGGTACGGGAACACCTGTATCCCTTGCCGACGAAGGTACGCTGCCACGACAGCCATACATTTCGTGAACACTCTTGGGGCCGAAGATAGGCCGAAGGGAAGGACTGCAAATTGGTAGTGCACCTTGCTTACCACGAATCGCAGGAAGCGTCTGTGAGGCGGGTAGATTGCAATATGAAAGTATGCGTCTTTCATGTCGAGGGCGGCGAACCAGTCTCCAGGATCGAGGGAAGGGATAATGGCCCCCAAAGAGACCATGCGGAACTTCAACTTTACTACGAATTTGTTGAGTCCGCGCAAGTCCAAGATGGGTCGCAGACCTCCTTTGGACTTGGGAATGAGGAAGTAACGGGAATAAAATCCCCTGCCCCTTAACTCCACTGGAACCTCCTCTATGGCCCCCATAGCAAGGAGCGTAGAAACTTCCTGTATAAGAAGTTGCTCGTGAGAAGGGTCCCTGAAGAGGGACGGGGAAGGGGGGGAGGAGGGGGTGATTGAAGAAAACTGGATAGCGTATCCCCTGTCCACCGTGCGAAGGACCCAACGGTCCGAAGTTATAAGGGACCAAGCACGGTGGAAATGGGAAAGGCGATCCCGAAAGGAGGGGGCTGGATCCTGGGGGATGACTGGGGCGCCGTCCTCGACCGCACCTTCAAAAGTTCTGCCTGGGGCCTGAAGGTGGTCTAGGTGGCCCCTGGTTCTGACCGGGTTGAGGGCCGGTCCACCTTCTTCTACCACCTCGCCCTCGCCTCCGGGCCGAGTCCTGTCTCTGACGAGGTGGGGGGGGGGGGTAGAAGCGCTGAGGCTGAGGCCTAAATGGCCTGCGCTGAGGGCCCGCAACATGCATCCCCAGGGAACGCATGGTTGTCCTGGAGTCCTTGAGGCTCTGTAGGCGAGAGTCCGTCTTCTCCGAGAACAACCCCTGTCCTTCGAAGGGCAGATCCTGCAGGGTTTGCTGCAGTTCCTGAGGCAAACCCGAAACCTGGAGCCAGGAGATCCTCCGCATAGCGATACCTGAGGCCAGGGTTCTCGCAGCAGAGTCCGCTATGTCCAAGGAGGCCTGTAAGGAGGTCCGAGCCACCTTCTTACCCTCCTCTACCAGGGCTCCAAACTCCTCCCTGGACTCTTGGGGAACCAATTCCTTGAACTTCCCCATAGAGTTCCAGGAGTTAAAGTTGTAGCGGCTCAAGAGCGCCTGCTGGTTAGCCGCTCTAAGTTGCAGCCCTCCGGCTGAATAAACTTTACGGCCAAACAAATCGAGGCGCTTAGCCTCCTTCGATTTGGGCGCTGCGGCCTGCTGACCGTGGCGCTCCCTTGCGTTCACTGATGCCACCACCAGTGAACACGGCTGGGGGTGGGTATACAAGTACCCGTAGTCTTTGGAAGGAACAAAGTATTTCCTTTCCACCCCTCTCGCTGTGGGTGGGATAGAGGCAGGAGTTTGCCATATCGTAGTTGCATTCGCCTGTATCGTGCGGATCAGGGGTAACGCCACCCTCGATGGGGCATCCGCCGCGAGGATATTCACGATGGGGTCCTGCACCTCCACTATCTCCTCCGCCTGCAGGTCCATATTACGGGCCACCCTACGCAGGAGATCCTGGTGAGCCCGAAGATCTATTGGAGGTGGACCTGTGCACGATGTGCCCGCCACTGCCTCATCCGGAGAAGAAGAGGAAGATGCCTCCGGTGGTACAGGATCCAAGGGAGGGTCCTAGTCTCCCTGCTCCTGGGCCGGAGCATCACCTGCGCTTGGGTCCAGCACGTCAGGTGGTGCGGACACGGAAGCCTCCATGCCCCCTGGCGGAGGCCGAGAGATGGTGGACTCCGGGGCCCTTCTAACGGAGTGGCCCGAGCGAGAGGTCGAAGCTATTGGAGCCCCTTGCGCCTGATGGTACGCCCACGGGGTCCAGAACGACCAGTGAGATGGGCCATGAGTATGGTCCTCTGTTATCTCCTGCCAATGGCCCAAGTCCTGTTCCTCGGCTTGCCCCTGAGGGGGGTATGCCGATCTCGATAGGTCCTCAGAGGAGCGAGACACCGATCTCGATGGCCATGGCGGTGCCGAGAGCGTCGAGACGAATCCCGTGGGCTGCGGTGCCGCACGGTGCCGGTCCGGAGATGTTCTATCTCTACGCGGTGCCGGCGATCGGTGCCGGGACCGCGACCGGTGCCGATGACCTCGTCGGTGCCGGGAGTCGGATCTGGACCTCGACGACGACCTGGAGTAGGCCCGGTGCCGGGAGCGGCCTCTCGACGTCGAGCGTCGATCGTAGCGGTGCCGAGAACTACGTCTCGATGTTGATCGGTGCCGACGATCATAGCGGTGCCGAGACGTAGAGCGGTGCCGCGACGAAGATCTTGGCCGCGAGTACGACCGGTGCCGAGGTGATATTCGGCGCCGGGACTGCGAGCGGCGTGGGGACCTGCTTCGGGACCTGGACCGGTGCCGTGGTTCCAGCCCTTGCGATGGAGGGCGCATCAAGGCAGGTTTCCCCCTAGACTGGACCGGACGAGTCAACGGTGCCTGCGGTGCCAGTGGTTGAGGCGGTGCCGGCTCCGTGAGAGCTATTAAGTCTCTCGCCGCCGCGAAGGTCTCTGGAGTCGACGGGAGGCACTGTATCACCGCCGGTCTCGGTGGAGACGCTATCTGCACCGGACTCAACGGCCTCGGCGCCGGAGTCGACGGTGCTGGAGGCACCTGTTTCCGGTGCTCCACAGGCGGACGCGGCTCTACCCCCGGCACTGGGGGAGCCGGCGTCTTCGGCACGGAGGTCCCCGTCTTATGGGCTTTTTTATGCCCCGGGGATAATGACCGGCGCCGAGGCACTTGTTGTGCTTGCGGTGCCGACGAGGTCCGGTGCCGGGGAGGCTTGTCCGACGCCACTCGCGTGGTCGGCATGGCCGGTGCCGCCGGGGCACTGCGCACCGAGGTGCTAGGTGCCGGGGCCTGACTCGTTGATGGAGCGTCCGGACTAAGTGCCGCCTCCATAAGGAGTTGCCGGAGCCGAAAGTCCCGCTCCTTCTTGGTCCTTGGTCTGAAGGCCTTACAGATCTTGCACTTATCTGTTTGATGGGACTCTCCCAGGCACTTCAGACAGGAGTCGTGCGGGTCGCTCGTGGGCATAGGCTTAGCGCAGGAGGTGCACTGCTTGAAGCCGGGAGCGTTGGGCATGAGCCCGGCCCCGCGGCCGGGGGAGAAAGGGGGAGACAACCCCCTTAACCCCCTTGAACTATTATAACAACTAGTAACAAATGATCAATTTCTAAAAACTTTAACTATAAACAACTAGAACTATAACTATAACTGTGAATAACTAACTAAGCTAGGGAGAGTGGAGAACAGCTATGCCGCGCTCCACAGTTCCAACGACCGTCAGGGGCGGTAAGAAGGAACTGAGGGGGCGCCGGGTCGGCTGGGGTATATATTCAGCGCCATGAAGGCGCCACTCTAGGGGGCTCCACAGCCGACCCGCTGGTGTTGCTAGGGTAGAAAATTTTCCGACGATCGTGCACGCGGCGCGCGCACACCTAATGGAATGGATATGAGCAAGCACTCGAAGAAGAACTGTTGATACACCATGTCATCCAGGTCAAATCTGAATCATTACTACAAATTTAGAGAAATTTACCTTTCAAATTTGACTTCCTTTTCTATTGTCTTTCAGATTTCTAGGCATGTTACAAAAACTAAAAGCACACATATGCTAACTGAAATATCTTCAGACACTCTTGGGGAAAAAAATAATACACCCCACTATATCTCCCAGCTCCCTTAAAAAAATCAGCCCAATTCCAAAACTAACTGATTCTCTTCATATATTTGTCCTTTGCTCCTTCCACTCAGAAAGCCTAGGAAAACTGTCTTGCAGGTCACTGAAGCCTAATGGGTGAAGTGAATTACTAAAACATAACATATGGCACACTGTTCAACTGTGAATAGGTCAGAAAAGCAATTTAAGTGCAACTACTTACACATTCAGGATTCCCAAGTGTTGACCTGTACATCCCAAAAGTGAAGGAGAATATAATAAACTTACACACAAAATGATAATAAGAACATTAAGGTAGCAGAGTCAAGCACGTAAGTTAGGAAATATGGGAATTAAAATTGCTCGTGCAACCTTAATTCAACCCCCTTGCATATGTGCATTATGATAGTCTTGATGCACATCATATAGGAAGTCCATGGCAGAGCCAGGAATAGAACACAGCTTTTCTAGACCTGTATCTTAACACAAGAAAACTTGCTTTCTCTTCTTGCATGCTTCTACCTAATTCACTGTCCATCCTGTGTTCAGAAAGAGGCAAGGGTTCTGTACAAAAACAGTATGTGATCATATCAGAGTATCAGTGCACACACCCAAGGCACTAAATGAAGGTTGCATGGGCAACTTTAATTCTAGCATTTCCTAATTTTGCAACATTAATATTTTTACATTTCAAAGTTCCTGCTCCAATGCATGGAAAGTGCTAAAAGAAATGTTTGGCAGATTTTTTAACATTGGTGCAGCTATCACTTCCCCTAACCTCATTCTTGGAAATAGAATAATTTTCACTGAAGCTTTAAAAAAAAAAAAAATCACTCAAGGAAGAATGAAAATTGCCTAGAAAATTTTAGCTTTCAATTATTAAAGTTTGGCAAAAATTAGTCTCTGAACACAGAGGCTCATAATGGAAATTGTTAGACAACCTTATTCATAGGCTTCAGCTCCACCTATACTAATTTTCACTTTTTTTTTTTTTTTTTCATTGTAGGCCTTGTCAAAAATGGGACACTTGTGGCAAAAGGGTCATACAGTCTGGGTGAATGTAGGGGGACTTCATGCTGCAGTTTATCTTCTGAAACGTACCTTGGAAAGAGCAGGAGAGAAAAGATCATACTGGTAACCCACCTGTCAGCAAACATACCAAGCAGCATCCACTTGCCTGAATTTCTTGGAAAGCTGTTTGCTGAGTGTATGCCTTAGATTTCTGTTGAGAATACTGGTCCAAGGATCAGCTTGAAAAGCGTCATTTCCACTGTGTACTCTGGAACCTTTTTATTTTATTTGAAACCAAGTAGAAAAAAAGCAAATCCACCAACAGAATTACTAATTCTTTCCTGTGTATATGAATCTGCTTTACCATGTTTGTGACATTTTTCACTTAAATTTACATGTTTTCATATTCACACGGGAACTAGCAGGGTAACTTTGCAAAATGGTAGAATGTGTGTGAAGATCTTAAACTGCTGATGTATAAGACTACTGAAGACTGTCTTCTTGGCTGTCTTTAGTTAGAGGAGTTTTTTGGTAATAGTGTTGCTTTATGGAAAGATTTTTTTCCAATGGAGAGATGTCTCCTTTTTGTTTCATTAGTTAATAGCATTGCCAAAATGTAATAAGACTAACACAAAGTAGTGCCTCCATTTATGTTTTGCTAGAAATGGCATCTGCTTTGCACTACAGTACCTTGATACTGCTGCCTCTGTTCTCACCTGCTACCTCAACTAAGTGCTAATTCAGTAAATGTTTACGTATTATGAATCCCTGCTGTAGGTGGGGTAGAGAAATGTAAAAAGGGGCCTTAGCAAAGTGTTTGTTTAATTTAAAAAATTGTGAAATACTGTAGCACTCTTCATATACTACTGCATATTTCTTATGTTTGGGTGGACAGATTTAGACTAGAACATGATGGCTGAGATACATTTGAATTCAACAGGCTGACTAAAAGATGCTTTAGCTGTGCCACCACCTCAACAGGAATGTGGTAACAGTTGGAGGAATGCAAGCTCTAAAAGTGATTTTTTTGTCCCTACTGTAAATGTACAGTAAGTGTTTCTCAAGGCTGCCATCCCTCTTGTACTGGGGTAAAATGATAGTTACCAGTTTGTCAATCATCTTCTTCAGAGAGTTCATGCCATCCTTCACTGTTGAAAGTGTTTAAGGGTGGAAGAGTAAATATTCAAGTTCTAGATGTTTTGGATAAGAGTTAGGTTCTGTAGGATTTTCCTGTCTTAGTTACATTCATTCACCATTTCTTGTTCTGTAGTAGACTTTCATGCAGCCCTTAATACCTACTGAACAAGACTCTTCATATAGGAAATAAAGCACCACCAACATTACAATTCTAATAAAAAGGGTATTCTATCCCTCTATAATTCTTTTGCTCTTACAAGCATGTTTGTCCCATGGCAATGTAACATTCAGCCACAGGGCACGGATGTTTTGTTGTTCCTCAAAAGTTCTTTGTTGCACTGAGCTTTTATTTTATGATTTTACCTGAATATAATAAAAAGTCTTAACACAGATTAGCTTGCATTTGTTGTAGTTTTATTTGCTATCATTAGCTGTAACAAAGAACAAGCTTAAAGTAACTTTAAATATTTCAAATGCAGAAGATGCATTTTTATCAGTTTTCTTAACAAAAGATTCAAATAAAATCAGTAACGTGCCACTCATCCCTTCTCTCCTAGACTGAACCATCAAGTGAGGATATTTTCTTGAAAATATACACACTAACACCTGAGGAGGAAAGCAGTCCTCACAGATTTGAGTCCAAGGATAGAAAACAGGCATTTTACAATATTTTAAATACATAATTATAAAAACAGTTGCCAATGAAAGTGAATCAATTTGTTTTAAGTAAACAAGTAACTGGAGGTGGGAATATACTTCGGATTCAATTAAGTTACATACACTAAAGCATGATTTTGTCATGTTTGAAAATGTAAAACAATCACCTAACAGTAAAAGAAATAAGTACAATTGAAAAGGTTAATTAAGGCAGTTTATTTTAAAAGTAAAACCCAGGGTGGCGACAACACATGATAGCAGCTTCTTTGCTGTTTTTTCAAGGCTGTCAGCCTGTTCGTTCATATAAACTATAGAATTCCACAACTTTGGATTCAACTTCTAAGTGTATAAAATAGTATTCTACTGCTTTTCACTACAGCAAATTCTGCATTTTTCATGCACTATTTTCTCCAGCAGCAAATATTCTGACCCTTTCCTGATTTCTCTCCCGGATGGAATAATAGCCTTTTTGTACAAAGGACACCACCCAAGTCTAACTATGCTATTGTTAGCATCAGCAATAAACAGTGTCATTTATAATCCAATCAATCATACTTAATTGATGGTGCATACCATCAGGAGATAACAGCCGCAATGACACTCCCAGTCAGGGTGTATTAATTATCTAGAAGAAACTTACTTCATGCTCCTTCACCTGTTGATAAAGTTGGGTAGAAGAATGGTACAGATACCAATCATTCAAAAACAGATGATGTCTGTCAGAGGGCGTTAACATGAAGGAAAGAGCATTTTAATGATTTAAGAAATACAGGGAAAGACAGTTCCCTGAAAGTTTTCACCATTGTAGCCTACCCTAAAAATGAAGAAACTACAGGCTTGATTTAATAACACCGCCATCTTTCACAAGATTTTGGCGTCTGGAGATGGACCTTTTTGCCGCTTTAGTGGGTACTGACTGGTATCTTATAGCTTCACTGTTGACAGAAATTTGTGCACATGTCAGTTCTTACACCATGGGTAAAGCCCTTTACTCATATAGGAATGTTGAAGCAGTTTGCGTTTCAATTCAATCTGTTGAACTGTGCTCTTTAAAGCGGCTTTGCGAAAAATCTGCCATTGTATCTCCTGCTGCAGCTGTTCCTTTAGCTCTGCCTCACTGGGATAGGAACGTTCCTGTGGCAAAGACATTAGGCCCGAATCAAAATCTCTCAGGCACAATGCATGGTGAAAACCTCCTCCCCATCTTCCTTTATGAAAATGATTCATTTCCATTGAGTGTATAGTGAAAAAATTCATATGAATTCACTAAATTCAACAAAAAAATTCAGATGAGACTTTGTGACTTGTAGTTGCGTGTCAGAAGCCAAACTTTAGAAGTCAAAACACTTATGAAAAACATTAAATATTCCACTAATGAGTATTTCAATCTACATGTTCGATTGTAACAGTTATTTGTGGTATTAGTTACATAAGCTAACCAATCAGGGTACCAAAAACAAGCCCACAAAACTTGTTATATAATGAGCTAACCACCAGCAAGTTTGAGTGTTTGCCATGAGCTAGTCCGACAGCAAAAATGTTGTAAAAATTTGAACATCAAATAGGCAAAATTCACTAAATATGTAAATTGAATATTCTGTCATCTAATTTTTTTCCATTATAAACTTATATGCTGAAGGATCTATAAATAAGGTAAAGTTTTGCTCTGAAACAGTTTTCTTCAGTGAAACATTACAAGTTCTTAAATATATATAGCCCTAGATGTAGGGTCCATATATAGCTTTTGTATTTTACTATCACTGACCTCTAGTTTTGGCTGTTTTGAAATCAGCTACTACAACTTTATAGCTTTTGGAAAATGCACATTTTAACCCCATGCATACTCAAGATGCTTAAATATTCTATTTATGTAGAGCACCTTTCATCTGAAAGCTTTTACAAATCATATATTACAGCTGACTGCTCCCATAAGAAATGCTGCAGATCATATTGTACTATGCTAGCAGGAGGGGAAATATGGTCAAGGACAAAGGAGCAATCTCATGGTGTCATTCTATATAGACTATTATACTGTGCTCATCATCATCATATCCGAGCACCTTCCAGTACTGCATTAAGCAATGTGACTAACATCTATCATGTCCGCTCATGCTCCCAGGTGGAGAACCACGTGAAGTGTCTTGGTTTGGTTGATTCGGGGGGGGGGGTGTAAGTTGTGCCATGGGATCTCTAATGTTAACAGACAGCAGATAGTGATCTGTTTTAAACAAGATACTACATGGAATCAGTTTATCCACCACAGAAAAATGAAAAGGTGTGTTGACTATGCTTTCTCTTGGCATTTTAATACCTGAGCTTTAGACTATAATGCCACTCACTTAGATTTAAAAGATTGAGTGACTGAAATGCTGCTAAAGACTGAGACAGAAATCAAACAAAAACCCTAAAGATGTATTTACAATCCCTCAGAGCAGTTGGTCAGTGTCTAACACCAGTTTGACTAGATCTTATTTCCAATCCATATTGAAGTATTAGCTGATTTTCTAAAACAGACGACCATGCAACTTGTACAAGGAACAGCTACAATGAGTGCTAAATGAGCACCATAACTGCTGGGACAACATTTTCAAAATCAGGTGCACAAAGAGTCTCCTGAATCCATATTCAGGTGCCTAACTAAGTGGGATGATTTTCAGAGGTGCTGTGTATCCTGCAGCTCCCAGTGAAGGCGCCCATTGTTTTAAAGGCTACAGAGTTAAAAAATAATGAGCACCCTCCCTAGTAGCTGCAGAAATTAAGAATGACCTAGTGGTTAGGGCACTAGCCTTGGAGTTAGGAGACCTGGGTTCCAGTCCCTGCATCACCACAGACTTACTGTTTGACCTAGGGCAAGCCAGTTAGCCTCTCTGTGCCTCAGTTCCCCATCAGTAAAAGGGGCATAATAGCACTTCCCTTCCTTAGAGGGCTATTACGAAGGTAATATATACTAAAGATTGGGAGGTTTCCTAATACTATGGTATTGGGGGGCCATATAAATACCTAAGATAGAGCAGATAGATTATATGAAAAAAAACATTTTATACTAAGAAAAACACCTTCAAAAAATGAAGAAATTATCAATTGCACCCAGTTCTGCTACACAAACAGATAGAACTATCATATGCATCATAGCAATCGGCCTAGCCTTTGAGTTTCTCCTATTCATGTTAGTACAGAAAAAAAAATTAATAAATTAAACTTCCTGTAGTTAAGAGTAACTACAATTTTGAGTTCTGTAACTGAGAAAAAGAGAAGGCCAAAACCCTGTTCTTAACTTAAAGGTTTGCTACAAACTGCTGCCCAAGCAACAGTTTCGTTTCACAAAAGTAGGTACAACTGCCAGTTACAACACTGTGTGAATGAATGCTGCCAGAACTTGTCACTTACCGAAGCTTCCTGGAGCAAATGAAAAAGGTGGGCTGCCGTCCATGTAACATTAGAGCCTGTCTGCTACCAAAATGCCTTGAAGATGGGAGGAAATTCCCAAGTTCTAAAATAGCCCAACGTAGCTACCTTTTCCCACAAGCTCATGTTTACCAGGAAACTGCCATCAGCTCAAACACCCAGTGTTCTTCCCGAGTCTAAATCCAGAATGGGGCTCCTTGCATGCAGAAGGTAAAACCAGGTTTTTTTGTTACTACATTGTTGAAGTTAATAATAGAAGGCCAACACCAGATACTGGCATGTCACAATAACCATCCACTTTTCATAACAAAACTAGGCAGGTTTATGATACCTAAACAGCCTTTGTGGAAAACTCATTTAAAAAGGAAAAACTCAAACCAGACCTGACTGCATGTTACATAATGGAAGATGCTTACACTCTTTTTTGGCAATTCTTCAATTAAAAAAACTTCAAAAACAGACTTCAACGAGAAACTGCAGAACTGGAATTAATTTGCAAACTGGACACCATCAAATTAGGCCTGAATAAAGACTGGGAGTGGATGGGTCACTACAAAAAGTAATTCTCCCTCTACGGATACTCACACCTTCTTGTCAACTGTTGGAAATGGGCAACGTCCACCTTGATTGCATTGGCCTCATTAGCACTGACCCCACACTTGGTAAGGCAACTCCCATCTTTTCATGTGCTGTATGTATATATATATACTGCTTACTTTATTTTTCACTACATGCATCTGATGAAGTGTATTTTAGCCCACGAAAGCTTATGCCCAAATAAATTTGTTAGTCTCTAAGGTGCCACAAGGACTCCTCGTTGTTTTTGCTAATACAGACGAACACGGCTACCCCTCTGAAACCTGACACCCTACAGCGCCCCATCCTTCGGATTTATTTTTATGGGACAAAAAATAATCTAGAGCGCATGATTTTGCTTACTCATTCAACAAGGCCATCTTCACCCTACTGTTGAAAATTGGAGATATCCTGTCTC
This sequence comes from Chrysemys picta bellii, assembly GCF_011386835.1. NCBI lineage: Eukaryota > Metazoa > Chordata > Testudines > Emydidae > Chrysemys > Chrysemys picta. Next base: position 18,252,310 of record NC_088797.1, read on the forward strand.
CTAGAACTGGAAGGGACCTTGAAAGGTCATCGAGTCCAGCCCCCTGCCTTCACTAGCAGGACCAAGTACTGATTTTGCCCCAGATCCCTAAGTGGCCTCCTCAAGGATTAAACTCACAACCCTGGGTTTAGCAGGCCAATGCTCAAACCACTGAGCTACCCCTCAAAACACTGTGTGCTTATAAATCAAGACTTTGGAAGTGACATTCTGTGCTGTTTGCTAAGACTCCCAGAACTCACAGATCCACTGCTCATGGGAGAGGAGGTTATGGTAGGTGGACCCTCTGGATCCTAGGCTGCAACACGAGGCCTGTCTAGGTTATGGCATTCCCCAGAATCTCTGTAGTGGCTAGTGCTGTAGGCCTCTAAGCCAGCAAGAATAGTGAGGGGGTCCTCAGGAGGCAGCCTTATGCTGAATACTACAGTGCCTGTGGAGGGCAATCCTTCCCCAGCTTGAAGCAGAGCTTTTAGGGCCCCTCTTACCCAGCATAAAGGGGTCAAAGGATGGGGGCGGGGTGATGAGGATACCTCCCTAGGAGAAAATTTTACTTGTGGTTTATGATCATGTTGATTGGCTGTTTCTTTGCTGCTATGCTCATTCAAAGACTGTTAAATCAAATAACTCAGGGGTCGGCAACCTCTGGCACGCAGCTCGCCAGGGTAAGCACCCTGGCGGGCCAGGCCAGTTTGTTTACCTGCCGCTTCGGCAGATTCGGCCGATCGCGGCTCCCACTGGCTGCAGTTCACCATCCCAAGCCAGTGTGGGCGGCAGAAAGTGGCGCGGGCAAGGGATGTGCTGGCCGCAGCTTCCCGCCGCCCCCATTGGCCTGGGACGGTGAACCGCGGCCAGTGGGAGCCGCGATCGGCCGAACCTGCTCATGCGGCAGGTGAACAAACCAGCCCAGCCCACCAGGGTGCTTACCCTGGCGAGCTGCGTGCCAGAGGTTGCCAACCCCTGAAGTAACTATTGCTATGTTCTAAATTACTTCTTTCTACCCCCTCAGATTTTTTAAAAGCACATTCATTATTTCAATGCCTAACATTATTCCACAACATGTGCAATTGTGCAAACAGTATAAGGTATGCAGGTGCAAAGCTAATCCAATTTAGCAAGGATGGGTAGTCATAAAAACAAATAAATGTATACTTACTTTTTTTCGCAGCCTCTGCAGAAGATCTTTGGAGGCATGATGCAGGTAAAACTTCTTTGAGATCTTAAGACACTCCGCTCCATTACTAACTACACACAAATTTGGCTGATCCTCAAAAAGAAAGTCTAACAGTCCCTTAAAGGTAAGAAAATTGAAATGAGCCAGACTTGTTCAAACCCACAATCCCAGCCTTTTGGTCCTATCCACTTTCAGCACAAGCCATGCTCATTACAATCTGTCCACTCAAATTCTCTTACCATTACTGCAGTTCATCCTGATTACTGGTGGGCCATGTTGTCTTTTTATTTGTAACAATATTTTATTTATTTTATTGGATTAGGAGCCCAGAGGGCTTTGGCCAGAGGGTGCCAATATATTAATAAATGCATCGGGTGAAATTCAGGTCCCAATCAAGTCAATGGGAGTTTTGTCATTGACTTCAGTGGGGCCAGGATTTTATCCCTTCAGATCGTCTATCCTCCAAGACATGATGCAGTTGTCTAACCTGGTGAGAGCTTGTGTCACCTCTGCAGTATGGTGTATATAGAAATGTCATATAGAAGTGCATTTTGCTAGAACACGTGTCTGAATGAACAGGAGAATCTGCCACCAGCTTAACATAATAAATCTAAGAAACATAGAAATCAGATATCTAGTATGTTACCGAATCTGCTCCCAACCACTGAAAGATTGTTCCCTACAATTGGTAGAGTTTTCTCAAGCTCAGTTTTAAATGTTTTAACAGTGCTATCTTGAATAAGAATTGAATTGCCATTATGTCACACCTATATAGTTGGAGAAATAATTCAAGGGAAACATTTTTTGCCATTACTTTGACAACATCTACACAATTATAAGCTTGGACTGTCCAAAGTTCTAGTTCAATTACAGAGGCATAGTACCATCCACAATACAAATTTTAACCATGTTGTAACATGGTCAGGGAACAAATGTGTTGTAACCACACCCCCTGACTCAGATATATTTAGAGTAGACAGGCCTTTGTTAAAAATTACTTAGAAGAAAATGAACCTTGACAAGAACCATATTCTATAAATTTAAATCCTATTTGTAAATGTCCCAGCTCAGAAGGATCAGAGATAAAATAAAGTAACAACAAGATTTCCTAACATTTTGAAAGACTGATAAGGATGATTCAGAGGTATATCCCTGTGATTGCAGCTCATGTAGACATACCTAAGCTAGCTTTAATTTTGTTATCTTGAGTACCGGAGCAGTGAATCTGCGGCAGCACATCGTGAATGTTGTAAACCATGGATGGACAAAACGGCACCAGTGAGTGTGAACTGAGTCACAGGCATTTTTTAATGGCAGCCAAGGCGGCAGGCATTTTTCTTTCAGTATGGAATACTCACAAACACAGATCCCTGCAGCAAGGTGTCTATGGCAATGATCACAGGAGTCTCTGTCCTGCTTGTCAACAAAGATTTGTGAACTGATTAAAAAAAATCAAGAAAAAATTTACTTATTTAATTAGAATATATATGTACAAAATCTGCATTTTTATCTTCTTTGGTTTTTAAACTACTTCTTTACAATGACTGTAAATACATATAGATTATTATAGCTGTCCCAGGCTCACGCTCAGCATCTTTCCACCTCCCGCAATGCGGGGGCTGAACTGGCCCCCAGTGTAAATCAGAGTAACCATAAGGTTGCTTTAACTTGCAATGGCTGTGGAGCTTATTAGCTGTTAGGACAATGGCTAATCCCCAGGAAAATGTCACCTAGGGATTTAGGTGGTGCTGTGTCGGGGTTTAGGCCAGGATTCTAAAATGGAGCAAAACCTGCCTCCCAGAGCAAGTCAAGACAACGCTGGCTAAAATGCCAACAGCCTCCCTACACTAGAGTGCTTTCTACTAAGAAAAAAGAGTCTAACATAGATAAGGTCCAAGAGTTTTAGCCGAGCGGGACTGGAAAAGTGAAAGTCCACTGGGTAGCAGTGAAGCACTTCAGAACTTTCACTCTAAGACAAGACTCGCTATAACCAGGTTTCCTATATGCAGGTACCACTGCATTGTGTATATACCCTCCGCTCTGAAGTCTGCACGAGTGCAAAGGTAACGTAGGCCATGTCTATACACAAAAGTTGTACCTCTTTAACTACATCGGTATAGTGTGGATGCCGTTATACCAGTATGGCTTATTCTCATACAGGAAAGAAAATAAGCTTTATACTGGTACAACTGCATCCACACTAGGGGTTGCACCAGTAAAACTATTTCATTACAAAAAAAAAAAAATCACATATACCCCTAACAAAAATAGTTATACTGGTACCAAAATGGTACGCAGACCATCCTTAGTATGGGAACTCAGATTGCTAATGTTTACAAGCATGCCTAGAGGAGAATTCAATGGCTTATCTAACAATCTTGCTGAATATCATTAGGGTGTTTTGTCATACTCACTGCCAGCTTCAGCTTGCATTATTCTGTTCGTGGGTGCTCTGTTGCTTAGGCAAGAGTCATCTTTAAAAATCTTCAGTACAGAACAACTTCCCTTTAAGTACACGAAAGGTAATTTAAAAATAACCATCACCCAACAGCACCTCCCCAGATCTTCAAGCTCCATGCTAGCTTTGCAGATACTCACTTCTTTCACAATGTAAATCCATTCAGTCACATTACTGTTTCTCAGAATGACAGTTCCTCTTCTACAATAAAAACAGAAGGAAATTAACAAATATAGAAAAGGCATGAGATTCCTAAGATTTCTTGTAAGAGTCCAAATTAAGGCTATTTTCCATGAGCACTACATACATTCCCATTAAAAGGTCCATCGAGTTTAATGTCATGTTTTAAAAGAGTTCTTATAGAGTGACCAGACAGCAAATGTGAAAAATCAGGACAGGGGTGGGGAATAATAGGAGCCTATATAAGAAAAAGACCCAAAAAGCGGGACTGTCCCTATAAAATCGGGACATCTGGTCACCCTAAGTTCTTACCTGTTTCAGTAAGGCTGAAATAATTTTTTAAAAATCTTCTTGTTTTTAGGTCTTTTGTTTACTTTCTGTATTTCACTCTGTGACGGGTTGGATCACAGAAACCCCCTTGGGAGCTGCCACCTGATGTGCCAAGACTACTTCTATCCCTGTTTTCCCTGCCAGCTCAGGACTCCAGCACCCTGTCTTGCTGAGCCAGACACTCCCGTCTGCTCTAACACAGACCCAGGGTCTGAATTATTTGCCTCAAAGCTGCAGGTTTACCTGAAAACAGCTCACAGAAGTGTGCTTGTCTTTAGCACTCCGATGCCCAACTCCCAATGGGGTCTAAACCCAAATAAATCCGTTTTACCCTGTATAAAGCTTATGCAAGGTAAACTCAAATCGTTCGCCCTCTATAACACTGATAGAGAGATATGCACAGTTGTTTGCTCCCCCAGGTATTAATACATACCCTGAGTTTAATTAATAAGTAAAAGGTGATTTTATTAAATACAGAAAGTAGGATTTAAGTGGTTCCAAGTAGTAACAGACAGAACAAAGTAAGTCACCAAGCAAAATAAAATAAAATGTGCAAATCTATGTCTAATCAAACTAAATACAGATAATCTCACCCTTAGAGATGCTTCAGTAAGTTTTTTCCTCAGATTGGACACCTTCCAGGCCTGGGCACAATTCTTTCCCCGGTACAGCTCTTGTTCCAGTTTAGGTTGTAGCTAGGAGATTCTTCATGATGGCTCTCTCTCCTGTCCCTTTGTTCTGTTCCCACCCCTTTATATATCTTTTGCATAAGGCGGGAAACCTTTGTCCCTCTGGGTTTCCACCCCCGCTCACTGGAAAAGCACCAATTCAGGTGACATGATCACATGTCACTGCAAGACTTCATTACCCACTTGCCAGCACACTCATATACACGAAGACTCACAGGTAAAACACAACCATCTGCAGACAATGGTCCTGGTTAATGGGAATCATCAAGATTCCAAACCACCATTAATGGCCCACACTTTGCATAATTACAATAGGCCCTCAGAGTTATATTTTATATTTCTAGTTTTAGATACAAGAGTGGTACATTTATACCAATAGGATGATCACACTCAGTAGATTATAAGCTTTGTAATGACACCTAACAAGAGACCTTTTGCATGAAGCATATCCCAGTTACATTATATTCACTTGTTATCATATTTTTATAAAACCATATAGACTGCACAACGTCACACACTCATCTTAATCCAGGGAGCTAGTTTGTTCTGATTATCATGCATTTCATTTTTCAGGTCTCTAGCATGCACTAGCATGACACGGCTATGTTTGGATGTCTAGTACTGCAGCAGTATAGTTAAATTTTATTGTAAGCTGTTTTGTTTGATTTTTATGTTGGTTTGTTTCATGAAAACATTTGTGTTAATATTGGACCAAGTCCTAGAGGCCTTACTCAGTCAAAACAATTGTGGACTTCAATGGGAGATGGCCTGAGTAAAAACACAGGATTTGATCCAGAGCTCACTGATGTCAACAGGAGTCTTTCTATTGACTCCAACAGGCTTTAGGATCAGGCTCTCAGAGAACACTAGTTATTTCAGTTGACCCTTTAGATTCTGAAAAGCTTTTTTTATTGTTAATTATTTATTGTTAATGTTCATCCTGAACTACCCAACAGCCGCAAATGTTGAAGTATTTCCTTATTACTCCAAATCTACAATGTAGTCAGCAGACTCTGATGCTGTTCCTGAAGTGCTGCAGTTTTGTCAGGTTCAGCTGTCGTTTAGCCTTTATGGCAACTTAAGGGTGCTCCACAAAAGAAGCCAAAAGGTGATGAATTGAGTTACTTCTTGTAGGCCAGAAAGTCTCCCCACAACCTAGGTTGTTCTGAAAGTGGGGAGAGTCCTTCCCTGATCTGGAGTAGTCCAGTGAACACACATACTGGAGAATAAATATATGACTCACTTTACCTCACTTGTGCTACTGCTTTTGCCATGTCCATCTGTTAAATCTGCCTGATAATATCAAACATTCCTGTGAGGATGGCTGAGATTTCAGGGTCAGGTATTTGGAGGAATGAGCTATTTTATTAAAATAACACTTTTGAACTGTTTCACAAAGTACTCAGCATGGTTTGTACCTATGAAATGAGGAGCCACCAAAATCAATTTTCCAATGTTATAGACAATTAACTAATATGCAGTTGGCAATTAACATTAAATCTCAGAGTTGTCAGGCCCAATGCAGGGTTTGATCCAATGCCCACTGAAGTCAACAGAAAAACTCACTGACTTCAGTGGTCATTTGATATGAGCCTGTGACAGTCTGTATTCCTATGTCCACCTCTTTTTCAAGACTATGATAAATTTTGTACAAACTATGCCTTGTAAGTTATCATCTGAAAACTCATGATTTACTGACCTTTATTGTCCTAGTAAAATGTGTGGGGCAATATTGTATGTAAAGTTATAAGATTCTCCTGTATGATGTTACTAAGACATATTCCAAATCTGGGGAAGCAGTCATAAAACAGTTCCTCAGAGACAAAAGGCTAACCAACACTTCAGTAAGGTGTCAACAAAATCAAATGGACTATCACCTGTTTAAGCGGCCATTCTTTGGCAGGAAAAAAAGTGTAGCGAGTAATTTAGATCTTTGCAAACAGCTGGAGGTTCCCATCCTCACAGACTTTGTCTCCTGAACCCCAGCTGGAGACAATTCTCAAAGGAGAGGAAAAAGTATAAAGAATGGAGAACAGAAACCCCAAATCCTCACTCCCTTCATTGCTACTCAGAGCATCGACAATGTGTGAAGGAAAAAGGAATCATTATTGGACTGAAGGGGGATTCTGGCAGAAAGGAATTCAGTCAGTAAGACTTCTAAAACATGGTGAGACATACTTTTGCTTTGAAATCATTTAGCTTGTTTAAAGCAACAAAGAGTCCTGTGGCACCTTAAAGACTAACGGATGTATTGGAGCATAAGCTTTCGTGGGTGAATGCCCACTGCATCTGACGAAGATTCAGATTCAGACTAACACGGCTACCCCTCTGATACGTAGCTTGTTTAGTTAGGTACTAGTTGTGTTTTACCTTTTATTTCTTTGTAACCACTTCTAACTTTTATTTCTCATTATTTCAGCTTGGAAGAGGCGACTAAGGAGGGATATGATAGAGGTCTATAAAATCATGAGTGGTATAGAGAAAGTAAATAAGGAAGTGTTATTTACTCCTTCTCATAATACAAGAACAAGGGGCCACCAAATGAAATTAATAGGTAGCAGGTTTGAAACAAACACAAGAAAGTATTTTTTCACGCAACGCACTGTCAACCTGTGGAACTCCTTGCCAGAGGGTGTTGTGAAGGCCAATACTATAACAGGGTTCAAAAGAGAGCTAAAGAGATTCATGGAAGATAGCCATTGATGAACCTATTAGCCAGGATGAGCAGGAATGGTGTCCCTAGCCTCTGTTTGCCAGAAGCTGAGATTGGGTGACACTTGATGATAACCTGTCTGTTCATTCCCTTTGGGGCACCTGCCATTGGCCACTGTCAGAGGACAGGATACTGGGCTTGATGGACATTTGGTCTGACCCAGTATGGCCGTTCTTATGGTCTTATGTTCTTATTACTTGTGAACACTTAAAAACCAATCTTTCTGTTGTTAATAAACCTGTTTCATTGTTTTATCAAGACCAGTGTGCTTGGATTGAAGTGTTTGGGAAACTCCATTTGAGATAACAGGATTTGTGCATATCATTTTCTATTAAAATGACAGACTTTATATGAGCCTGTGTTGTCCAGGAGAAGGCTGGGTAATACAAGACGCACATTTCTGGGGGAAAGTCTGGGACTGGGAATTTGCTGGTGTTGCTCTGCAGTGTAATACAAGAGTGGCTGGTCATAGCACTCATACAGTATGGCTGGGAGTGATTTACATGCTGGAAGCTGTGTGAGAGCAGAGCAAGAGTGCTTACTCTCACAGCAACCGTGTAAAAGGCACCCCAGGTTGGATAACTGAGGGGACAGAGCTGTTCAACAGTCCAGATTGCACCCTGGGAAATGTCAGAGCCTTATCTGTGGAGAGACTAATATTAACATAATAATAAATTCTAGTTTTGCCAAAGATTTTTAGTGAGCACTCTATGTTCATCCTTATTTAGATACCAATTCTGCAACCACATCTGTCTTAGCTGACCCTGAATCATGCAGATCTCAGTTCTGCAGGTGCAAAGGGATCGGCCAAAGCAGATCCAACTGCAGGATCAGGGCCTCAAACTAAGTTCCTAGGGTCTAGGAACATGTCTTTGGTGGTCCCAGTCCTGAAAACATGTGCTACTGGGCATGGTGCTTACTACTATGAATAACCCCACTGCCAGAGTACTCATTTGTAAAACACAATGGAAACTTACAGCACAATCTAAATGTTTTATAATAATGTTCATTCCACTGGATAGTGCTGGTTTTCTACACTGAATAAACTTTTCTTACCTGTAGTGACAGACAATGCATTTTCCAGGATTGTCTTCCAGCAGATTGATGGGCCAACCTTTAAAACAGTGCAGACTTCTAAGCAAATCAGAGAAAGAAATTGTGAGGACCATCCCATCTATTGAAGTCAAATAGCATCTGTAATGTTAAAAGTTCACTGTACTCCTGTTCATTTTATGGAGGGATCAGTAAGACGAATATATTGTTAAATTAAAAACTCTCAAACTATGCCAGAAAGTTAGTATGCCATTGTAATAAAAGAGAGAGGACATTTAGTGGACAGTAAATGATTCATTATTACTAAAGATAATACTACTTCTAATAACGCCTTCAACATGAAGATCTCCAATGTGGCAAATCAGCAAGATTCACAACAATCCTGAGAAGAGTTATTGTGCCTATCTGCATATGGAGAAACTGAGACACACAGAGTAGTTAATTGACTTGCTCATGGAAACAATGTGAAAGAGGAGAAAAACAGTAACAGGTCAAAAGGACTACAGTACTTTTCTGGTGATGAACCCTCCCCCAGTTAACAACACGGTTGATTCACAGATGTGGTAATTTAAAAGTCTGAAGTTCTTCCATCCTACCTCAGAAACCGCATCTGCTCAGGATCTCCAAACACTTTTTTCCCACCGGACAGGAAAATCTTGATAAAATCCTTTAAGAAAAGAACCAGTTAAAAAATATTTTAAAAACAGAAAAACCTCCCATTCGCCTATTCATAATCAAACTCTTTCTTCTCTTATCTTAAAGTGTTTCCCTAAGCACTTAAAGGATGAGAATGGTAGACAGCAATGTTACAAGGAACAGAACTAGGGCCCCAGAAGGAAGACAGTCTAACCAACTTTTCCTTTGCAGAAGGCTCCCCCTCCTTCCTTTATGGGCTTTTCCTCCCCTCACCCACACCTCCTTCGAGAAGCACACATTTCTGCAGCTCCCGAGGAAATATGACCTGGCACCTTGGCTGTATTATACGTGACATTATCATTCACTGCTTATTTTATATGTAGGATTTTCTATGGCACTTGTCATGGCAGTATCTGAGCATCTCACAAATATTAATGACTTAACCTCATAGCCTCCCTGCAAAGTAAGGAAGTGTTATTATCCTGAAACTGAAGCACACAGATTAAGGCTGGGATTGGCACCCAATTCCTACTGGAATTCATTAGGATTTGGGTGCTTCATTCCCTTAGGCTCCTTTGAAAATCTCCCAGTTGATGTGACTTGTCTGAGACATCAGAGTGAGTCTGTGGCAGACCTAGGAAGAGAACCAAATGTCCTGATTCTCACTCTAGTATCTTAAGCACAATAATTACAAGACTATCCTTCTATCCTGCTCTGATTTACAATACAGTGACTGATCCAAAGGGCAGCATTATCTATAGCTATTCCCCAATACAGTTCATGAGTTCTTTGAACTTGACTGACCATAACACAACAGTCAGAGACATCTTATAACAAAGTCCAACATTGCATTTCCCACTACCTACACTCCTCCCACCCTTCTTCCCACTTTTGATGCCACCCCAGACGCCTTGCTCTCTGGATTCTCATGAATGCTCTCTTGAATGCTCATGTCTTCCATGAGGTTTTTCCAACAATAATCAACCAAGGACAGAAGAACAAATAATCCAACAATAATCAACCAAGGACAGAAGAACAAAACACTTTTTAAAAGTGAAGTTATCTACCATTCTAATCCAAAAAATGGCACCTTCATCTGGCACCTAGACTAGACGGTCAATCTATGATTTAGATTAGAAACTCTTCAGGGCAAGGACCTGTTTTTCCCAATGTATGTACAGTACCACAATGCCAATATTCTCTGCATATGCGATAAATTATTATCTGCTTTGTGGTGAAGCAGAGAAACAGTCCACCATCATGGAAGGGGTTAAAGAGAGCCTTTGGGCCCAGCTAGCCCTGGCCCGTTATACCTGCAGCCAATGCCAGGCTGGTGGGGAGAGAAGGAGGGAGTGTGGCTCAGTCCAGGGCTGACTGGCAAAGAGGTATGACCTAGTTGCCTCCATACCTGAGGGAAGGATCACTAGCCTGTCAGCCAAGACAGACACCAGGAACTGTCTTCCTGCCCAAAAGGGATGAAGGAGGCGGCCTACGAGCACCCGGCCTAAAAGGAACCCAGGTGACTGAAGCACAGAGACCTTGTGGGGGTTCCAAACTTACAGCTGCCCCACCCAGAGGAATCTTGGACTGCAGCAGGATGCTGCCCAAGGTCCAGCAGGGGGCACTTCTAGAGACAAGCCATCACAGGAACTTGGATTGTAGGGCCATGTCGCAAACTGAAGGGGCAACAGTAGAAAGGAGCCCAGGGCAGTGGACATAGACTCCCCTCTGGGAGCTCCCCTACTCAGAGGTTGACTTACACAGGGTTCTGGGCTGGGACCTGGTGGAGTGGGAGGGTCTGGGTTCTCCTACTCCCCTGCCTTAAAGACTGAATCACATTGACCACAGAAGCAGGGAGCAGGAAGTTAAGCACTCTAACCACTAAGCCAGTGGTCCCCAAACTTTACACAATTGTGGCCCCCCCTTTCCCCTGTCCACAACACCCCCAAGCCAGGGCCAGAAGCAGAGATGCGGCTTCTGGGGAGGGGAAGTGTGGACAGAGGTAAGGGGGCCGCTGCCAGGGGCCAAGGCTGGGGGCGGGGCTGGGAGCACAGTTGCAACCAGGGGGCTGAGGCTGGGGGACAGGGCTGAGGCCAGGGCCCGTACTGAAGCTGCAGCCAGGATTGGGGGCAAGTCTGGGGCCGGAAAAGGAGCTTTGGCCAGGGCCTGAGACTGTGGCTGGGGCCGTAGCAGAAGACGTGGCCAGGCCGCGGTCGGGTGCCAAGGCTGTGGGGGTTGGAGGGGGGGCAGTAGTGGAGCTACTTAGGGGGGGACGTCCCACAGTTTGGGGACCACTGCACTAGGCCGACTAGTCCTTCAAGCCTCCTGTTACATGCTTACTTATGGATATCACGGCCTATATTTTTAGAAAAAAATACTTGTGTATATGCATACCCAATACGTGCACGCAGTCACCGCACTGTACTCAAGAACTGCGCACACACAAACAACCAAGTACATATGTGACCAGTTAATTTGATGTACAGTCAAGATAACTTTATTTTAATCTACCTCATGCTCCATTTTCAGATGTGGATAAGTAGCAAGCGCTTGGTTCAGATTCACCCTTGATGTAACTCCACTGAAGTCACTGCAGTTACACCAGAGATTAATTTGTCCCACTGTGTTTTAAAGTTTCTGCATCTTGTTGATGTATAGCAGAACTACAGGTGGATACATCTTCAAAGGTTTGGAGGGGAGAATCTCCCAGTTGTTGAACTATCAGAATCTGGTGACTCTCATGGAATTTCTAGCACTTCCGGTTTCCAGTCAAGCTAGGAATACCATAAGAACAACTCCCCAGGTGGCGTTTTGGCTTTGCCATGAGCCTCTTCCATTCCCAGCCAAAATCCAGAAGTGAAATAGTGCACAAGAATGGCAAAAAGAAATGTAATTCAAACTGTTCCAATCTTCCAAAAAAGGATGGGTCTAAATTCTGAACCAAGAACCTACGGAATTCTTACTTTATGCAAACTGGTTCTGTCATCGCTGCATAAAAATGGTTTGTTGACCTCACATTGTGTTTGCATTCACATGATCCACTGTGTGATCCCGTGAATCTGACACACACACCAATGTAAAGCATCTGATTATATAACATAAGGTGAGCATTCTCCACTTTTACCCCAGGCAGTTTTATAGTAGGGGTGTAGCAACTTGATCATCCATCAAATGCAGATGGAACAAATTTTTGAAGGATGATATGTAAGAACAGCCATCAGTGGTGGAACTTTTTGCTGCCCATCAAATTATATTTATACAGCAGTGTCTGAACAAAGAAGGCCAAATTCTGACCCTTGATTATGCCCACACAACAGTGCTGCAACTCAGTAGGGGTAGCCTGGCTGTAACTGCAGGCAGAATTTGGCCCAATGCGCTTACATATGTTTGACTATTAACCATTTTTATTTGTCATAAATGTAAGAAATATTTACCTCTCGGTCAATACAGAGAAACTCAGCTGGTTCCTGAATAATAACAGTTGTCTGCCAGTAGTCACCATTTATAATCTCTCTATCCTGAAAAATAATAATTAAAAGGGTGGAGTGAGGAGAGGAAAAGCGTATAATTTTAAAATATCAATTCAATTTTTAATCATTCTTTAATTTCAAATCTTCTCTCTCCCCTACGTCTATATTTAATTAGGCAACAGAGAATATGTTTTGTGGTATTGAAAATAAATCAGCAGATAATAAGAAGTCACACATTATAAAAAGTCATCTTATTTATACAGGACTTTATATCCCACAAGACAGATCTCTCTCCACCGCTGAAACACAGCTGGAGTGCAGAAAAATAGCCAACTGGTGCACAGAATGCAACACTACAGTGCTAGCAAGTAGAAATGTTGCCCAAGGACACTTGGACAAACCTCAACTCTCAGGAAAAGTATGTGGAATTTTTAATTACCACAAGTGTTCAGAATTTCAATTTTGTGTCTCTTCTGTGACACACATACAGTAAATTGCATGAAACTCAATTTATCTACCTACCTTGCAAAAATAACAGGCTAACTCAACCCTATCTTGCTGTTGATGTATTTCAACACCTAGTGTACTGCTTTGTAACTCACCCCAAATGCATCCCCTTGACTAAAGAACCAGGCAGGCTTTACTTGGCCACTGACATTGTTCCTCTTGATAACTGTTGCTACAAGGTAAACATCACCACAAATTAGCTGTTAACTTGTAAATCAAATAGGAGCTTATTGTGCAAACAAGTAAGCATTTTTTCTAGACCCCTTGTGAATGTGATGTGAGGCTCTTTAAGTATGGAAAATATATGTATCATTATCCTGCTTGTTGTGAGCTTCAATGGGATATTTTCAAGCAGTTTGAATCCAAAATGTATGTTTTGCAAAAAACAAAAAAAACAAAAATAGGGAGCGGAAGGTAGGTTTACAAAACATGACAAATGATAGGGACATAGTGTTACCGTTTGCTTGTAAACTTTACATGATCACACAGACTCTCACTCTTTTGAAGGGTACAAAAGGTCTGGAATATTTCTTGTAGTGCAGACTGGTATTAAGAGCTTAAAGAATTATTTACGTAACACAGGCATTTCCTGGACACTACCAAATATGCAACTGAGAAGAGTCTAAAGTGCGTGGCAACATGTTTCAGATGGCACAACATGTTGCCCAGGCGACAGGAGCCTAAACTCAGATCCTCTGAGATGTGTACTGATCTGATACAAAATTCCTCCTGGAACTACAGTTTTTATAAACAAAAATAATACTCTGAAATATGCAAGGTACACATCTGTTTCATTGTTTCTACTAGGTGTGAGCAAATTATGAGTAGATGCAGAAGATATGCTGCATAACTACTCACATTACAGTGTGAGGAAATAGATGTATTTAAAACATGACTAGTGCTCTACTCCTTCCATTAACACATGCACCTGCACTCAAACGCACAATTTCTGTCAGGTTTAGTGAATGTTAACGTATGTGTAAATAGGGGAGAACAGACCCTCAGGACAAATTACTGGATCCCTAATTCCAGCTAATGTGGCAAAACTTTCCTGCCAGGAGGCCAAATCTTGTGAGAAACAGAGCACCATGGTGCTCAGCATCTCGCAAGATCAGGTTCACTGTGCTGCAGTTTGGAATTCAAAGGAACAGAGCCATAAGTTTTCAAGAGACAGAATAAAATAAATGTAAACAAAGAAACCTGTTTGAAATTCTAATGAATTACACTGAAGATTAAGTTTAAATCCTGCTCTCTGTCAGACACGAGAGTTCTGGAGGAATTATCTTTGGGCAACATGTGTCTAATTTTTGGTTTTCTTTAACAAAATACTGATGCCTTATGTATGTTTGAAAGAGGCAAGGAAGCTTAGTATCACTGCTGATCAAAGGTCTCTAGCCACCAGTACAGCAATTCCTGACTGAAGTCAGAAAACAAAGCTTTCCCTACATAAGGTTATTGCGCTATCTGCCAACTCCACTGAAGTTCATTTTAAAATGCTGTAAAACGTTCAAAAGACATCTTGTAAAGAGTCTTAAGTAGAGGAAACACTGTACACCCTTCACATAAATAAACTGAACCTTAATTTAATTTGGCTCCCTGAGGCACAACAATAAATATCACTTCTGATTTTTTTAATAAACTACTACCTACCAGATCCTGAGAGACAGATATAGAAGGAGTGTGGTATGTAGCCCTGTTGGATCATCACTTGGCAGGATTCATACCTAGAAAGGACAGATTCCCTGAACAATAAAGAGTTTAACAGTGCTGCTATAGTTCCAAGCTGTTCTGAACATCTTGAATCTTCAAAGACTTAAGTTCATTGCTAAATCACAGACCCACATCATCTTCTCCTTTTGTTTTACATACTGTGGTCTACTGGAAAGAGCACTGGCTGGTGACTCAGAAGACCTGGATTCTATTCCCAGCTCTGCTACTGGCCTGCTAGGTGACCTTGGATAAGTCACATCACTTCTCCATGCCTCAGTTTCCCATCACTACATTGATTATAACCTCCTTTGAGATCTATGGATATAAGAGCTATATACTACAATTATTATTACTAGGATTCCCACTTTTGCTAACACTGGTGGAGCTGCAGCCATGGCAGGAAAAGTGCTAATATAAGTAAGGCCTGGTTGGGAGATGTAACATATGTTTTATTTCCAAATTCCTGCCCCCAAAAGGGCAGATTTTCATCTATACTGTCACACAAACACACTGGATAGTATAAATGCTTGTACATAGAAGCTCAAGGTGTGAAATGTGAATGCAGTTTTGGATCCTGATGTGAATATACCAAAAGTTCAGGGCTGTTGTAATAATTGGGCCTACATATTTACCGTAATTGTGAGCTCAACAGTGAAAAGAGAGTGAAAGTTCATAAAATGTCACAGTAACCTATAAGAACAAATGTGGAATGGAAAAGGTTCAAAGGCAAGACAGAAAGACTTTGAATTAGTCCAAACAAAAAGGACTAGTGATATAATGCAACGACTGTGTTAAGATCATGCTTGGTAAACAAGAAAAGTCTGAGAACAAAAATCAATGACCCAAAATTGGTGTGTTGGAAATTAGGCCTAATTGGTGGACAAAATTGGTGGCTATTCCACCCATCATTACCTTTTGGAGTCCTTAAAGAAAGAGACTGCAGGGAGAAAAATTGGCTACTGGAGCAAGCTTTACCATCATGGCTGCCATTCCCACTGTCTTCTGACACCCCAGGCCTTCGTCATCCTGATCCTGAGAGATTTCCAGACCAGGCCAGAGAGGGGGACCCATCTGACACTGACACTTCCACCAGCTCTGGCTGAATCCCAAACACTACCTGGGGGGTCAGACAAAAAAAAAAGCCTTCCCCACCCCTTGTGTGTTTTCCTTCCCTACCTTATTTCTTCTCTTTCCTATCTTTGTTATTTCTTTCTCTCCCCTTTTGTGTCTGTCTGTCTTGTTTTGCCTTCTTAGTAAACTGGATTGGACTTTAACAGCAACAACACCACTCCAGCCCTCCTTAACTAGCGTCTCTTTTCTCCCAAAAAGAACAGTTATTACCACCTTTGATACCATCTAAATGACTATCAAATGGGGAAGGGTCTTTTAAAAACCCTCTCCACCTAAAGTGAAAGGGAACAAAAATGTTAAAATTAAAGCCTTACTTAATACTTTACATTTCAAATGCTTGGCTGTATTTCCTCCTTTTCTGTATCTTTGTGGTAGTGTAAATCATGCTGTCTGTGACACCTTGGTGCTTGTCACTGGCACATGACATATTAGTCACGGTAAAGACTCTCTATAAGACCACAAGTTATCGTAAAAATAAAACCAGTTTAGCAATTTTCTTGCCTTTATTCAACATCAGCACTATAGTGTTTATTGTCCTACACAAACTGGTTAGATGTGTCAGCCCATACAGTAACTCATACTATTGTTGCCTCTGATCTGTTGCCCGAAACACTGACCTGTTTTGCCTGTATAGCAGAGATGACTATGACTTTACCAATTCAATCTCTCTCCCCATAGGATTTATCCTCCTTATTACCTTGAATACCATGCAGCCTTTGCCACCTCCTTCTGAATCATTGTGGAGTAATTTCCAAAGGCCTTCACGGGCTGCAGGGTGATTAGTATGTAGCTGATGTCCTTCTCACTTCGCTCCTGAGGACACTGATGAAGAATATGTATGGCACGCTCAGAGATCCTTGACTTTAAGAAGGGAAAGTCAATTATTATAAAGCAACCAGTATGGTTCCTCTCTACATAGATGCTGTTTGGTATCAACAAATTGCTACATTGCAGTCAGTTCCAGAGTATTGTGGTAATAATAATAATAAGAATACCTAGTTCTTATATAGTACTTTTCATCAGTAGGTCTCTAAGTGCTTTACAAAGAAGATTAGTAGTTGTATCCCCAATTTACAGACTGGGCAACTGAGGCATGGGGAGGTGAAGTGACTTGCCCACGAGCACCCAGCAGGCCAGTGGCAGGGCCAGGAATAGAATCTAGGTCTCCTGGGCTGTGCTCCAATGGTAAATTGATAGATTAAGGATATTTTATATTCATTAGTGCAGTGGTTCTCAAAGTCGGTCCGCTGCTTGTTCAGGGAAAACCCCTGGTGGGCCGGGCCTGTTTGTTTACCTGCCGCGTCCGCAGGTTCAGCCGATCGCGGCTCCCACTGGCCGCGGTTCGCCACTCCAGGCCAATGGGGGTTGCAGGAAGTGCGGCCAGCACATCCCTCGGCCCGCGCCGCTTCCCGCAGACCCCATTGGCCTGGAGCAGCGAACCGCAGCCAGTGGAAGCTGCTATCAGCCGAACCTGTGGACGCAGCAGGTAAACAAACTGGTCTGGCCCGCCATGGGCTTTCCCTGAACAAGCGGCGGACCGGTTTTGAGAACCTCTGCATTAGCGGACCATTATTTGATAGTATTATTTTCAAGACAAGTTTGTGAGCAATGAAGATTCACAAGACTGATTAAACTTCATCAATGCTTGAGTGTGATAGTCATTAACTTCAATGTCAATCACACTTCTCTTCTGCTATCTGCAGAATATCTCATTTTAATCAACCAGTTTCAACACATTAATTCATTCTATAGGCTTCAACCAATTAAGTTAAAGGGAGTGCTTAAGAGCATATAGATATTGCATCAGTGTATGCAACTCCCATTCACGTTAATGTGAATTGCGTACACAGAGGGAAGAAAAGGACTCAGAATTGTGACAACAGTAGGAGTTGCAAGCCTGGATCAAAGGCTGCAAATGGTCGTAACTGCATGAACCTAGGAATCAAACACGCCATCGCTCATGAAGAACCAGGTGAAATGTATAGCCTGTTAATTAGTAGGTGACTATAAAGCCAACTAATTATTTTAGACTTATCATTAGGGGTATGAGCACAGGTTCTGGGATTTGTAATAGCTTTTATTTCCCCTCCCCCGGGATTTGGTAATGCTTCAAAAAGCCATTTACAGGGCAGCAATAATACATAATCTCATCTTCTTGGAGGATTTCATTTCCTGGATAGTGAAGATACCCTGAGAACACTAGAGCTTGCATTATTATGGACACACAAATGGTTCCCTAAGGGGGGGAAAAAGCTTATTAAAAACAAACACAAATACTATGCGACTTGGGTTTACTAACTAACTAAATACATACTTAGGTTCACCCATACAGCTGTGAAATCTGGAGCACAATTCTAAATAACAAACCTTGCAAATAATCTACGCCATGCTTCACATTCAAGACCAGATTTTTCAGGCAGTTTTGGCACATAGGCACAGATCCTCAAAGGCATGTTTACATGTGCAATCATGATAACTTCACACCTGGCTGGAGTAAATGCATGCAAAAATGAGGCACATTTGAGACAATTAAACTGACTCTGGCCTTTACGGATTTGTTCAGATGGTATTTTAGCCATTTAAGAGTGAATTTCCAAAAGAAAAGTTGTTCATCTGCCTCACACTGAATATAAAAATACATATTTTAGGAATCTTTTTATCCTCCTCAGAAAAGCTCAAATGGTTCACAGTTCACTATAGCATACATCAGATTTGCAGCATAAATTAAAGCACATTTGACAATTTCCTATCTACATGTGTAGTATATGCCACTGCACATTGCAGGTAGGAAAGAGCACTGGTATGGAAGCAGGAATGCCAGAAAACTTATTTTCCAAGTTTCATGCAAAAAGAATGAAAATGTAAATGGCAAAAAAGATGAGCAGGTACAATAAAACTGATGAAACAGCTTTATACTTGTTGATATAAAGTGCCTGCATCAAGGCTCCCAGCCAGAATAGAGAGACTGACTGAACTGTAATTAAATTGCAACTGTTTGATTAAAACACTGATGAGGATTCAGCCACCTTGGATTTTACACATAAGAACTAGTTTCTACCATACTGTTCCTAACACTGCTTATGGTCTCAGTAAAAGGGACGACTGAAGCTCAAATGCAAGATAAACAATTCACAACAAATTTTCAATTGAACCTTTTTCATTAGGAGTATAAGATCCAGTCTACACTGGAAATTTTGCTTGTATAAGTAAAATATGCTATTCCAGCAAAAGCACTTTTATACTGGAATAACTGCATCTCCACTAGTACCAGCTCAGCACTAGAAACAGTTTGCTGGTATAGCTACCAGGCAACCCCTTCTAATGCAGACATCTTATACTGGCAAAAAAACTCAAAACTGCTTTTCCAGTATAGCTTATACTAGTTCAATGACCAAATAAGCTATACCGGCAAAAGCACTTTTATGTCAGTATAACTGCATCTACATATACGTTTTTACCAGTATAGAAATGTTGTAAAGAAATCGAACCCCTCACCAACTAACAAAAAAAGCAAACATTTCTAGTATGATCTGGCCTAAAATCAGCTTCTTAATAGCCCTAGGAGCATATGTTTTTGTCAAGGCATTACATTCAAATTAACAGACCCTGAGATCACCCTTGTGTCAGTACATATGCAACTGATTAGGTTGGCTTCATTGATAATTATTTAGGCTGGATAACTTGGACCTAGAGGTGGTAACTCTGCTCTCCCCCTACCTGTTTTTTAGTCCTGAACAGTGTCACATCAAAGAGGATCTCTTCCTTAGACTGTTCCATATGGTTTGATTGGGATTTCCATCTCTTGACTCTCTCAATCCCATAGTTGAGGTTGGCTCTAACCAAAAAGACACACACTTGTTAGTAAAAAGCAACAGAGGGTCCTGTGGCACCTTTGAGACTAACAGAAGTATTGGGAGCATAAGCTTTCGTGGGTAAGAACCTCACTTCTTCAGACTTGCATCTGAAGAAGTGAGGTTCTTACCCACGAAAGCTTATGCTCCCAATACTTCTGTTAGTCTCAAAGGTGCCACAGGACCCTCTGTTGCTTTTTACAGATTCAGACTAACACGGCTACCCCTCTGATACTTGACACTTGTTAGTGTAAAATCTTTCAGCTAACTAAAGACAATTTGAAGGCTTACAATTCTTGTCCACATCCAAACACCTAAGCGTGGGTCTATGAATTACCAAGTGTATGAAAGTATGGAGATTACGCTTATTAATTGTGTCTTAAATGACCAATTCAAATGGCTAACACTTTTCTAACACTAGGCCCAGCCTGCAAACCCATACACATAGCCTCCAATAGTTTTGTTACTGTCAATGGGCCAACCTGCATAAGTGAGTGTTTGAAAGATTGGGCCCTGGGTTATTTTTGTAACTGTGACATCTCATCACTATACAAAACAAAAACCTCTCCTTTTCTAGCTGTAATTTTTGGAGCTGTAAATCTTCTGATCATTTACATATAACTGTAGTAAACTAAATTCAGACAAATATGCAAAGAGGTTATGACGACTCATGAAGGTAATACCCAATAAGCTCTGGAAGATCCATAGACAGTAACTAAATAGCAACACATCCATATTCTATGGTGTCACATAACTTTCATTTACCTGCTCCAAAGTTAACCCAAAATTTCAGACTATAAGTGTACATGATGTATAATTGAAACAGAAGTGTTTACGTACTAAGTACAAGGTGCTCAGATACCATGGTAATGGACGTGATATAAAAGCCTAAGTAGAATAGAATAAAATGTATTACAAACAAATATTCATTACTCACAGTAGGTGGTGCTCTCTGTAAAGTAAGCAAAGCATAACAATGCTTTTAGCAGCTTTCTGAAATCTGAACAGAAGATTTGGCTGAAAGAAAAAAGTAACCAATAGCCAGTTACTCTTGTTACCAGTTCCAGTGATTGTTAGTTACACAATAAGTATCATTACAAAAATCTTAGTGCTGAAGAATGCTTTTCATACTTGAAGCTCCTTATTAAAGCAATTCAGATAAAGGACTCACGTTTCAATGCAAAAGTGCATTTATTTTCCCTGTTATACTGTAAGTTGAAGTGTCAGAACTGCAGATCTACAAAACTGTACTATGACTCATTGTCCCTTCTCAAGTCTTTTATAGGAATCTAGAAATTACAATCCCATATAGCCTGACAGCCTGTTTCTGACCAATATCAGATGCTTCAGAGAAAACCTTGATAATGCACGTAACCAGGCAATACTGTCCATGAGGAAAATTCCTCTTTACCCCAGTCCTGTAATCAGTTTATGCCCTGAAGTATGAGGGCTGATTGCCCTTGAAATGTTATCCTAGTTTGAAAATCCCCTACTCCTTTTGGGAGAAATCTGCATTCCTAAAGGCATGAAAGGTCATAAGCACAATCATGGTTCTACTGCACAAGAAAGTGGGGAATTGGCAGGGACACAGAGAAACTGTGCAGGGAGGTTCAGCACTATTGTTGTGTCCGTTTTCTGCAAAGCAGTGCCGTGGGGGCACTTTGAGTGGCCAGTAGGTGCATAACATAGATCCACTGGTCAAACACTTCAGCAAGGGTACAGAGAAGCCACAGTACCTACTACCACAGCCTCTGTTGAATAAAACTTTGAAACACCTCATAAAAACACCAAAAATCGTTTGTCTAAGGACTAGATTTTCTTTTCATCCTGCCCTCATTCTTTACTACTTAGGAAGTTTACATGGAAATAGGATGTTGGTTTCTTGAGTCCTTCTGCCCCTGCTGCGTATTCCTCACCCTGTGACATTATAACCAGGCCCACAGCTCCCAACTGAAATGTCATAAGCAGAAGATTATGGGCCAGATTCTCCTTTCATACACACCAGTGTAAATCAGGAATAGCTCCATTAAAGTCAATAGTCACATTAGTGTGAGATCAGAATCAGTTCTCCATTGAGTGAGGAATGAGTGACGGCAGCAGCAGCAGACGACTGGATAGAAGCAAAAAGCCCTCCTTCAGGCAGCCATTCCTTTTAACAGAAGACAGAGAAAAGTGAAATACTGGATATATTTCTCTAACAAGAAGTTAGTTCTGAGTTTTCCACATGGTTTCAGTCTACAGTTAAAAGGTCAGATTTTTATCAAGATCAACTTCTGGCAGTTTTACATAAGGCTCAACATTAGATGCCCTGACATGAAACCTCTTTAATTTATATCACACAATTTTCACCATTGTATTGATAAAATCTTCTGTCAGTTTTTGTGCAAAAAAAAAATCTATTTTTGCTTACATATATACGAAATTGCTTCCTTAGTACAAAGATAAGGGCCAAATTTATTCCTGGTGGAAGCCCATTGATGTTTATAATAGAGTTATATCGAGGTTAAATTTGGTCCTATCAGTCAGTCCCATATAAAACTATATTCTGCTAGTCCTCACCTGAAAGCATGCCTGGTCTTCCTGGGCAGAGTACATGACCTCCTGCAGAGATTGGGAAAGTGCCAATCTGCTGTCTCCTTTGCCTTTAGGAATTCTCAACTTTTCCCCCAGCTTTGCTTTTGTCAGTTTCACCCTTTCCAGAGCCAGTGGTCCTGTGAGATTTCCCCTTTGGAGGATTCTATCAGTGAATCTGGATCCATGCAGATGTTTCCCTGGGGGAAGGCAGCCACACACAGTAGGATTCGGACCAGAGATGAGCTTTCTTCTGTGATTCCTCCTGTTTCTCCCATTTGCAGAATCCTCCCCCAGAGCCTGGAGTGAGGCTAGGATGCTGGCTTTCCTTGTCTCTGTGTCTAGTAGCATCTTGCTGCTGGAAATAAAAGACACAAATGGACACCAATAGCCTATTGAAAAATTATCTAGTTTTAAGAGTTTAGTTGCAACAAAAGTCACTGCATTTTTCGTGTGTGTGTGTTTGTTTTTGTTTGTTTGGGGGGAGAAGAGGGACAAAAATATAGGCCAAAAAATATGCAAAGTCTCCTCCACTAATATAAATATTCCTTCTCCCCAACAGTAAATAAAGAGATTAGTGATAAAGACAATAGCAAAAGAGAGAATGAGTCTCATAAATAAATAAAAACTGCGACCAAATTTCCAAACGCTAAATCCTAAATGTGAGAGGTCCAAATTGAAATAAGTTAGTTAATAAATGTTGCAAAGGGAACTGTCAAATGTAGCTAATAAGATCCTGCCTCACTGATCTACTGGGAGAGATGTGGAAGGAGAGCTAGGAATAAAGCATGCCTCTTTCAGTTACTAATCCGTGCTCCATTGCCCAGTTAACTCATACAGACAACAGACACAGCCGGTCTTAAAAAGCTCTGATTTACATTGTCCAATAAGGAGGGGAGAAAGGCGGATCTTCAGACGTTTTGTTTCTGTTGCTTTGAAAGTTACAGCTTAGTATCCAGGGAAATGCAGCTGACAGGGATGTGATATATGGACCTTCCGAGAAGGACCCACTCCCTCACAGGAGAGTACAGCACAGTGCATTTGGAAATAGAACTTTGAAGACTTCTGTCCACCACATGCATCAATTACAACACACACTCATTCATGCCCACACAGATTTCCTTACACAATAGAATTTTCATACATAACCACATACACACATCTACCCACTCCTACATACACATCCTTTCATTCACTTGTTTCATACACCATATGTACACCTATCAGACACATAGAACCATCCAAAGTAAACACCGCACGTGCACTCCCAGACACCTCACATTTACTAAAACTTAGTCATCCCATAAAGCACAAATATACATTCAGAATTTCTCAGAAGTGCTTCCCCTATGGAGCTCTGCTGTCAGCAGCGGCTCCAGGCACCAGCGCTCCAAGCGCGTGCCTGGGACGGCAAGCTGAGGGGGGCACCCTGCCGGTTTCTGTGAGGGTGGCAGTCAGGCAACCTTCGGTGGCTTGCCCACGGGAGGTCTGCTTGTGCCGCGGATTCGGCAGCGGGTACGCCAAAGCCGCAGGACCAGCGGTCCTCCCGCAGGTATGCCGCCGAATCCACAGGACTGGGGACCTCCCACAGGCAAGCCGCCGAAGGCAGCCTGCCTGCCGTGCTTGGGGTGGCAAAAAAAAACTAGAGCCGCTCCTGTCTGCTGTAATCAAAACAGGTGGTGTCCTGTAATTTTGATAGTGAATTTTTATTTGTAAAACTATTAAAATATTACTTTAGGTAGAGGGCCTGATTGTTCTCTAGAGCAGTGGCTCTCAACTTTTCCAGACTTCTGTACACCATTCAGGAGGCTGATTTGTCTTGCGTACCCCAAATTCAATTCACTTAAAAACTACTTGCTTACAAAATCACACACAAAAATACAAAACTGTCACAGCACACTAGTACTGAAAAAATTACTTACTTTCTCGTTTTTACCATATAATTATAATATAAATCAATTGGAATATAAATATTGTACTTACATTTCATTATATAGTATATAGAGCAGTATAAATAAGTCACTGTCTGTATGAAATTGTAGTTTGTCCTGACTTAGTTAGTGCTTTTTACGTAGCCTGTTGTAAAACTAGGCAAATATCTAGATGAGTCGATGTACCCATGGAAGACCTCTGCATACCCCTGGCTGAGAACCACTGCTATACAGACTAATTATTTTTATCGTTTCCATTCAAAAAGCATGTATGATGCTCCTCCCCTTTTCTCTCTCTCACAGACATTTCTTGATATTACAAGGAATAGCTCTCTAAACTCCAGGGATCCTGAGGGGAAAAAATATACTATGCAACTATGTAATTAAAAGCTACCATAATGAAGATGCACAAGGGGCAATTAAAATTGCACAGAAACCTAAATTTCCTAACTTTCAAGGGTTTCACTTTGCAATGTAAATAATATTCGGTGTAAATAACACCGATTTGTAATGTCATTTCATACATCCTTTCCAATACTTAGCAATCATTTCAACAAGGCTTTTCCAAACTGCAGTTGACACCACAGTGATAAAGAAAATTTCCACTGTACAATTTGAATGTTAATTTGCTTTTTAGCAAGACAAGGTGGGTAAGGTCTTTTATTGAACCAACATCAGTTGGTGAGAGAGAAAAGCTTTTGATTTATACAGAGCTCTTCATCAGGTCTGGGAAAGGTACTCTTAATGGCCACAGCTAAATAGAAGGTGGAACATGTTCCCAGACCTGAAGAGCTCTGTGTAGGGGGAAGGCTTGTCTCTCTTACCAACAGAAGTTGGTCCAATAAGAGATATTACCTAACCCACCTAGCTTCTCTAATATCCTGAAACCAACAGGGCTACAAGAACACTGCATACAACAGTGTTGCTTTTTGGCGGACTATAGGGGACATGCTACTGTTACAAATCTATTGTAAGTGGTCAGTTTCATAGCACTAGTCAAACCTAATGATCCAAAGTAACAAGTATAGAATCATAACAGGAGTCTCGCAATGAAATTAAGGCCTGGTTTTTTTAAAGTCTTGCAAAAGACACATCCAGCTACTACACCCACAAACACCCAGAGGATGAACACCCATGAAATGAGCATTTAAATTACACCTAGGGACACCTAGCTTTGCAAAAGCACCCTAAGTTTTGGTGGTTTGGGAGACCACAGAAAAGGGGCACCTCTATAGTACGCAAGACCCAAACTGCACAGCACAGGGCTTTTTGGCTCCAGGTAGGGTGACCAGACGTCCCAATTTTATAGGGACAGTCCCAATTTTGGGGTCTTTTTCTTATATAGGCTCCTATTACCTCCCACCCCATGCCAATTTTTCATACTTGCTGTCTGGTCACTCTTGCTCCAGTGCTGCTCGGGGGGGAGCAAGTGGGGCAATTTGCCCCAGGCCCTGCAGGGGCCCCCATGAGAATATAGTATTCTATAGTATTGCAACTTTTTTTTATGGAAGGGGCCCCAAAATTGCTTTGCCCCAGGCCCCCTGAATTAGGGTTATCATACGTCCGGTTTTTCCCGGACATGTCCGGCTTTTTGGTAATCAAACCCCCGTCCGGGGGGAATTGCCAAAAAGCCGAACATGTCCGGGAAAAATACCGGCCGGGCACTTCCCCTCCCGGACTCCAGCTGCTCTGCTCGTCCCCTGACTCTTCGGCTCTGTTTAAGAGCCGAGCTGGCAGAGCGCTCCAGCTTCGGGCAGCCCCCTTGCCTCCAGACCCCAGCTGCCGGCCGGGCACTTCCCCTCCCAGGCTCCAGCTGCTCTGCTCCGGCGGCGCAGGATCCGGAGGCATGGGGGCTGCCCAAAGCCGGTAGCGCTCAGGCAGCTTGGCTCTTAAACAGAGCCGAAGAGTCAGGGGAGGAACAGAGCAGCAGGGGCCCGGGAGGGGAAGTGCCCGGCTGGCGACGCAGGGTCCGGAGGCACGGGGGCTGCCCAAGCGCTACCGGCTTCACGGTTTACCGGGCAGCCTCCAGACCCTGCGCCCCTGGCTGGGCGCTTCCCCTCCCAGGCTCCAGCTGCGCTGGGGAAGTGCCCAGCCGGGGGCGCAGGGTCTGGAGGCTGCCCGGCAAACCGTGAAGCCGGTAGCGCTCGGGCAGCCCTTTTCTCGTGGCTGGGAGGGAGTTAGGGCGGCGACTTTGGGGAAGGGGCAGAGTTGGGGCGGGGCCGGGGCTGGGAGAGGGGCGGGGCTAGAACCCGTGGAGTGTCCTCTTTTTTTATTTTTTAAATATGGTAACCTTAGCCTGAATCCTCTAGGTGGCCCTGTTTGGCTCACAACCACCCCCGCCGAATGGCACCTGGAACCAGCTTGGGGCCGGTGCCACGCTGGATGGAGCACACCCCTCAGCCTAACACGTCAGCAGCCAAAGGGCAGGTGGAAATGCTGAATATGGAGCCACCCCCTCCCCGCGCCTCCCATCCTCGAGCTGGGGAGGATCAGATCATGTGCTAGGGTCTGATCCGCCTCAGCCCCTGGCCCGTCCTCAGCCTCTGCCTGCCCCGCCCTCGTTCCCCCCGGAGCGCGCCGCCCCTTCCCTGAGGGACACAGTAACACCCTCCCCGCCCACACCCTCAAACAACGCCTCAAAATGGCAGCGCCGCCCCCCCCGTAACTAGACAGGCCGCGGAGCAGCTGAGTACACTGCCCCACACACCCCTCCGCCGCCAGGCGGCGCAGACGCAGTAAAGTTAGAGCACAAGTGCACTCCATCCCCTCAGAGCAATGGCCGACAGGCCGCGCATGCGGGTTGGAGTCGGTTTTCCGCCCAAGCACTTCCCCACAGAGTAATGGCGCCAGTGTCCTGCCGCGCATGGGCAGGAAGCACCCGTAGGCCTCCTCGCACCCCCGGGTCTGTGGTGGTTGGCGCGTCGGCTCGGAGATGCCACAGGAGCTGGCGGCGGAACAGCGGGGACGGCTCCTGCGCTCTCTGAACACACGGGAGCCCTCTCACGTGATCTTTTGTAATCGGAGCCCCCGGGTGGTCATCCCCATCTGGCTGGACTTCGAGGGCCAGCCACAGCCCTACCCGGTCCTGCAGCCGGGCACCGGCCGGAGGATGTACAGCTACCTCGGTGGGGACGGGCGGGGGGTGCACATCTTCCAGGGGAGGGGTACATTCACACCTGCCAGCGTGGGGGGGGGGGTGCACAGCTACCAGGGTGGGAATGGGCACAGGCTGCACTACTAGGGTGGGATGGGCGGGGGTGCACAGCTACCTAGCTGGGGATGGGTCGGGGAGAGCATAGCTGCCAGGGTGGGGACGGGTGGTGGGGTGCACAGTTACCACAGTGGAGATGGGCACAGGGTGGACCTACCAGTGTGGGGATGGGTAGGGGGTGCGTGCCCACCAGGGTGGAAATGGGCAGGGTGGTGCAAAACTACCAAGGTCAGGATGGGTGGGGGGGTGCATGCCCGCCAAAGTGGGGACAAGCGGGGGGGCATGTGCCCCCCAGGGTGAGGATGGACGCGGGGGTTTCTTGAAGCAGGGGGGTGAAACTGATGTGCAAAGGTGAACCTTGGATGGATTTATAGCCGTGGATGTCAATAAAGTATCTGATTCAAAACAGCAGGTATTACCCACCCTGCCTGTCCTGTGGCCACTGTTTTGAAGTCCAAAGGGTCCATGGCTGCCTGCGTGTGTTTATTTAAGGAACTGGCAACAGTGTTCGCTCCTGGGAAATCCCTAGTGGACTTCAGTTCAGACATCTATTTGAAAGCCACTGGCAGGCACACAAGCCACAAGAAGAATTGAAATAGTTACTAATTCCAGAGCTCAATTTCATTTTAAAATAAATTACCTTCCTCATATTTATCTACAACATAGATAACATTAAAAATAATTAGAAACATAGCTCCTTTGTTATATTTAATCTCTGTTTTGTTATAGAACATCTTTGGCTGTTCAGAGATGCAGAAACAGATGATGGACTTCTTGTCAATCAGACAGAGCTGTTTGTGCCTTCTCGCAATGTGAATGGTCAGCCCATATTTGCAAATATCACACTTCCAGGTACAATTATAAAGAGAGTTAAATCTGCTAGAATTTAAGGGGAAATTGATGAGCTAAGATCAGAGACCTTATTCTACTTTGGTACAAGGGAGGGTGTGAATGAATCAGATATTCAAGCAATTAATAAAAACTTTATATCTAAAATTGAAAACAAGGGATTTCTAAAGCAACATCATTGATTTCTCTTGAGTACAGTTATTTACAGGGTTTTGACATTATTTAAGTCTCCCTGCTCTCTGCATTTCTAATGTATCTTATGATATATTTCATGATCCATTGGATAGGGTACATAACTGTGAGTCAGAAGATCTGAATTCTGCTTCTCTCTGCCAGTGACTCTGTGATAGACCTAACCTTACTGAGTCTCATTCTCTCCATTTTGGGAAAAGTAATACCTATCTCACAGAAGTATTGCAGGCTAAATTCATGAATGTTTGTGAGATACGTCTGACATATTTGGCTGGAGAGTGCTAGAGAAGCTCAAATAATATTACATAAATATTAATCTTCTCTCTCTCTTTGCAGTATTCAGTCTGAAAGAGAGGTGTCTTCAGGTTATTCGCAGTCTGGTAAAACCAGTGGACTACAGGAGATTGGATATTGTTCGGTCATTATATGAAGATCTGGAAGATCATCCCGACATTAGGAAGGATCTTCAACGGCTGTCTCTGGAAAGAAGTTAAATGATAAGGAATGGTGTCCCTGATTTAAAATGAACATCATTCATTCCAGACTCTTAAGTGGGGAAGAAAACTCTACTGGGAAACTACTGTGTGTAAGTGATGTTAACCACATTGAAACACATTTCAAGAGCTGAGTAGGTGTCAGGATTTCATGCTCTGGAAGGTGCCTGCTCTCATTTGGTTTCAATATATAAAATTTATTAGGATGGCAAGAGCAAGATTCAAGAGATCAAATAGTATGTAACATATACCAAGTTTATGATGTTTCAGTTTAAACATAGTAGACTCAATTCTGCATGCAATTAAACCTATGCAATGCTATTGACATCAGTGGCCTTGTATAAGTGGAACTAAGGACAGAATCTTGCTCTTTGACTGTTTCAGAACAAATGTAACAAAAGGCGTTTCTGATATAGAGATATAACACTGGCTTGCCCACGATCATTCTGTTTTGGAGGGTATAAATACAGACAATTTCCTTATCATTAGAAAGAATGCTACATCAAGGATGAAATTGAACTAGCTGCTTGAATGATCAGGAGCCAAACACAGCACTTGTAGAAGTGTGTATAACTCCATTGACTTCAGGGGATTTTGACCTCCTTACATAAGGACTAAATTTGCTCCTATCTTGCTCTTAGGGAACCTGATCCAAAGCCCACTAAAGTCAATGGAAAGTCTGTATATATAGGCATAAGGAGTTTTCTGCCCCTGCTCTCTGCATTTGTGTATCTGCATCAGGGTTATCAGAATCTACCACACGGGTCGGCACATCCCTCACCTGCGCCGCTTCCCGCCGCCCCCATTGGCCTGGGACAGCGAACCGCGGAGAGTGGGGGCTGCGATCGGCCGAACCTGCCGCGTCAGCAGGTAAATAAACTGGCCCGGCCCGCTAGGGTGCTTACCCTGGCGAGCCGCGTGCCAAACATTGCCGACCCCGATCTAGCACGTAGGGTTGAACAATATTTCTAGGTTAAAACACTTTTTGAAAGGTCACTGGCTGGATGTTTTTCCCTCTCCTGTTGCTGGACCTTTTTATTAACTTATGTGGACCTCTATGCATCACTTTGAGTTAATGTGTCCTGGTGTGGTGAGAGATTGCTTCTGATGATGAGTTGGCAAGGTTGGAGGGTTGTTTGAAGGCCAGAAGAGGACACAGACCAGGACATGCCAACTCTAAGCAGCACGAGACCCTGTCCCAACAACAGATGCAAAACCTGCAGACCTAACGCCAATGCTACAGTAAGCAATATCTCCCTGCAACGCACCTTTTAAGAGCCAAGTGTCATACACATGCTTATCACAACATGTGGTGTACCTCACCCAGTACATCAAGTGCCCCAGCAATAACTAGGTGGGTGAAACCAGACAATCACTGTGCTCTGAATTAACTCTCACAGAGAAAATGATAAAAGACAAAAACACCATATCACCCATGAACGAACACTTTTTCACAAAGCAATCACTCCATATCTGACCTCTCAAACTTCATCCTCAAAGGAAACCCGCACAACGCCTTCAAAGGATGAGCCTTGGAACTTCCAATTCATAATTCCATTGGATACTAAAAACCCTGGACTTAACAGAGACTGGTTTTATGGCTCATTACAACAATTTGTAACTCACCTTACTGCTTGCTAATTGCCCACTTCATTTTAAGTGGTCTGCTATAGTAGGAATGAACCCCTTATGCTTAACAATCTGTCCCACCTTGTATTTAGCTCAGGCACTCTGGTTACCTCCCTGAGACCTGAGGAAAAGTTCTGTGCAGCTCAAAAGCTTGTCGCTTCCACCAACAGAATGTGATCCAGTAAAAAATAAATATTACCTCACCTACTTTGTCACTCTCAAAACCTGGGACCAACATGGCTGCAACAACCATGCAAATAACATATGTGCAGGAATCCATCAAAGGTGTAAATACTATGCAAGGTGAGCAGCAGATCTTTGCATAATATTTTGCCATTGTTTAATCTTGCACATTTATTTCTAATGAAACAAAATATATACATTCTAGGAAAACTGCTGTGAAACTAAATGAGTAAGAAGCCACAGTGTAAATATTTAAGTGTCTTTCCATTTTTGTAAATATTAGTTGTTTTTTTTTCTTAAAACATTGTGAATTAACTGAGTTTTGTTCTGTGCCAGAAAATGTAAATACATATTAACTTGATATTGGGTTTTATTTTTTACATGGTTTTCTTGTGTATAGTTTACATGGTTTTTTAGCCATATATTCTTGCATACTAGAAGGAACCCCTGGAGGTATTTTTAATCAACCACAAATGTACACTTTGCAAAACTACTGAAACAAAGGCACAAGAAGTGAGCTGTAGCCCACGAAAGCTTATGCTGAAATAAATTTGTTAGTCTCTAAGGTGCCACAAGTACTCCTGTTCAGTTTACAAAATGTAACTAACTAACCCCTTCCATAGGCTGTGTCTACGCTAAACTTTTCCCCCTAAAATTTCCCTCTGTTGCTACTAAGATGAAGCTCCAATGTTGGGAGCTCTAGTGTAGACAAAGTGCCAGCAGTTTCCACCATTTAAAACCACCCTCTAACGTAGTTGTGGTAAAAACACCAGTACCTTGCCTACACTAGTACTCCACTCTTGCTACCTCTGATTGCTGCTCCACTAGTAGTAGTAACAATGGGAAATACTTTTAAAAAAAAAAAAGTCTGATGTAGACAAGGCTATGTAGATTGGATTCAGATTCGGACACTTAGTAATTTGTCCAGGCCCTAAAACTTCCTTTTTTTTGTTTAAAGTATGGCAAATCACATACTTTTACGGCTCAATTCTACAAACACTGGGACAGACTCTTTTTATCAGTGTTGTTCTTGTGTTATTCTATATTTGTCCAATAAATGTATTTAGTGTTATAATCCACTTACAAAAACAGCCTATTTTGAACTGACTGTTTTTCTAATAACTACTAGATCTTAGGTTTGAACATGCTTTTTTGGGTTACTCCTAAGCATTCTGTATAATATGGTTTAAGTTACGTAGATTTTATGTGCTCTTGTGACTATCAGGATTATTAAAGTTTGTGTTAAAATTACTCCCATCAGTCTGTGACTAGCTGCTTTGAAATTTATGAAAAGTAATATTTTCAAGTTATAAACATTCAGTAATTCTTCGTACAGGACTGATCATAATTAAAGGGCCAGATTCACTGGTCTGCTGGAGTGGTGTAAAGCAGCAGAGCATACTGGTGCATCTGCCCCAGAAGCAACAACTTAGGCTAGGTCTACACTACGGGGGGGGAGGGTGTCGACCTAAGATACGCAACTTCAGCTACGTGAATAGCGTAGCTGAAGTGGCGTATTTTAGGTCGACTTACCTAGCTGTGAGGACGGTGGCGAGTCGACCGCTGCCGCGCCGCCGTCGACTCCGCTTCCGCCTCTTGCCGCGGTGGATTTTCGGAGTTGACGGAAGAGCCATCGGGGATCAATTTTATCGCATCTTCACTAGACGCGATAAGTCGATCCCCAATAGATCGATTGCTACCCGCCGAAGATGTGCTCTTACCAGAAAATACACACTTAGAAGCCCAATGCTCTGACTTGGGTGACCTTCTAGAAGTATCTATAAGATACCAAGGCAACTTAATTAAACTTTTAGTTAATGTTGATTCTGCTAGGCAATTGATTTTTGCAGGTTTCTTGTCTTAATTTTAAGACATGTTTCACCATGGATCAGGGCCAGCTTAGCTGTTTAGGAAAAATACCAGACCAGAATATGTAAAGTTTGATACTCTGTTCTGGAATTTTCCCTGAACAGCCACGCGGACCCTGATCCACAGTGTACCTGAAAGGAGAATTTTTGCTTTAGGTTTAAAAAAAAAAAAAAAACTGGAGGGAAGCATAGTGACAAGCAAACAAACCATGGAACCACACGTAAAATGTACTTTAAATCAGTGGGAGTTTTGCCCAAATACGGATTAGAATTGAATTTTATACAGCCACTTGCACCCCATTTTGCATCTGATTGTGCAAACTGCCAAGCAAGCACTGTCAGCAAAGCCAGTGGGCGTTGAGTGTACCTTGTAAAGTCATAAATACTCCTAAGGCCTTGGCTACATTTGCAAATTACAGCGCTGTAAAGCCTCCCCCAGCGCTGTAACTCACTCCCCGTCCACACTGGCAGGGCACTTACAGCGCTGTATCTCCCTGGGTACACCGCTGCAGGTACTCCACCTCCCGGAGAGGAATAACAGCTGCAGCTAATCACCTTGTGAAGTGGCCAATCCTCTCCATTGTTGTGACCGGCTGCAGGAATGCGGAAGTGCCGGTTTCAAAGCTCCTACCACAAAGAAAAGCAAACAGATTGCAGCTTGCTTTGAGTGAGCGAATGAATGAGCAGGGGGACGGGAGTTCGGAACTTGCAAAATAGAGAGCTGACATGCTCCAAAAAGCACTCTTTCTCCCCCCACACTCTCTGTCACAATCCACCCCACCCGCCCCACCCCCCGTTTTGAAAAGCACATTGCAGCCACATGAATGCTGGGATAGCTGCCCATAATGCACTGCTCCCAACACAGCTGCAAATGTTACAAGTGTGGCCACACCACTGCGCTGGCAGCTGTCAGTGTGGACAGACTGCAGCGCTTTTCCCTACTCAGCTGCACGAAGACAGGTTTACCTCACAGCGCTGTACAGCTACAAGTGTAGCCAAGGCCTAAGGTTCTTCCACATCCAAGATGAAGGGCTTATGTAACCTTTCCACGCCTAAATGAGTCCAATATCTGCCATTTCTTTCATTCCTAATGCACTGAGGGCAAGTTTACGCTACCACCTAAGTCGATATAACTTATGTCACTCAGGGGTGTGAAAAAAACACATACACCCTCCAAGAGACACAAGTTTTACGCTGTCCACATTGGCGCTATGTTGGTGGGAGAGGCTCTCCTGCCGACGTAGGCCTTGGCTACACTCGTGGATTCACAGCGCTGCAAGTACTCCACCTCTCCGAGGGGAATAGCTTGCAGCGCTGCGAGCGAGCGTGCAGCGCTGCAGGCGCTGATTACACTGGCGCTTTACAGCGCTGCGCTCAGGGGGGGTGTTTTTTCACACCCCTGAGCGCAGCAAGTGCAGCGCTGTGAATTGCCAATGTAGCCAAGGCCATAGCTTCTGCTTCTTGATAATGTGGAGTAATCATGCCAACAGGAGAGCGCTCTCCTGTTGGTATAGCACGTCTTCACCAGACACACTCCAGCAGCGCAGGCTGCACTGATGTAGTGCTGCACTGTACACTTGCCCTTATTCTTCCCATGCTTTTTGGGAAAAGTGGTTTATTCAACACATCAGTGAGTATCTGTCTCTGAGGGTTATTTTATTATTTGGATTATAGTAGCATCGAGAAAACACAACCAAGATCAGGGTCTGACTTTTAGACACTGTTGCTGGGGCTGACCGCAAGTTACCTTGGGCTGTTATTACAGCATAGTTCAAGGGGAGCTAGTAGTGAACTGCTGGGCTGGCTTGCAGCCACTTGACTGATAAACTAGTAAAGAGATAAGGAAGGCCGGAGAGTGTTGAGTGTGGGAATAGAGAGCAGCAGTGATTTCTGCCAGAGCCTGCTTGTGGGTGAATACGCCCCCTCCCTTAGAAGGAGATGGTGATAAAAACAGCTATGAGGATTGCTTTAGACGAACAGTCTCACCTGCGAACCTAGGCCTTGTGGGTGCCCAGGAATTCCCCATGCTGGAGCAGCGCCTGCTACGAGCCCTCAAGGACAAGGCTGGAGGGTCCGGGACGGTCCGTAGCAGAAGGGGCGTAAGCATTGATGCTTGCTTGCTTGCTTGCTTGCGTAGTTGCTGGAAAGCATGTATTTAGTAACGCGTGAAGGCTGGGAAGCTTATTATAGCTTGGCAATAAAACCGGTTATACTTATGCACCTGTTGTGGCTTCATTGAGTGTATCTGAGCCCTCCCCTTTGGCTTGACAATTGTACGTAAATAGAGTAAGAAACACTTTCTGCCCCGAAGAGCTTATTACATATATAGACAAAGAAAGTATTCTTACTCCCGTTTCACGGAAGAGATTAAATTACTTGCCTAAACTCTCAAGGAGGTTATGGCAGGAACTGAAACCAGAGCACCTGAGTCCCAGTCCGCTGTCTTAACCACACACCATATTTTTCCCTTGTTCTCCACAATTGTTTGTTCTTTCTTCTTGTCATCTGGATTTAAGACCTGACCTACTTTCAGCTCCCATCTATTCAGCTGATGTAACCTCATTTTCCTGTTGCCAAAGCATTGGTAATATTTTTTTCTGTTACATCATTTTTTAAAAAATGTTGACTAGTTCCTCTTCAAAATGAGAAGCATATATAAATGTATCAGATATTAATTTATAAATATATTTTTACTGACTCTTGAGTCATGTGGCAATGTCATTTTGGAGACATTCACACTGTGAATGTAACAGCAGGCTTGTGTGATACTGTCTATCACTATAATGTACATGAAAATGTCTTTCAGTATATTTAATACTATCCATTGCCTGACCTAGTCATAAAAATTGAATGCTAATATTGGCATTGAAGCTTATCACATGCTCACCATACCTTCTGCGCAGCAGTTCAGAGAGTGTATCGTTTGAGTGTATCTAATTTTTCATGGCCCAGAAACATCCTGACACAAGAAAGGACTTCATATTTATCTGCTACTGGAATTGCAAGAACAGTATTTCATAACAATTCCTCTCATCAGTATGATTTCATTTTTCAGCTAAACTCATGGTTAATATCAGGGATCGGCAACCTTTGGCACACAGCCCATCAGGGAAATCCGCTGGTGCACCAGGACGGTTTGTTTACCTGCAGCGTCCGCAGGTTTGGCCGATCGCAGCTTCCACTGGCCGCGGTTCGTCGTTCCAGGCCAATGGGGGCTGCGGGATGCGGCGTGGGCTGAGGGATGTGCTGGCTGCCACTTCCCGCAGCCCCCATTGGCCTGGAACAGCGAACCGCGGCCAGTGGGAGCTGCGATCTGCCGAACCTGTGGATGCTGCAGGTAAACAAACCATGCCCGTGCACCAGCGGATTTCCCTGATGGGCTGTGTGCCAAAGGTTGCCGATCCCTGGTTTATATTATTCATTAAAAGTTAAAAGTATGGTCAGGATAAAGCAGGTCTTTTTGTTTTTCCTAATAAATTATTGAAAGAAGAGTCTGCTATTTGAGGGACCCTCTTTTAGACAATTGTTCTCAAACTTTTGTATTGGTGATCCCTTTCACACAGCAAATCTATGAGTGCGACCCCCCTTATAAAATAAAAACATTTTTTTTTATATTTAACACTATTATAAATGCTGGAGGCGAAGCAGGGTGTGGGGTGGAGGCTGAGCTCACAACCCCTCCAAGTAATAACCTTAAAGTCATGACCCCCAGTTTGAGAAACCCTGGATTAGATGTGTAAGTGACGTCTGGGTTATGGTAATTAAAGATCCTATGATGATATGGTCTGATGGAAAATCACTACACCCAATGGAATGTGGTCACGTTCTACAAAGATAAGTAAACCACTGGCATAATCTTCAAGCTTCATGGGAAAGTATTTTTTCAATTGCAGTAAATTCATGTATATGAGAATGAGTCCTGGTCTACACTCCTAAATTATCAGAGGGGTAGCCATGTTAGTCTGAATCTGTAAAAAGCAACAGAGGGTCCTGTGGCACCTTTAAGACCAACAGAAGTATTGGGAGCATAAGCATAAGCTCCCAATACTTCTGTTAGTCTTAAAGGTGCCACAGGACCCTCTGTTGCTTTTTACTCCTAAATTAGGTCAACATAAATCTTCTTGCGTTGACCTATTTGTGAATGTGTCTGTATTCAAATTTGTCTTTGGCTTACATTAGCGCCCCGTTACAGCGACACAGTAAAACTATTTCCCTGAATGGCATAGAGCCATGATCGACATATTGAAGTTGACACAGTGTGAGTGTAGACACCGAATGACCTCTGTCAACCCTAACAGTTCTCCAGCAGCTGTCCCACAATGTCTCATTCCCTGTGACAGTGACTGGTCGGGCCACAATTTTAAACTCCACTGCCCAGGGTTCACAGAGACTGGAAGAAACATTCCTTTTAAAATCCCCCACATGTATTTGAAATGCCTTTTCCTGATTGCCCACCTTGGCGAGCACAGCTAGCTGCTCACTCTTGCATGCAACTGCCCAATCGACCATGCTGGCTCCATGCACTAGACTCTCTCCTGCCTGAAGTAGATGTGGTATTGGCTCTCTTGGGCCTGTTGGGAGAAGAGGCTGTGCCTGCACCGCTACCGACCAGCTGTAGAAACATGGACATGTTCAAACAGATTGCACAAGGGCTACAGGCAAAGTGGTATGACAGGAATCATCAGCCGTGATGCGTGAAAACAAAGGAACTTTGTCAGGTATACTGCAAGGCCATGGAACACAATAGATTTGAGGCTGAGCATCCACAGAAAAAAAATGTTGGGTGCTCAGCACCCAGCAACCACCCGCCCATCAGCTGTTAGACTTAAGTAATGCGTCCCAGCCAATTGGTGGACATCTCCCCCAGTCAGGAGCTTCATAGGAGGGATTCTTTGTGACTAGAGCTTTCCTAGCTCCCTTCTCCACCAGTTCAGGGGAGCGACCAGGTGGTGGCCATGGTCCGAACACAGCCTGCGGGCTTGGGTTTAAGGCCCACGAGACCTCATAGGTAGTGTGTAGCACACTGAGATACTACCCTTGGTGCACTAAACTTTACATCAACATAAGCACTCCTGGTGGTGCAAGTAACCAAGTATGCATGCACCCGAGTGATATACAAACTTCAGCACCTGTATGCTGACGTACCTGTATCGACCAGTTTGTAGGGTAGACATGGCCTAAGGAACTAGGGAAAGGATGTAGATAGCTCTGCAGATTGATAATTGTATATAGAGCCTCTTACCCCTCAGTTATGTAGCCTGATTACTCGTAGGCGCTGACTTCTACTGGCGCCGGTGGGTGGCCGACCCCCCCCCCCGCCTCTGGCCCCGCCCCAACTCCACCCCTTCCCCGCCCCCTCCCACCCCATTCCAACCCCTTCCCCAATCCGCCCCCTCCCTGCCCCTATTCCGATTCCTTCCCCAAATCTCTGCCCAGCCCCGCCTCTTCCCTGCCTCCTCCCCTGAGCGCGCCACATTCCCGCTCTTCTCCCCTCCCTCCTGGAGCTTGCTACCCCACCAAACGGCTGTTTGGCGGTGGCAAGTGCTGGGAGGTAGGCGGAGGAGTAGGGATGCCGTGTGCTCAGGGGAGGAGGAGGAGGTGAGGTGGGGCAGGGCGCTTGGCTGCCGGTGGGGGTGCAGAGCCCCCACTAATTTTTCCTCATGGGTGCTCCAGCCCTGGAGCACCCACGGAATTGGCGCCTATGTGGTCACTAGTGAATGAAACTGTAACTCTCTGAAGGCTGTTAAGTGAAATGACTGGGTGGTTCTCAGTCCAGTTCCTAGTTCCACTTAATTTAAAACCACCATCACAATTGAAAATATTGTTGACAGTCTCCAAGAGAACAAAGATTTGAGTGGGAGTAGTTCCTGTAGGTGAGGGTGGAAGAGGCTGTGGGATGAGGTGGGGTAGAGGACGTTTCACTACTGCTCCCCATGCTGCCCCCAGTTTCTGGTGGAACAGCAGTCTAGCCTGTGGGCCTGTCAGTGGGCAATTTTCATGAGCACCAAATTTATTTTTAACAGAGGATAAAGAAATAATATGCAATAGTTTTATCCTGGTGTTAAATTAGCCCAGCAGTTTGTCATACACTGTATATCAGTTTGGTTTGATTTGGTATGGAACCAAGGGGAATACATCGTAATTTGAAATGTTGAGAGACTGAAAGACAAGGAGTTCTGTTACTAGGCTTTTTTTTAACTGGCAGGGATAATTGGGTTTGAAAAAAGTGTCATGCAAACAAATGGCTCAACAGCAAAGAACATCCCTTGAACCGGATGTTAGTCCTGTTGTCCCTGCCAAATTCCAACTCAGAAAATTACATTCTGCCTCCTGAAATTCCCCTGCTGTTTCAACTGTACTATTCTCACACATTTCCTGCCCTAGAGCTGACCTGCCAAGTTCCCACCCACTTGGAGATAAACCTCCTTGCTATGGTTTAAATTATTATAACAATGATACTTTAATGATTGTTATGATGATTGATCTTATTCTAGTGATGGATTTTACAATATGTTTCAAGGAAACATTTACATTTTTTTATTTATTCATTCGTGTATATTTAATTTCCTAATTTGGTAGTCCCACCTTGATAACCTTGCCTAACCTGTCGTGTTCAGTGTTCGGTGAGTGCTGGTACACAGCTGTCACATCTCCCCTCCCCAAGAGGTGGCAGTGTTGGGTAAAATGATTCCTGTATCAGTTAAGGGATTTGGACCCTGGGTGATGACAGGCACTATAGAAATGACAATTATTCCTACTAAATCCCCCGCAGTAACTGTCCAAGGGATTGAGAGGAGCACACAGAAATATGGAATCCTGGATAATATGCCATTATTTAACAGGAAGAATTATCAAATATGGCCACAAATTATATAGGGAAGTATATAGTTTCAGTTTTAAAAGTGATTCTTCAGCTACCTTGTCAAAACCCCTGGATGCCAAATTCCATCATAAAGGTGGCTGCATTTCATTGGTGGGCAAAAGTTTCTTCCATTTTTTCCCCTCAGTTGCCCAATGAGGCAATGAGCCCACAGATCTCTCATTCCTGGCTTCTGCTGCCCAGTGCCTGCCAGGGAAAGTGTCATGCCAAAGGCAATAAGGAAATCAAGGGTTTCTACTTCCCTGCCTCCAGTCAACCACTTGGGATAGTTGCTTCTGTCTCCCACCTCCCAGTCAATGATCTATAAAAGGCCCCCTTTTCTCCCATGCAGGGTAGAGAGGAGCAGGCAGGAGAGGTGATGGGGAAATATGGGAGAATGATTGAATGGCTAAGGTAACTTACTGAATTATTGTCATAACATCGGTATTACTAAACCCCCAACTGTTAAAAAATCAAGTGTCAGGCCCCAATAAATCACAAGATTACCTTAAAAATCATGATATTTTAAATTATGATACATTTGGAATTCTTTGTCCTGTCTTCTGGTTTTTGAACCTTTAGGTGACACTCGGGTCACATTTTCCAGCTTTTCCCTGAATCCATGAGGGCTAGTCATTTTCATTTGTTTTAAGGAAACTCAGATTCTCATTATTCCAATGGCTGAAGCTGTAAGAAAACCACCAAAAATGGCAAAACATATGTAAAATTGTGAGAGCAGGCAACGCTGTAACATAACTTAAAGTATATGCATATGATAAGAGACAGGTAAACTTAAAATATGCCAAGACTTATAATAATATTTTAAATTAAATAGAAACATTATAGGGTTAAATATAAATAAAATAACAGAAAAAGGAAAAAGTTAAGAATAATTTACATACATTGCAAGCTGTTTCATGTGCATGGAATGAGTCTATGCAGGTGTAAGGATCTGCCCATGTGGATCATTTTGCAGGATTGTACAAGCTAAATACAAAAATGCAAGTGTTAAAATAATTGAAAAAGTACAACAAAAGTCAAGGGCTATGTATCTTTTTAAATAATTGGAATAAGGCAAAGGGTTCAGTGAAAAAGTATTTTAAAATATAAAATTGTTTAATAAGGTTAAAATTAAAAATAATTATTAAAAACCTAATTAGCGATAACACAACACAAAAGGCAGGTTAAATATAAAACATACAGAAGAGAAGAATTAAAATGTCTAGAAAAAGTATATCTCAGGGGTGTGGGTTAAATGTAATTTTTAAAATAAAGCTATGAATTCGAAAGGAATGATGGTCCAATGTTAGGGTCCTTGCCTAGCATCCATAAAACACAGTTCAATTTCCTGTACTGCCACAGACTTGCTGTATGATCTCAAGCAAGACACTCAGGCCACATCTAAACTATAAACTTTGGTATAACTACATCGCTCAGGGGTGTGAAAAATCCACACAATCCTTAGTGACACAGTTATACTGACCTAACCCCCAGAGTAGACAGCACAGCACTATGTGGACGGGAGGGCTTTTCCCATCAACATAGCTACTGCCTCTTGCAGAGGAGGATTAATTATGCCAACAGGAGAAGCTCTCCTGTCAGCGTAGTAGTGTCTTCACTGAAGCGCAAGATGCAGCAGCGCTGATGCAGCTGGTTTAAGTGTAGATCTGCCCTTAGTCTCTCTGTGTCTCAAATCCCCTATCAGAAAGGGGTTAATAACACTTCCCTATTTTAGAGGGATAGGGAAGACTTTGAGATCTACAGATGAAAAAGTACTACATCAGAATTAGGTACTATCACTTTAACTGTATGTTATAAACCTGTTCCTTTTTTTGTTTCTGACTTGTTGAGTGTCATTATGGGACTATCTCCTACTAATGTTTGAACAGTGCAGTGGAGACTAGATCCCAAATGGGTCCTTTGGGTACAACACAGTAGTACCGATAATACTAATGAACAAATGGGTCATCTGTACCAATCCCGGTACCAGGGCCGGCGCAACCCATTAGGCGACCTAGGCGGTTGCCTAGGGCGCTACAATTTGGGGGGCGGCGACTGCGGCAGTATTTCGGCAGCGGGACCTTCCGCCGCCTCTGTGGGGGGGTGGCATTTCGGGGCAGGACCTTCTGCCGCCTAGGGCTGCAAAAAAACTGGCAGCGCTCCTGCCCGGTACACACTGGCCAGATTCTGAGTTGGTGTAAGCAGGTGCAATTCCACTACAAGACCACGCTGAGGGGGCTGTTGACACTTACATTAAAGCGACAGAGGAGGCTTTTCTGTGGCAGTAGTAAAAAGGAGAGATGGTAGCTAGGCTGACATAATTCTTCCATCAACCTAGCAGTGTATAAAAGGGACTTAGGTTGGCTTAACCACATCTCTCAGGGGTGTGAATTTTTCAACCTAAGTTATAGGTCACTGTCCTTCGACTGGAAGGGGGCTGAGTCAGTGTTTTCGCCAGGAATTGAAATTAGGGGAGGTGTTGGAATATTCAGGGAGGGTGAGGGCCGACGAGGGTTAAGACCGTGAGGGCAAAGGTAGGATGTATGGCACCATAGTCAAAACTGAAAAATGTTTTATGATCATTTTATTAGATTTAAATCATGTTTTAAAATCATCACAAAAACTAAAGTTGGCTACTCAAGCCTACTACAAAGCCCTATATCTACATCCGTCTTGGTTTCTTGTTGTAATTTTGCACTCTTTGGTGTCTTCTTGTGTGTCCATTACTTCCAATCCTTCAGCATATGCTCATGATCAGGCAGAAGGTGACTTTTTTCAGAACACAAAATTCTATTCAATGAGGAAAAAGTATGCTCAACTGTAGCTGTTGTGACTGGGAGTAGCAAGAGATGAATTCCTACTTCTTTCATCCCAAGAAACATAACACAAAGATTGGGTTGAACCACTAGTGATGAGAAAGAAGTTGAAGTGAAATCTTCATTTGTTCGTCATATGATATTTCACTCTGTGTTCAAAATTCTCTATTCTGTCCTGATCACATAGCAGCCCTATTGCTGGTAGTGTCTCACTCCACTCAACTGTAGGTGTTTTATAAGACAGGCATCTGTAAAAGCTACGTGGAGGTTGAGTAGAATCCAGAAATCGTTATTGTAGATTTGTAAGACTCAAGTCTGTGTACTTTTTCAGCTGCTTAACAAGCACTTCTTGTCCTCTTCACTTAAGGAGTCAATATAAGTATCTTCTGAACTGAAGTCTTTGCTTCTTCCAGTACATTTTCAATGGATATCTCTGATTGATCCAAGGGTAGCTTCTATTGCTGGACAAAGATCTACTACTGTTGTAGCAGATGCCTGGATGACATTGTTTAAACAGTAGACTTGCAAGAGAGAGAATGACGATAGTCTTCTCTGAACTTCGTAACAAAAGTAATCCACCAGCCTCATTACTTAGATCTGTCCTATCTTGGTGGATATTTTCCAAAACCAGTGATAATAGTTGCAGTAATTTTAAGACAGCAGCCAAGAATCGCTCATGAGAAAGCCAGCAAGTTTTCCCAAGTTGGACTAATTTGAACTTCAATCCCAGTATATCTTCTATTTGTTTTCAAGACGTTCAGTCCTTTTGGACTCTTGCTGAAAAAAAGAGTATAAAAAAGCCATTAAATTTGTGACTTTTTAATATCTTTTTAAGATTCTGCAGCTTGTATTAGCGCTAGCTGGAGTAGATGGCCTCTGCAATGTGTATAGGAGAGATTAGGGTTACACTTTTCTCTGAGCAAAGCTTGTACTCCACTATGTCTTCCAGAGAAGTTTGTAGCTCCGTCAAATGCACAAGCAGCCATCTGTTTGGGGTTCAATTTACAAGCATTTAACTCTTCTAAGATGTCAAAGATGCAGCTGATGTGTCTTCTATAACCTGAACATCTAGAATGCATCTACTGGTCTACCATGGACATCAAGATAACATACGCAATTACTTAATGCCTATTTGAATTGGACTGCCATCAGCCATGTATGCACATTTTTTGAATATGGTGAGAGAGTTCTTCACTTTTTCAACTGCTGAGTCTTTCACTGTTGCACCGCATGCTTCTAGAGAGTCAGCTGAGATTTTTCAGAAAGATAGCGAGCATTTGCCAGTCTTGTTCTAAATTAGTGTCCAACTTCAGGATTAACAAGTAACTTAACATTGGCCTCC
Organism: Chrysemys picta bellii; assembly: GCF_011386835.1. NCBI lineage: Eukaryota > Metazoa > Chordata > Testudines > Emydidae > Chrysemys > Chrysemys picta. The sequence continues at coordinate 18,296,151 of NC_088797.1, forward strand.
AGTTTGTATTGTGTGGTATCTCTTACTTAAATAGAAAGTATGGTGCAACAGCCATGTTGGTTCACATAAACTGAGTTGTGTCTCCAGCATTCTTAACAGCCTCGTTAAGTTCTTCTAAAATTGGCTTTGACAGTGACTGGCTTATAGGGCTTTCTGCAAGTTGATGCAGTCCAGAGGCATGGTGTTTTGCAGCCTTTTCATATAGGTTGTCAGTATTGGCTTAGCTGATCAGTCTGGCAAACCAAGCTCCTCCACTTTTACTATATAAATCCATGATATGCCCACATCTTGAATACTGCATGCAGTTCTGGTCACCCCATCTCAAAAAAGATATATTGGAATTGGGAAAGGTACAGAAAAGGGCAACAAAAATTATTAGGGGTATGGAACAGATTCCCTATGAGGAGAGATTAAAAAGACTGGGACTTTTCAGCTTGGAAAAGAGATGACTAAGAGGGGATATGATGGAGGCTTATAAAATCTTGACTGGTGAAAATGAATAAGGAAGTGTCATTTACCCCTTCACTTAACACAAGAACCAGGGGTCACCCAATTAAATTAATAGGCAGTAAGTTTAAAACAAACAAAAGGAAATATTTCTTCACACAATGCACAGTCACCCGTGGAACTTTTTGCCAGAGATGTTGTGAAGGACAAAATTATAACAAGTATCAGGGGGTAGCCATGTTAGTCTGTATCTACAAAAACAACAAGGAGTCTGGTGGCACCTTAAAGACTAACAGATTTATTTGGGCATAAGCTTTCGTGGGTATTCTTCAGATGCATAGAGTGAAAGTTACAGATGCAGGCATTATATACTGACACATGGAGAACAGGGAGTTACTTCACAAGTGGAGAACCAGTGTTGACAGGGCCAATTCAATCAGGGTGGATGTAGTCCACTCCCAATAATGGATGAGGAGGTGTCAATTCCAGGAGAGGAAAAGCTGCTTCTATAATGAGCCAGCCACTCCCAGTCCCTATTCAAGCCCAGATTAATGGTGTTAAATTTGCAAATGAATTTTAGTTCTGCTATTTCTCTTTGAAGTCTGTTTCTGAAGTTTTTTTGTTCAAAGATAGTGACTTTTAAATCTGTAATAGAATGACCAGGGAGATTGAAGTGTTCATTTACTGGCTTATGTATGTTACCATTCCTGATGTCCGATTTGTGTCCATTTATTCTTTTGCGGAGGGACTGTCCGGTTTGGCCAATGTACATGGCAGAGGGGCATTGCTGGCACATGATGGCATATATAACATTAGTGGATGTGCAGGTGAATGAGCCCTTGATGGTGTGGCTGATGTGGTTGGGTCCTCTGATGGTGTCGCCAGAGTAGATATGGGGACAGAGTAGGCAATGAGGTTTGCTACAGGGATTGGTTCCTGGGTTGGTGTTTCTGTGGTGTGGTGTTTAGTTGCTGGTGAGTATTTGGTTCAGGTTGGGGGGTTGTCTGTAAGTGAGGACTGGCCTGCCTCCCAAGGTCTGTGAGAGTGAGGGATCATTTTACAGGATAGGTTGTAGATCGTGGATAATGCGCTGGAGAGGTTTTAGCTGGGGGCTGTATGTGATGGCCAGTGGTGTTCTGTTATTGTCCTTGTTGGGCCTGTCCTGTAGTAGGTGATTTCTGGGTACCCGTCTTGCTCTGTCAATCTGTTTCCTCACTTCCCCAGGTGGGTATTGTAGTTTTACGAATGCTTGATAAAGATCTTGTAAGTGTTTAGTATCGGGGTAGCCGTGTTAGTCTGTATCTACAAAAACAACAAGGAGTCTGGTGGCACCCTAAAGACTAACAGATTTATTGGGCATAAGCTTTTGTGGGTAAAAACCTCACTTCTTCGGATGGATAGGAATGCATCCAAAGAAGTGAGGATTTTACCCACAAAAGCTTATGCCCAAATAAATCTGTTAGTCTTTAAGGTGCCACCAGACTCCTTGTTGTTTTTGTAGGTGTTTGTCTCTGTCTGAGGGGTTGGAGCAAATTCGGTTGTATCTTAGAGTTTGGCTGTAGACAAGGGATCGTGTGATGTGTCTTGGATGGAAGCTGGAGGCATGTAGGTACATATAGCGGTCAGTAGGTTTCCGGTATAGGGTGGTGTTTATGTGACCATCACTTATTTGCACTGTAGTGTCCAGGAAGTGGATCTCTTGTGTGGACTGGTCCAGGCTGAGGTTGATGGTGGGGTGGAAATTGTTGAAGTCCAGGTGGAATTCTTCAAGGGCCTCCTTTCCATGGGTCCATATGATGAAGATGTCATCAATGTAGCACAAGTAGAGGAGGAGCACTAGGGGACGAGAACTGAGGAAGCGTTGTTCTAAGTCAGCCATAAAAATGTTGGCATACTGTGGGGCCATGCGGGTACCCATAGCAGTGCCACTGACTTGAAGGTATAAGTTGTCCCCAAATCTGAAGTGGTTGTGGGTGAGGACAAAGTCACAAAGCTCAGCCACCAGGCGTGCTGTGGCCTCATCAGGGATACTGTTCCTGACAGCTTGTAGTCCATCCTCATGTGGAATATTGGTGTAAAGTGCTTCTACATCCATGGTGGCCAGGATGGTGTTTTCAGGAAGAACACCAATGCATTGTAGTTTCCTCAGGAAGTCGGTGGTGTCTCGAAGATAGCTGGGAGTGCTGGTAGCGTAGGGTCTGAGCAGAGAGTCCAAATAGCCAGATAATCCTGCTGTAAGAGTGCCAATGCCAAAGAGATGATGGGGCGTCCAGGGTTGGAACTAGACAAGTTAATGGAGGTTAGGTCCATCAATGGCTATGAGCCAGGATGGGCAGGGATGGCCCGTGCTAAGAGGGTCCCGCGCCGCAGCTCTCCACCCCACCCCCAGCTCACTTCCCCCTCCTCCCCTCCCCTGAACGCTGCCCCCCCTGCTCCTCCCCCTCCCCTGCTTCCCGCGAATCAGAGGTTCGCGGGAAGTCTGAAAAGAAGCAGGGGCGGGCAGGCAGCACCAGGTAAGCTGGGATGGTGGGGGGCGCGAGAAGGGCTCTGGGGAGGCGCGGCCCAGTCCGGCCCCGGTTCCGGCCGAGCGCGCCAGCCCCAGCGGCTCCGGCCCAGCCCCCGCGGCACGGCTTGGCTCGGGTCCGTCCCGGCCCCCACGGCTCGGTTCCAGCCCAGCCCCCGCAGCGCGGCTCGGGTCCGGCCCGGCCCGGCCCCCGTGGCGCAGCTCCGGCCGCCGAGCGGCTCTGGGTCGGACCCAAGCCCGGCGACCCCGGCTTGATTCCTGGGGGCGGGGCTTGCTGCAAGCCCCGCCCACAGGAATCAGGCCCCGCTCTTGCTAAAGCCGGCCCTGCTGACAGGGCGAGTGGCTGGGCAGCCCGAGCTGCCAGGGACCTGCCGCCGCCCCCTCCTGCCCCCGGACCCAGCCCACCGCGCACCTCCTCACCTCAGCCCCGCACTGCCTGCCCTGGGCGGGGAGAAGCAGAGCCCGGCTCCGAGCAGGGCAGCGGGGGATACTGCCCCGCCGGGGGACCCCCACGGATCGGGCACCTGGGGGTCAGTGTCTGTCCTCTCAGCTCTGTCTGCAAGGGGCTGGGGAAGCAGCTGTCAGCACCTGCCCCTCTCAGCCCTTGCACCCTCCATTCTGCTCACAGCCCCTCCACTTGTACCTCCCCCCATCGCTCCTTTACCGCACCCCTTCCCCTTGTACTCTCCCTTCACCCGCACCTCTCCCCTTGTACCCTCCCCCAGCCCTCTCCTCCCGCACCTCCCCCTTCCCCTGCACCTCTTCTCCCGCAACCTTCCTGATACCCCCTCTCCTCCTCCACCCTCCTCCGTGAGTACATCACACCCCACCTCTCTGCCAGTGTAGAGCTCCCAAGCGCCCCCACACCTGCTCCTCTGCCTGAACCCTCTTTACTAGATCCCCATCCCTTTCCGGGTACAAGGTTTGAGGGTTAGTCCCTATGCCTTCCATGTGCATTTGGAGCACTACAGATGGGGTTGCAGGGGACGGAGGGGGGGGGCAAGATTTATACTAAAGTGAAATAAAAATAGGAGAAACGGTTTGATCCCCACTGCAAGTATAAACGGGGATTGCTGTGGTGAATTAGGAGGTCACGTTTGGGGGGGGAGCCCAGGGCTGGGGTGGCAGGGGATGCGGGTGGAGGGGGAAAAGAGAGCCCAGGGCTGGGGTGGCAGGGGATGTGGGTGGGGGAGGGCACTGGTGGGGGGTGGAGGGAAGAGCCCAGGGCTGGGGTGGGGGGGCAGCCAAACATTTTTTTGCTTGAGACAGCAAAAAACCTAGAGCCGGTCCTGACACTGCCTGTAACTGGGAGGGGGGTGTTGGGGAAATTCAGGGGTGGTCTAGGAAAATCCCTGGGCTGTGAAAATCCCTTTCAGGGAAGCTGCCTTTGCTCACACTCATAACTTAACAACGAGGCTGGAGCAGCAGCCACCCACCCCAGGGAGGAAAAACCTGCTTCACGCTTGAGGGCAGTGCGGATGATGTCACCCAGGCAGGAAGAGGCTGTGAGGCTGGCAGAGCCAAATCGCCTCTCCGGCAGTACACATCCGCCTCGGGGCCAGCGGCCGCTGCTGATAGGGGGACAGGCCGCCAATGCCAGCCCCGGGGGAAGAGGAAGCCTCTGGGGTGTGTGGGATGAGCGGCAGCGCCTACGCGCAGAGAGGCGCCCGAGAGCGAGCCCCGCACACGCCGCGTGCCGCTGGCGGCCCAGGGAGGTGAGGCGGCGGGCGCAGCAAGTGACTGCGAAGGAATGGCCCAGCAACAGCCCGCCCTGGGCAGCGCCCCGCCGCCCGCGTACATTCACACCCTGCCGGCCTGCGTGCTGGAGGACTTCTGCCAGAAGATGGACTGTCTGAATGACTACGACTGGATGCGCTTCGGTGAGAGCGGGGCGCTGCGGGGAGGAGAGCGCGGAAAGGGGAAGGGGGGGCGGGTTTGCGGACGAGGAGCGACTCAGGCAGGGGTCTAGCCAGGCAGGTGACAGGACGGACAGAAGGATGGAGACAAGCCCCGGCAGTGAACTCTCTACTTTCTAAGATGGGTTCAGCCGCCAGTCACCCAGAGGATTCCTGACAGAGGCGCTTTTTGGTGCGCTCTAAAGACCAGATGCTGTAGCTGGATGCGTGTGGGGCTCCGGGCTTCACCTGCGTGGAGCCATTAGCAGGATCAAGCTGTAAATAACTTAGTGGTGACTAAACCTCCAGTCTATTCAGATAAGCACAGAAATACTTCGGATATCTAGTGTGACTTTTGGAAGTCCCTCCTGGCTCCTCCACCCCAGCCAGGCTCCCAGCTCCCACAGGCTTTCCACCCTTCTCCTCTCTTGCCACTCCACTACCATTGGTTTCTACGCTATTGATTCCGTTCTCTAATCCAGTGGTTCTCAAACTTTTTGTACTGGCGACCCCTTTCACACAGCAACCCTCTGAGGGCAACCCCCCTTATAATTTAAAACCACATTTGTTTATATTTAACACTATTACATGCTGGATGCAAAGCGGGGTTGGGGGTGGAGCTGGGCTGGAGGGGCTCCGGGTGACTGCCTTGCCCGCAGGCACCAGCTTCTTCTATTCTCCAGGGTGCTCAAACCCCACTTAGCTCCAGGCCCCGCTCCCACTCCACCCCCTTCCCCCAAAGCCTCATCCCCACCCTGCCTCTTCTTGCCCCTGCTTCACCATTGCCCCTCCTCTTTCTGCCCCCAGCACCTCCTGCACAGCCTGGAACCGCTGATTGTGGTGGGCAGGAGGTGCTTGGGGGAGGAAAGCTTAGCACCCACTGATTTTTTCTGTGGGTGCTCCAGGGCTGGAGCACCCATGGAGTTGGCACCTATGGTCTCACGCAGGGCTGGGAGCCAGCCAGCTGACAGCCAGAGCCCCACCATGCGCAGAGCTGACAGCTCACAACCCCCTTGTAATAACCTCATGACCCCCATGTAATAACCTCACCACCCCCAGTTTGAGAACCCCTGCTCTAATCCCATCAGTCCCACCCTGGCTTGGAGATTTTATGATTCCCGTTTCTTTGCCCTGTTTCTTCATTTTTGTTTATCCACCTTGTTTGTATGCTAAATTTACCTCTGAATACGTTGATTTTCCAACAGTAGAGATGGACCTGAATCAAAACTCCAGATTCGAATAACCCTGACCTGATTCCTTTGCTACTTAGCTTTTCTCTCCTAAGTGAAATCAAAAGATATAAAATAAGCACTTTCCTTACTATTCTTATGACATTTTCTCTACTTAAATTATTATTTATTCAGTGCATGGACCCTTGGAGAGATGGGCATATCCGGATTATCCAATTCCTGGATATTCACATTTCAAATTATCCAACATTTGTTTCTATCCCCCAAATCCACAATTTGTATTGAAAGAGAAAATCGTTTATCCCAAACCCCAAGAGTCTGAAGGTCAAAGAAGAACAGGTCCCTGCAGCTTGGAGTCTAAATTAGAGAAACACAGTGAACAATGACAGACTGAGGAGAAAGGACAAAGGGTGTAGTAATAGAGGATCATGAACTAAATTCCATCCCAGCTGTAACTCCATTGGGCCAAATTAAGGGGAAATGTGTAAGCAGAGAAATTTAAACTCCCTGACACTAATTTACCAAGTGTAAGGGAGTCTAAAGCATTATGTACACTGGGTATTTGCCCCAGCTGCAGCCATTGATGACCACAAAACAGCATAGCTGCACATAGGTGACAGTTTACATCAACCTAACTATGTAAGTGTCTACACTAAAATTTCGCTCCCACTGATGTAACTGCTTCACTATGCCAACTTAATAACTCCACCTCCAGGAGAGGCATAGAGTCAGTGTTGATGTAGTTAGGTCAGTGCAGTGTCATGTAGACATTGCGTTGTTTATGTTGACTGTTACTGGCTTTCAGAAGCTGTGTCACAATGCCCCACACTCACACTACAATCGGTACAAGCGCTCCTGGTGAGGAGGCACACCGCTGACACAAGGATCATTGTGTGGACATGCAAAAGTGATTTAATTACTGCGGGTATATGCCAAAGTAACTTAGGTCGACATAATTTTGTAGTGTAGACATACCCATAACTATGCCAGAAAACCTCCCAGTACAGATGCAGCTACACCAACAGAAAAGTGCTTCTGGGGGCATAGCTAATGTCACCTGGGGAGGCAGTTTTACTATGCTGACAAAAAAACACCTTTGGTTGACATAAACAGTGTTTGCACTAGGAGGCTCTGCCATTATAGTTATATCAGCAACACATTTGTAGTGTAGGGCATGTCTACGCTACGGGAACTATAGCGATACAGCTGCAGTGCTGCCGCTGCAGTGCCTATAGTGTAGATGCTTCCTACTACGACGGAATAGGTTTTTCCAACCACCTCCCTCAGCAGTTGTAGTGAGACCGATGGAAGAATTTTCCCATCAACCTAGCTGCATCTACACCAAGGGTTAGGTTTGTTTAACTATGGTCCTCAGGGGTGTGAATTTTTCATACCCCTGAGAGATATAGCTAGGATAAATGTCTATCTGGGATGGTCTAGACAGTATTTGGTCCTGCCATGTGGGCAGGGGACTGGACTCAATGACCTCTCGAGGTCCCTTCCAGTCCTAGAATCTATGAATCTAGGTTGATCTAAAGTGTAATTGTAGACCAGGGTATAGACAAAGCCTAAATTACAGTACCGTTAGGCCTGGTCTATACTAAAAATTAGATCGACCTAGTTATGTTGCTCAGGGCTGGGGAAAATATCTTTTGTCAATCTACCTACCACCTCTTGGAGATGTGGATTAACTACATCAACAGAAAAACCCCTTCCATCGATGTACAAAGCGTCTACTATGGCACTACAATGACACAGCTGTAGCGCTGTAGCTGTGCCAGCTGTAGTGTAGACATACTCTTAGATTTCTTCTAGCCTCACTTAGGCCTTCTGTACACTAGAAAACTGAACCATTTTTCCAGTAGGTTTAGCTGCCCCTTCACTAACTATGGTTTGTCCTTGTCTACGCTTGCCACTAAACTGTAATATAGCTCTGGTTCGACTAAACTGAATACTGAAACAGTGATGTTTCCTAGTGTGCGTAGGGCCACGGACTCACTGCTGAATTTAGCCCATTGATTTCAGTGGCATCGCACCAGGAATTTAATTTGGTCTCACTTTGGTGTAAAATATCAGGGGCACTGGAAGTTACATGGAAAATGTGGAGAAAAGTGCAAGGAATTTTGCCAATTTGTTTTTGCGAGTCTCTAAAAATTTAAAGAAATGTTTTCATTTTTACAAAACATTTAGAACCTCATACTCCAGGGAACTGATTTTTTCTTGAGACTCGCATTATGATCTCCTTTATTCCTAATTTATTGTGTACCTATTTTTTCAATTGTGCAAATGTAAACTAAATGAGCATATGCAATAGGCTTGGACTTCCCCTGCTTGTATCTGTTTCTTCCATTTTTATAAAAGAAATATCCCTTCTTTACCTTTAGCCTCCAATGTGATAACTGATCAGACAGAGCTGCGGAAAATCAAGTGCATGGAGAAGACGGGAATCAGCATAACGAGAGAGCTCATGTGGTGGTGGGGAGTGAGGCTAGCAACAGTCCAACAGTTACTGGAACTTCTCCAAGCACTGCAGCTCTACCGAGCGGCACAAGTGATTCTGGACTGTGAGTAGATGATCTTTCTCCCTGAGAGAAACTTATTTTATTTTATATTAGGCAACGTAAACCCTAGCAAAATAAATCCTCTTTTTAGTTAAGAAAACCTCTCACTGGAAACCTCATTCTAAAATTCCAACTACATTGATTTTCCACCCTCACAAATCATATTAAGCAATAACATAGGAAGTGCCATACCAAAGCAGATCATTGGTCCCTCTAGTTCAATATCCTGTTTCTAACAGTGATCAGTATGAGATGACTCAGAGGAAGATGCAAGAACCTCGATGGAGAAAGCAATCTGCCCAGAGAAGTTGGCTTATGCTCTGAACCACAAGAATTTATGTCTCTAGCACAGAGGTGGGCAAACTACAGCCCACGGGCCACATCCGGCCCGTGGGACTATCCTGCCCGGCCCCTGAGCTCCTGTCAGGGGAGGCTAGCCCCCGGCCCCTCCCTTGCTGTCCTCCCTTCCCCGCAGCGCGCCACGTCGCCAGTCCTCTGGCCCACCTCTCCTGCTGGGCAGCACGGCGGCATGGCTGGCTCCGCGGAGCATGGTAAGGGAGCGTGGGATCCCGGGGGGGCAGTCAGAGGACAGGGAGCAGGGGGTGGTTAGATGGGGCAAAGGTTCGGGGTGGGGGGGCAGTCAGGGGGCAGGGAAAGATAGGCATGGGAGTACCAGGGGGCCTGTCAGGGGGTGGGGGTGTGGATAGGAGTCGGGGCAGTCAGGGGACTGGGAGCAGGGGGGTTGGCTAGGGGTGGGGTCCCTGGGGGGCGTCTAGGGGCGGGGGGTCCAGGGAGGGGTTGGTCAGGGGACAAGGAGCGGGGGGGTTGGATGGGTCGGGGTTCTGAGGGGGGCAATCAGAGGGCGGGACGTGGGAGGGGGCGGATAGGGGGCGGGGGCCAGGCTGTCTAGGGAGGCATAGACTTCCCTACCGGGCCCTCCATACAGTTTTGCAACCCTGATGTGGCCCTTGGGCCAAAAAGTGTGCCCACCCCTGCTCTAGCACATCAGAGAAAATTTTAAAAAAATTTAATGGTGTCTGTTCTAATTCTAGTAAGCTGTGGGCCTTGGTGGAATCATGTATCATTCAGTTCTACTGGCTAATGATACACAGTGTAGAAGAATGTTGCCATTGGTCAGTTTTAAATCTGCTGCCTTTAATTTTCATTGCATATCCCTTGCTTTTGTATTATGAGTAAGCATAGGCGCGGACTCCGTGGGTGCTCCAGGGCTGGAATGGGAGCCTTTACAGCGTAACTGCAGCGGTTCACCTGTGCAGCTGTCAGGTTTGTAGTGTAGACATAGCCTAAGTTGGCAGGTCTAGCTGTTATAAATAAAGAAGAATTTTTTCTAAATGAAGCAAATTTGATTTGGAAGTCACTGAGACAATAAATGTGGAATCACACAATAGTGTTTTTAAAGTCACTTTTCACACAGTCACACTTTAAACTCTAATTAGAAGCAGCCATTAAAACACTGTACTCCACCACCTCCCCACCAAGGAATCCTGGATCCACCTTTGTTCTTGTGCTTGCTCAGTGCAGGGTGTTCCTGGCATTTCTGAGTAATCCCATTACTGCATGTATACCATGCTGTAATGATTTCAGAGAGAAAATCAGCTACCTTCTTTCCTTTGGAGAAAGCAGTTTGGAACTGGACACAAAAACCTCTCCACACTTTCTTTAATTACATGCAAGGAACAGCAATTTGCAACCTGATTTTTATCTTTTCCAGAAAAAGTCTATTACTCAGCTAGGTGTTATGTCTTTTCTGTGGCAGGGGAATTTAATTTTTACCAGGCTTTCAAAAGTTGCATTCAAAGATTTTAAGGAAATGGATTTTATTAACACCTGAGATGATGATATCACTTTTGCCCCAGGGTAGAGATATTTGGCAACCTCCAGCAAAGCCTTCTGTAAACAGCTGGATGACCTCAGTGTGACTCCTACTCACTCAGTGCAAGGGGAACTCCTTTATTTAATCTTCCTTGTAGTCTGTAAACTACAGTACAGTCTCAAAGACTGAAACCCAGCCACAGTAATCTTCAGAGCAACTACACCGCAAACCCAGATGCATGATAGATTTCTTTTGTTAGTTAAAACTACTCTAGTATTTGAAAATGGAAAGGGATCCTGGATGAAATCTTGAGATTCTGTTTTTACTCAAAAACAACTCAGCCCTTACTCAGGCAAAACTTCCACTAGTCAAGGAAAGCTTTGTCTCAGCAAGGACCAGGTAAAATTCCTATTGATGACTACACAAGGTATAAGGTAATGGAGAAACAGCCCTCCATATGGCAATTGTCTCCAGCAGCAGCTGATTCCTGACGTACGCAGAAAACATAATAATCTCAGCTACATAGTGACACCAACCACAGTCTTTCTGGATAATGATCGTTCTTCTTGTATGTATGCATGTTACAGCATTTTCTGTAACATGCAGCAGAATCCCAAGCATCCAGCTCCCTTATTAGGTACAGCTCCTTCCTATCTGACCTCAGTCTCTTCTGATGTGAGTGGCTTTCCTCATCACACCCTGCTTCTGTGATCCTCTATCTTTGTGAAAGTTTTTGAGCTTGCTGAAAGATTTTGGGGTAAACAGGACTGTTCTGTACTCAGCAAACACCAGCAAGTCCAGGGGTTTCCCCTGTTAAAAATAGTATCTAAACAACTTCCTTCCAATCAACTGGGAGTAAAATCTGCTTGTAAGCTCTGCTGTAACACTTGACTAATAGAATGAATTTGTCCAATGCAGCCATTCTCATGGAAGTCAAGAGGAATCTTTCCATTGAGTTTCATGGGAGCTGGATCAGGCCTTAGAGGAAAGCAAAGCTTGAGCTGTTTGAGATTAAAGGAGGACAATGAACTAGGAGTGGCATGTAGAGGGGGAGTAGCTGACTGTGGTCATAAAAGCCAGGAAAGTTAGGCAGTGGAGTACTTTAGGGCATGGCTACACTTGCAGATGTAGAGCGCTTTGAGTTAAACCAGCCTTCGTAGATCGCAGTAGGGAAAGTGCTGCAATCTGTCCACACTGACAGCTTCAAGCGCACTGGTGTGGCCACATTTGCGGCACTTGCAGCAGCATTGGGAGTGGTGCATTATGGGCAACTATCCCAGCATGCAAGTGACTGCAACATGCTTTTAAAATGGGAGGGGTGGGGTGGAGTGTGATAGGGAGTGTGTTGTGTGCATGTGGGGGAGAGAGAGTGGGTTTTTGGGGGGCTGAGAGCATGTCAGCATGCTGTCTTGTAAGTTCAGACAGCAGCAGACCTCCCCCTCCCCCCCGCCTCTCTCTCTCTCACAGCATTCCCAGTAACGGCTTGCATGCCGGCTGTCAGAAATGGAGCTCTGAAAGGGCATTTCCGCATTCCTACAGGAGTTCAAAACAATGACAAGAGTGGCCACTTGACTTAAGGGGATTATGGGATGTTTCTGGAGGCCGATCAGAGTGCAGTAACGCAACACTTCGTTCACACTGACGCCCGGGCATTGTAGCCAAGACGCAGCAAACGTTATTCCTCTCGCCAAGGTGGAGTACCAGCCGCGCTGTCGCCACGGAGTCAGAGCGCTTTACGGGCCTTGCCAGTGTGGATGGGGAGTGAGCTAGTGCGCCCGGGGCTCTTTTATTGCACTGTAACTCGCAAGTGTAGCCAAGTCCTTAAAAAGAACAGTTGCTAAAGAAGTAATTAAATACACTGCCTTCCTCCCTAGAGTTGGGTTGGGGCTAATACCCAGTTTGAATTCAGGTGGACGGAATTCATACCTAGCTTGAGAGCCAAATTTCACAAATGATAATCGGTCAGCCCAAGATGTGAAGAGACATACATTTGGGGGGAGGCGGCAAACTTGGAATCCAGAATTGAATCTCATGGTTCAGGATCATTGCTGTTTTGCCATAATCACCAAAGAAAATGGTGTAATGAATGGTGGTCTTGTGGTTAAGGCACTGGAGTAGAATTCCAGAGATCTGAATTCAGTCTGCAATCAGCTATACTACTGATTTCCTGTATGAGTTTGGGCAAATTGCTGCTCTGTATCTGAAAAATAGGGATGATAATAATGAATGGTTTTGTGGGGTGTGTAGTAAGACTACATTTATTTATGTTCTATCTAAGGTATTTATATGGTCTCCATCACCGTAATATCTGAGTGGCTTACAATCATTAATATATCAGGTTTCATTGTGGTAGCTGTGTTAGTCTGTATCAGCAAAAACAACGAGGAGTCCTTGTGGCAACTTAGAGACAAATTTATTTGGGCATAAGCTTTCGTGAACTAAAACCCACTTCATCAGATGCGAGTGAAAAGTACAGTAAGCAGTATAAACATTACAGCACATGAAAAGATGGGAGTTGCCTTACCAAGTGGGAGGTCAGTGCTAACGAGGCCAATTCAGTTAAGGTGGAAGTGGCCTATTCTCAACAGTTGACAAGAAGAGGTGAATATCAAGAGAGGAAAAATTACTTTTGTAGTGCTAACGAGGCCAATGCAATCAAGGTGGACGTAGCCAATTTCCAACAGTTGACAAGAAGGTGTGGGCATCAGCAGAGGGAAAATTACTTTTTGTAGTGACCCATCCACTCTCAGTCTTTATTCAGACCTAATTTGATGGTGTCCAGTTTGCAAATTAATTCCAGTTCTTCAGTTTCTCATTGAAGTCTGTTTTTGAAGGGTTTTTTTGTTGAAGAATTGCCACTTTTAAGTCTGTTATTGAGTATCTAGGGAGATTAAAGTGCTCTCCTACTGGTTTTTGAATGTTACAATTCTTGATGTCTGATTTGTGTCCATTTATTCTTTGCGTAGAGACTGTCTGGTTTGGCCAATATACATGTCAGAGGGGCATTGCTGGCATATATCACATTGTAGTTATCCTCACAACACCCCTGTGACATACGGATTATCATCTCCATTTAACAGATGGGAAACTGAGGCATGGAGAGACATAGGATATGTCTATACTCCAAAATAACCCTGTGGCAGCGAGTCTCAGAGCCCAGGTCTACAGACTAGGACTCATGTTATAAATAGCTATGCTGACATTCCAGCTTGGGCACTGAAGCTCAGGGAAGGGGGAGTGAGTTTCAGAGCCCAAGCATTTATGTGGCTATTTTTAGCACCACAACACAAACCCCAGTCTGTAGACCCAGGGTCTGAGACTTGCTGCAGTGGGGGTGTTTGTTTGGTTTGGTTTTATTTATTTATTTTGCTGTGTGTGGATATACCTAGTGCCATGGAGGGAACTGAACCCGGGTCTCCTGAATCCTACATTTGTGCCTTAGCCACTTGACTATCATGCCAGTCTCATCCTTCCTCTTTGTGAGGTTTTCACATCTACAGTGATGTGGGGCTACTAAGCAGATAAAGCCTTATTTTAGCAATTAAGTATGGATACATTTTTTTGAAGTGACTAAGGGTATGTCTACACAGACAGTGCTTTAGCGTGACTGTGTAGTCGCAGCTCCAGTGCTGGGAGAACTCTCTCCCAGCACTGTAATAAAACCACCTCCGCGAGGGGAATAGCTCCCAGCACTGGGAGACGCAACTTCCAGCGCTGTAACACTATCCACAATACCACTTTACAGGGCTGAAACTTGCATTGCTCAGGGGTGTGGTTTTTTTCATACCCTTGCGTGAAGAAAGTTTCAGCGCTGTAAGTGGCAGTGTAGACAAGGCCTAAGGCTCATTTTCAAAAGTTATAAAACATAATAAACAAGAGGAACTATATTCTCCTGCATGGCTTAATAGCTAGAAACTGATCATTTTAGTGCCAGTTTTAAAAACACTGAACTAGTTTGTCCTGTGATCTCTTGGCTCTACTGTAATTGGTCATGTGCAAGACTCAGGTTCCATTTCCAGCTGCAGCTTCTTATTCCCTACCAGGACCAGCAGAGGTTAAAAATGCTGTAAAATCAGTTGCTCTGGCCATGGAATTTCTGCAAGTCTCCAGGCCAGTGATATTCAGAGTAATTTGGCTCCTGAATCACTGAGGTCTATCTAATTCTCACAGCAAAATGACCAAGTATTATTTTATCAGTTACAATTGGTTAATAACATATTAATCAATCAGGATGCTTTTACTAACTTAGATCAGTTAATAATTAAATCACACAGTGTTTTAATATCATGTGCTACAAAGAGCCACAGAAGACACATGAAGGAGCCACTTGTGGCTAGCGAGTCTCAGAGTATCACTGCTCTAGTCAATGAAGGAGTGGAACTGATGGCCTTTGAATGGAGACTGGTTTAGATTTTGACAGAATGATGGGGGGGGGGGAGAAAGAGAGAGGGGAGGATCTGAGAGAAGGGGATTAATGCTGGGGAAAAAAAATGATCGGAAAGGGAGGATTCAGAAGAGGGGTGAGAGGACAAATCCCCAGGATAATCTGTGACTTAGTCAATATTTAGCGGTCAATTTTTAAACGATATTGTGGGTTGATCAATATTCAGTTTTGAACACTGTCCATTATAATTCAAATGTATAGAATTACAGAACTACATTGTGGTGCCCAATTGGTCATATAGTTAATTTTATTTGAATATCTTATCGCCTACTCCTACACTGCAGTTAATGGCAAAACTCCCCATTGCTTTGAGGGACTGCAGGACTGGGCCCTAATCTCTCTCTTTCTCCCCCCCCCCCCCCCTCCCCAGTGTGCAGTAGTCAGACTGGTTCATGTTATTACCTCATTGTGGGATTTCCAAAATGTGTTCAGCTGTGAGCAGAAACATGGATGGCTTGCTTTTCAGCTGCATGTCAAAGAAAAGAAAAGCTTTGAAGTCTTTGCCCTCAATATCTATGTTTTGTGCCTGAGTAATTTATTCAGCTGAGACTCCTCAAGCAGACATGACAGGGGATAATGTGCTACTTTTTTAGTGAGCAAACAGTTTATAAAACTCAAAGGGTCTGATTCTGATCTAACTAACACCACTGTAAAACCAGTTATTTCATGGAGTTATTCGTGACTTACTTTGGTGAGATCAGAATTGGGCCCCAAAAACTGATGTCCAAAATTATTGGCAGATTGTTACCAAAAGGATTAGAACTCCATCAGGCCTGTTTTCTGCTCTACTGAAATGCCATTTCTGAATGTCAGGACTCCCCTGGACTCTTATGGTTACGTCATTTTCGTAGCTTCAGTGGTAGCATGTTTGCTGGGCAGAGAGGAAGTTACAACATTCAAAAAAGGCCCTCAGAAAACCAGTATCAGTGGGGAAAGCCATTCTAATTTTAGAGCTTTTCAGTTAGTTGAAAGAGCAATAAAGAAAAAGAAAAAAAAAAACCCCTAACCTCATGATGCAGGGATTATGAAGTGTTGTAGCCGTGTCAGTTCCAGGATATTACAGACTGGGTAAGGTAATCTTTTATTGGACCAACTTCTGTTGCTGAGCAGGGATTGTCAATTTTAACTAGAGAAATACAGAATGTTTTTTTCTGGTGCCTAATTCCTGGTGTCACATTGAAACCCCATAAAACTTTGGTTTCATGTGGTTCTGACACAGTGCCAGAGGAAACAATGGATTAGTCTGAAATTCAGACTGAGGTGCTTGGTTTCATTCAAATCTGAAAATGAAGAAAAACTTGGCAAGAGCCAGGCAGATTAAAACCAAAGATGTGCATCTAAAGTGAATCTGCCTAGTTTTGCAGAACTCTAGGGCCCCATCCTACTTCCACCGATGTGATAGGGCCTTTGGTTTTCATACTTATGAAGAACATAGATTATAAATGGAACATCCTGTTTCCTAGTTGTTTCAGATACAGCCGCTAAGTAAAACACAAAGATATTATCTGACTTCAAAATTAAAAAGAAGGCTGTGGTTTGTCCTGCTGATACAAACCATCTTTAAGATAAAATAACCTATTATAATGGTGTGGTAAAATAAATCTCATATTGGTGCTTCCAGGTTTTTTTATCAAAAAGAAAACAATAATTTTCTATTTAGTAAAATTGGTGCAAGATGCCAGATTGACACAAGTTGAGATCATGTAGTCCAGGCAGGGTATTTCCAGGTGCATTGTCCATTGCAGTTTTAAATGTCCCATGCAATGAAGTTCCAGCTACTTCCTTGGGAAAACCTTTCACACCCTAATACACCCCATTGTCAGAAAGCTTTTCCTGCTAGCTTAAATTTTCCCCTTCTTTTCTTACCTTAATTCCATCCCATTGCTCCTACATATGCCCTTGTATAAAGTAATGCCTTTTTCCCCTTGAGGATGCTTTTATCCTTCAAATTTCTGTACTCTGATAACTTGTCCACATCTAATGTACTCTAAACAGTACTCCATGTTTTGCTCTTTGAGGCCTGATGCCCAGTTTCATCCAACCTGTACTTAGTGCAGGATCTGCTGGTGCAGTGAGCAAAGGTGTTCCCCAATTCAGCTTTTTTTGTAAGTTAGAAGAGCCTCAGGGCTGCTGTAATCTATGTCCAGCAGCCAGGAATAGCTAGAGAGGAGAGGTATCCTAATAAGGCTCCTATATCAGAGGCTGCGAGGGGGATGGCAAAGAGCGGCTGCGCTGGCTCTTCATCATATGTGGATTCTCCCTGGGCTACAGAAATTCCCAGGTAGCAAATACTGCTGTATTTCAAGTGCTTTGCACTGGTAGAGCAGCACAAATGGGCTATAATAGATTAATAAATTGGTCCTTAATTTTTCTTTATAGATCAGTTCTGACTATTGATCATTTTTGTTGTTCTCTGAACTGCCTCCAATTTATATTTCTTTCTAGTAATGTGGAACAATGATTTTCTATTTAGGCTGGATCCATATAGGATCCCAAACAATGGCTTCTGAAATGAGGAGGGTCATGGGATTACACCCACACAAGGATAATATAAAAAGAACAGGAGTACTTGTGGCACATTAGAGACTAACAAATTTATTTGAGCATAAGCTTTCGTGGGTTACAGCCCACTTCATCAGATGCATAGAATGGAACATATAGTAAGAAGATATATACATACAGAAAACATGAAAAAGTGGAAGTAGCCATACCAACTGTAAGAGACTAATTAATTAAGATGAGCTATTATCAGCAGGATGAAAAAAAACTTTTGTAGTGATAATCAGGATGGCCCATTTTAGACAGTTGACAAGAAGGTGTGAGAATACTTAACATGGGGAAATAGATTCAATATGTGTAATGACCCAGCCACTCCCAGTCTCTATTCAAACCCAAGTTAATGGTATCTAATTTGCATATTAATTCAATCTATACATCTACCAATGTGGTATATGCCATCATGTGCCAGCAGTGCCCCTCTGCCATGTACATTGGTCAAACCGGACAGTCCCTAGGCAAAAGAATAAACGGACACAAATCTGACATCAGGAATCATAACATTAAAAAGTGTGAGAACACTTCAACCTCTCTGGTCACTCAGTAACAGACTTAAAGGTGGCAATTTTGCAACAGAAAAGCTTCAAAAACAGACTCCAACGAGAAACTGCTGAGCTTGAATTAATATGCAAACTAGATACCACTAACTTCGGTTTGAATAGAGACTGGGAGTGGCTGGGTCATTACACATATTAAATCTATTTCCCCAGGTTAAGTATCCTCACACCTTCTTGTCGACTGTCTAAAATGGGCCATCCTGATTATCACTACAAAAGTTTTTTTTTCTCCTGCTGCTAATAGCTCATCTTAATTAATTAGCCTTTTACAGTTGGTATGGCTACTTCCACTTTTTCATGTTTTGTGTGTGTGTGTGTGTGTGTGTGTGTGTCTTCTTACTATATGTTCCATTCTATGCATCTGATGAAGTGGGCTGTAGCCCACGAAAGCTTATGCTCATATAAATTTGTTAGTCTCTAAGGTGCCACAAGTACTGTTCTTTTTGTGGATACAGACTAACACGGCTGCAACTCTGAAAAGGATAATATACCCACTCTAACCTGTTCCTATAAATGTAAAGGTAAAATAAATAAATGTTCATGGATGTCTGATGTGGGATTTAAACCTCTGGGCATGGCTACACTGCACTATGAAAACTTGGGACCTTTAAATTCACACCAGCAGTGTCCCTCCAGGAGAGTTATATTGCAGCACATGAGTGCATGCTGCTACTTACAACCCCTTACTCCAAGCTGCAGGGCAGTGTAGGTATGCCCTTAGTCTTCTTGCGCACACAGTGAGAATTATACCACAGGATCAACAAGCCACCTAAGAACCACAAACATATAGACAACCCTTTCTTGCATCCTGAGTTCTGTATAAATTAGCTCAGCCTTTACGCTCATACTGGCTTCAAAACCACAAATTTTCTGGTAGGGTTTTTTTTTTTTTTTCCTTGCTGACCAACTTGTATACTTCTGCTATGTGTTAGTCAGCTGTGATTTCCTGTTTTCACCTGCTGAAGTGCGTATTTTGGAAATGGAATGAGATGGAAAATATCACAAGTTGACACCCTGGTCTAGAGAACTGTTTTTTTTTTTTTTTTTTTTAAGTGTGACCTAAACCAGGAATAACCTAACATATAACACCCTCTCAAGGCAAGTCAGATATACCAGGCTGTGGTACGTGTTTCACTGGTGATATGAGTTTGATGTTCCATGCAATCACTTCACAACAATAAGGAACCGCTGAGATACATAATAATTCTCTAAACCTACACTTTACTATTGTGATGCATTCACAGGACAAAGTGAAATAAATAATTGGCAATAAAGGATTGTGGCCCTACTCCTGCTTTCGCCAAAAACAAGTGACTTTAATGAGAGCAGGATTTTTGTACCTTTTGAAATTTGGGGGCAAGTTCTTCTTTCAGTTTCACAGGTGTTAATCTAGAATAAATCCAGTGATTCTCGATTTATGACAGTGTAAGAGCAGAATTTGGCCCTCAGAGGTAAAATTTTCAAGAGCCCCTAAATGATTTAAGAGACTAAGTCTTATTTTCAAAAGTGACTTAGAACCTGATCCAAAACCCACTGAAGCCAATGGGAGTATTTCCAGTCACTTCACTGGGCTTTGGATCAGCCCCTTGGGCATTTAAGAGCTAACGCCTCATTGACAACCAATGGGACTTCAGCCCCTAGATCGCTTAGATGCCCTTGAAATTTTTACCCTGGATCTTTTGTCAGAGTAAATATTAAATCATTTCATGTTCAGTCTGTTACCCCAATATCATCTAATGGGGTTGTTTCCCCTTGAATGTGATTTGTGAAGACACTTGTTTAATCTTAGTCTCTCATTTAAAAAAGAATAGCAATGAAGAGGTAGGCAGTGTAATCCAATACAGTAATGTCTGGGAGATGCGGGGAGAAGACTAGGGCCCTCTTCCTGGCATTGCCGCTGACTTGCTGTGTGATCTTGGGCACATCACTTCACCTTTCTCTGCCTCAGTTTCCCCCAGTTGTAAAGTGGGGAAAATGACACTGATCCTCTTTTGTAAAACATGTTGGGAAGAAAGCTATATAAGAGCAAAGCATTACTATTGTTTTACACATTGTTCATAAAAACCCTGAGAGGGTTTCTTTGCACACACATTTTTGTCATGTGAGGGGGTGATCCACCCCAAATAATAATTACTATCGGCATGGCATAGTCAGTCTCTCTCTCTACATCAAGATGATGATTTACCCCTGCATCTTACTAGAAAAGTCCCACAGTATTTAATAGGAGGAAACCAACAGTAGTCTATAGAAATTGTTCTCAGATCCTATGAAATTGAATGAAGAATTAGTTCATAACCTAAAGAAAGACTCTATCTTATGGAATTCTAAAACTGGAGCATAATTCTCTATTCAAATCTATACAATGATTTGAAAAGACTACAAAAAAGTTATCATTTTCTATTATGTTCTATAGGACTAAGTGCACAAGGGACATATAAAGAGATGCAAAACTTAGTGCCTGGATTCCTTGGTTTTGTTCCTACCTTTGCTACTGACTGGCTGTGTGATTTTTGGGCATGTCACTGAAATTCTGTGCCTCAGTTTACCCATCCATAAAATGGCTATAACAATACACTACTACCTCACAGAGGTGCTGTGAGGTTTAACTACTGTACCTAAAGTGTTTTGAGATCCTTGGATGAAAAGTGCTATGTCCCATATGATAAGAGCAATATATTATTATTGCTAACTTAAAAAGATAAGTAACAAGTTATGCATGGTGATGACTATGAAATACATTTGTTTCAAAAATCACTTTTTATTCATCCTCAGTAATACTTAAGTCTAAATCATGTGGATAAATGCAAAGTAATGCACACTGGAAAACCTAATTCCAACTATACATGCAAAATGATGGGATCTAAATTAGCTGTTACCACTCAAGAAAGAGATCTTGAAGTCATTGTGAATAGTTCTTTGAAAACATCTGCTCAATGTGCAGAGGCAGTCAAAAAAGCTCACAGAATGTTAGGAACCATTAGAAAAGGGATAGATAATAAGATAATATCAGAATGACACAATATAAATCCATGGTATGCCCACACCTTGAATACTGTGCAGTTCTTGTCACTCTTTCTCAAAAAAAGATACATTAGAACTCAAAAAGGTACAAAGAAGGGCAACAAAAATGATTGAGGGTGTGGAACAGCTTCCGAAGGAGGAGAGATTAAATAGACTGGAACCTTTGTTTGGAAAAGAGACGACTAAGGGGGGATATGATAGAGGGTTATAAAATAGTGAACGGTGTGGAGAAAGTGAGTAAGGTAGTGTTATTTACTTCTTCACATAACACAAGGATCAGGGGTCACCCAATGAAATTAATAGGCAGCAGGTTAAGAAAACAAAAGGAAATACTTCTTCTCACAATGTACAATCAACTTGTGGAACTCATTGCCAGGGGATGTTGTGAAGGCCAAAACTACAACTGGGTTCAAAAAAGAATTAGATACGTTCATGAAGAATAGGTCTATCAAAACCTATTAGCCAAGATGGTCAGGGATGCAACTCTATGGTCTGGATATTCATAGCCTCTGATGGCCAGATGTGGACGACGGCATTGATCACTCGATGATTGCCTGTTTTTGTTCATTCCTTCCAAAGCAAGTGTCGGAAGACAGGATACTGGGCTAGATGGACCATTGGTGTGACCCACTATGACTGTTCTTATGTTTTTATTTAGTTAATTTAATTTAATATGTTACACTCTAAGTACATTATCATTAAAAATGCTAAGTCATTTTTAGGACATTTTGTCTCCGATTAAGAGCTCATTTTCTCAGTGTAGCTGTATAGTTTATTTTATTTTATTTTTTTAAAATAATCTACAGGGTTTTTTTTTTTTTTTTTCTTATTTGTTTTGCAGGGGTATCAGTCTCTAATATTACTAATGCTGCCAGAGTGCCATTAGAGTCACCTAAACAGGAGAACATACCCTGTTATCCCACAGAAAACAAAAATAAAGCCAAAGAAAATGAGATTGGACCATCACCAGACTTACCACACTTGTGTGTGTTAGCAGTACCTAGTAAGTAAAATAACATGAAATATATTTGTTTTAATGGTAGAATGAATGTGTAGATAGGGACGATTCGCACTCCCAACACAGCATAGACACACTGTTTATGACGCAAACTCACCCTTTCCTGTGGTTTGCCTTTATTCCTGCTTATGTAACAAAGCCCTGAACTTCCTCCTTAGCTGTCTGTTCCTGATGTTTTCCTGGCAAGACCTCCAGTTTCTCCCTCTCTCTCTTGTCTTCAAAAGACTGAGCATTTTATATCCCTGAGCTAGAACTAAAGAGTCCCACCCTGTTAGGGTGAGTCAGAAGAACAAATCTGCACCCTTACACAATGTGCCTAGTCCTGACGGGCTGTCAACTGGTTTAGGGGACTTGAAAACAATCACAGAAACTGAACTAGTCGTACTTTTAGTATCACAAAAATAATGCATTTTCCCCAACACTGTTAATGTCATTTTCAGATCCAGTTTCTGGAGGAATCTCAGACTCACTCCCCTATCCACTACCTCCCCCAGAGGACCTTATGCACTCCCTACAATCAAATCCTCCTCATTCATCGAGTGTGAAGGTAAACCACATAGTTTAAACCCCAATTTTCTGATGACTGTGAAAATTGCCTTTCATGCCATTCTGTGTTCCTTTAATTAAAAGGAATTTGTGTGCATCCTTCTACCTGCATAAACTGTACATCTGTTGAAAACATGGTGCCTAATTTGGATCTCACTTACACAAGTTCTTATTTGAAGAACTTGTGCTGACTCTGCTGACTTCAACCTCTGAGAAGAACTATGCTCATTAATTCCATTGCATATTACAAAGTCAGGTATGGGAAAAGAATCCGGATGGCAACTGATTATGAGAGAATTCCCAGTGTGGTTACTGATTCACAGCAGTAAAGGGTGCTTTTCACATTGTATTGTGCTGTGATCACACCAGACATGGAAGTAAGGGTGGGATATTTATTTTTAGAAGTTTAAGAAAAGTTCCTAAGTGTGGTGAATTTGGGGACTCTTTTTGAGTTTAGACTTTAATCAGTATGTCCCACTAGATTCTAAAAATTTTGAAGCAGTTTACATTTTAAACCTCTAAACCTCACTGGTAATGTCCAATATAACACGATACAAGTGTTCCAGCCAGAGGAGGAGACTGCTGTACATAAATGCAATGGTTCCAAAGCTCCTTGCTGGGGAGTTAGTGTTTTGCACCTTTGTATGTTGAACAGGCTTGGGGTGTGGGAGCTGCACGCTAATATTTAAGCTATTTCTTCCTTCATACATATTGGGACTTATAATATCAAATGGAATTGTTCATTCAGTAAAAACAAATACACAGGAGTCGCCAAACTGGAACCAATATAGGACTGGAAGAACAAAATTAAAAAAAAAAAAAAGGTATATCTCCCCACATATATATATATATATATATATATATATATATATATATATATATATATATATATATATATATATATCTCAATCTCATAGAACTGGAAGGGCTGTGCCACAGATCTTTTATCGCAGTGTAGACATACCTTTAGTGTCACTTCTGATGCTATTAATTCTTTAAATAAACATCTGATCATTTTAAAAAATCCTACTTGCTAAGCTATTTATTGAGAACAAGCCAAAGTAGATGGTTAAAATGTTTATTTTATAGCTGTGTGAAACTTTAGCAATGTAACTGAAAACACTCCATAGCTGAGCTTATTTACATATCTTTGTAAACTCTAAAACTACCCTTTCACAAAAAAGTCACAACAAGTTTAAGAATGTTTCACTTGGAAATAGGATATTTTTCAGTGAAGGATGCATTTTTGAGGCAAAGGAGTGAAATTTCTCCCCCAAATGGGCCACATTTCAATCCAAACTAAACTTCTTTTACAAGCAAAGTCTGTGCCTACAACAAAATTTACATTTTCAACTGTGTTCAATACAAAATTTCTCACAACAGCAAAACTACCAAAACTGAATTGTGAAAAACGTAGGGACTGATCATGTAGAAGAGCAGTCACAATTTCACACAACCCTGGTTTATTTTGCTATCATGGAAAAGAAATTGTGGAGTAGAAAATGAACTCAGTAGGGATGTTAACACATCACGGACAGGGCTGAAAGGAATCCTGCATGTGAATTTTCTAACTTCAGGAGATATCCATATAGGACTCACATCCTGGAGTCCTAGAAGACAAAGGGAGTTTTGCCTATGTTAGAAATACAGGACTAGTTTTTTCAGAGCCTATCCACACTACTAATTGGCCTTGGACCTGTGTTGTAATCCGGTTAGGGGGCAACTGTGTTGTAACTGGGTCCTATGACTTGGCTGTGTTTAAAAGGCCCTTAAAGTCCCTAGCAGAGCGAGAAATCCATTGTTCCAGGTAGATAAACTTTGTTTTTTTGTTATTTCTAGCCCTGTGGTTCTTCCAGTCCTCGGCAGGAAACGATTGCTGATCTCCCTAGTGGGTGCCTTTTGTGGACCCCGGGGGAAGTGATAAATGCTACCAATGGTTTCAGTGAGGAGAACCGAATTAATGAAGGTATTTTTGCTGAAGTCTACAAAGGTCAGAGACACAATGCAGTATACGTCATTAAAAGGCTCAAAGAGGCAAGTACCACCCTTCCTCCCTTTCTTCATTTATGTTTGAAGGGGAATCATTTGTTAACGTCTCCTAAACATTAACAGTTATCATTTAATACACCACAGACTAGTAATCAGAAATGCTGCACTATGGTATTTTTAGGAGGGTAAATGATGTCTAGTTTAAAGCAAGATCCCACAAACATTTATGCAGGAGACCTTTTACCCACATGAGCAGTCCTATTGACTTCAATGGGACTACTAATGTGAGTAGTTACCTGCATGCATAATTGTTAGCAGGATAAAGCCTTTAGTTATTTATTTGCTATTCTACATATAAAAAAGGTTTTGGTTCTAGTTTAAATGAAGTCCGTGCTTATGACAGTTGATTTTAGTGCTTTTTTGTGGTGTTTTTCACAGCTGGAATGTACAAGCCAGAATTCAACACAAAGATTCTTTCATACAGAAGTACAGATTTGCCTTCGGTAAGTAGCTATTTGGAAATTGGTTCTGATCAGTGTGTCTGGGGATTAATAGATCTTTTACAAAATAACAAGAAATAATCTGATCTGTGTTAAAGGCTAAATTTTGCCCTGTACACACCGCACTGTATTGAGGATGGTGTGGATCTGTACTGACCCAGCAGAAGCTCTGGGAAGCAGCATGCCTCCATTGCCTCCAAAGTTGACCTACTTGCTGGGGGAGTGGAGCCACAGCGCCATTCCTTAAGCAGGTCCAGGGCAGCTCCTTTCTGCAGCTGAACATCCCCTCTACTTAGTGTGGAAGGGGATGGCACTATAGCCCCACTTCCTCTCTGCTGTATTGTTAGCTTTGTGCACGCCTCATACTCAACGATGTGCAACAATTGTGATTCTGCTGTGCTCTCAAGGAGAGGAGTCAGTACACAGTCTAGTCTATATGTTGTCAGTTTGATCCAGCACTGGAATTTTAAATTTTCTGTTTATTCTCATTTTACTTGTTAATATTTGTTGATATTTGGCTTCAGGTGTTGTCACATTAACATTTTACAACTAGTGGGTTTCTCACTAGAAAGTGGATATCACTGTCTGATATACCCCTACATGGATAATGGATCACTTGAAAACAGACTACAGTGTCAGGTAAGCAGAGGATTTGGGTCCTATCAAAGTACTCTATGAAAAGCATTTGTATCTCTTTGGAAAATTTTACTATGTTCTTTGGGTTTTATGTAGTATTCTGCAATTTGGG
The DNA here is from genome assembly GCF_011386835.1 of Chrysemys picta bellii. Lineage (NCBI taxonomy): Eukaryota > Metazoa > Chordata > Testudines > Emydidae > Chrysemys > Chrysemys picta. Next base: position 18,321,981 of record NC_088797.1, read on the forward strand.
AAAGATCTATATTCACATTTTCTAGGAGAATTCAACACATCCTTGCCAGTATTCAGGTGGAGAGTCTTTCTTCTTTACCTTTCCCACAGGAAGGGTAGCTTCTCTTCTTTCCTTTTCTCCCCCACCATGTGACTCATTAGCAGCAGAAAAAAGGAATATGAACATGGGGTGAGGGATAGCTCAGTGGTTTGAGCATTGGCTTACTAAATCCAGGGTTGTGAGTTCAATCCTTGAGGGGGCCACTTAGGGATCTGAGGCAAAATCAGTATTTGGTCCTGCTAGTGAAGGCAGGGGGCTGGACTCAATGACCTTTCGGGGTCCCTTCCAGTTCTATGAGATAGGTATATCTCCATATATAACATACATCAGTCACAAGTATTGGAAAGGCTGCAAGTCTTTTTACATACAAATAAATCTGTTTTCTGCCACAAGGCAGGCCATCTGTACTGACAGTTTCTGCCATGCAGCTTCTGTCTTAAGAAAAAGGAAGCTATAAAATGTGCAGCTATACAGCGCTATATGCATTAGATGTGGCAATATGTTGCTGTAAAATCAACTACAGTAACTCCTCACTTAACATTGTATGTTCCTGAAAAGTGCAACTTTAAGTGAAACAATGTTAAACAAATCCAGTTTTCCCAAATGCAGGGGGTTAGGTTCCAAGGGAATTTTTTGGGGGCAGACAAAAGGCATTATATACTGTACAATACTGTACTGTGGTGTGGAGGTGCCCCTGGCTTACCCCTGGGGCTCAGGGCTGGGGGGTGAAGGGTCTGGGAGGGAGTTAGGGTATGGGAGGATGCTCAGGGTGGGCGTGCGGGGTCTGGGAGGGAGTTAGGGTGCGGGTGGGCACTCAGGATGGGGGTGTTGGAGGAGGCTCAGGGCTGGGGCAGGCAGGAGGTGCAGAGCACTTACCTGGGGCAGCTCCTGTTTGGTGCAGGTGGCTCTGCGCAGTGTGGCATCGCCCCCATTGCCTCGATTCTGGGAGCTGTCCCCTCCCCCACCCCACCCTGGGCAGGCAGGGCCACCTGGAACGCAGGGGCTTTAGGGGCTGCAGGGCCCTGGGCTAAGGTGGCCCCGGGGCCCTGGTCTGCAGTTCTAAAGCCCCTTTCGGAATGCGGCCCTGCGAGCACGGGCCGGAGGACTCAGGAGGAGCAGGGGCAGCCGCGCAGCCAGCGGCTGGAGAGAAGTGGCGCTTTCCCCTTCAAAGTGCCGCTTCTCTCTAGCCGGCTGGGGGTGGGTGGGAGGGGGCAGCTTCCCCGCTTCCTCCCTCCCTCCTAGAAAGTCCTAAGCACCGCCAAACAGCTGTTTGGCAGCGGGGGAAGTGCTGGGAGGGAGGGAAGGAGGGGGAGGAGGCAGAGAAGAGGAACTTGTGCAATGCTCCCTTGTAAAGTCAGCCAAATGACGTTATAAGGGAGCACTGCACAACTTTAAACGAGTATGTTCCCTAATGGAGCAGCAACGTAACTTCGAAACAACGTTAAGCGGGAGGATGGTAAATGAGGAGTTACTATACAGTGTTCGATTGTGTCAGAGTCCTGTGTTGAAATACAGTATGATGTCAGCTGCTTTAGGGGGAACAGCTTATGAGATGCTCAAATTCATTGTTCGAGCACTGTGCAGGGGAACCAGCAGGGCAATGGAAAGGACTCTTGTGAATTCTTCAATAGGAACATAGGATTTACTGAACCAGATTGGATGAGTGTCCTGCCTCCAGCAGTGGCCAATACCTTGTGTTCCAGAGGAAAGTGATCTCTGCCTCACCCGTACCATCATCATGTAATGCATCACGCCGAGGGTGCAGTGCTGTATGTGGAGGGTGGAAGGATTCCTTCCTGACCCCTGCATAATTGGTTTCGGCCCTGAAGCATGAGATTTGTTTACTCCATCTTGCTTCCAGTTAGGTTAGTGAGTGTTTTGCCAATGCCTACAGCGAGGGAAGGAGAAGGTCTCTTGCTTGTAAAACTAACACTGTTTTATGCTTCCTTCCATAAAAAGAAAAACATACTAACCCTATTCCTCCTTTTCTTCCAGGTTGGTTCTATGCCATTAACATGGGAGAACCGCATCACAATTTCTATAGGACTTATCCGAGCCATTCAGTATCTCCATAACTTTGGGATTCTGCATGGGAATGTCAAGAGGTAGGGTTGCTGGCTTATCGACATATCTGCAACTCTCTGTCATTCAACTGTTTCCAGAATTTCAAAAAACAGAAATGTCTGAAAGTCTTCCAGTCTGCATATGAGCTAGGAATCATTCCCCATACAAATCTGCTTCCTGTTATCTCTTGCTCTTTTGGATGTTTCCCCTCCACATTTCTTTTACCTCTTCTTCTTCTTTTTTTTTTTTTTTTTTTTTTTTTTTAAATGTGGTAAAAGTATATTCTTCTGAAGTGTTTTTTTAGCACATTCCCTTCCATTTCCCCCCATATGTAAAATTTCAAATATTCCCCATAACATTCCAGTACTGGAGAGTTGTTTGTTCCCTGAAAAAGTCTTAGGGCTGTTCCGTACATGAAAGTTGTACCACCTTAACTATATCTATAGATTTAAAGTGGTACCACCGTCCACCCCTCTAGTGTGCATGCAGTTATATCACTATAAAGGTGTTTATACTGGTACAGCTACTCCCATAGGGAAGGGGAATAAGTTGTATCCGTATAAGGCACTTTGTTACTGCTGTAATTGTAACCATAGAAGGGTTATACTGATTTGGCTATTTTGATTTAAAAAAAAAAAAAACTTACCCCATGTGATATTAAATTTGTGCATAGACCCGGCCTTACTCTTATACAAAATAATGTTTACAGCTTTGCCTTAAAATACACATTCTGTTAGTTCTTTTTAACCTTTGTGTTTCCAAGTTTGATCAGAGTTTAGGAATGCAAGTTCAAAGACAGCTGATTTTTTTTTTTTTTCTCAGATTACCATAAGCTTCCCATTGTGCTCAACCATCTGTTTAACTCCACTCTCCAATGTTCTTCTCCCACTGGTGTTAATGGAATCCTAGAATTCCAGGTGAAAAAGACCTAAGGGGTGACTAGATCAGTCTATAAGTACCTACTTAGGGGACAGAAATTTGATAATGGGCTCTTCAATCTAGCAGACAACGATATAATGAGATTCAATGGCTGGAAGTTGAAGCTAGACAAATTCACACTGAAAATGGAGTGCACATTTTTAACAGTGAGGGTAATTAACTGGAAACGCTTACCAAGGGTTGTGTTGATTCTCATCACAGGCAATCTTTAAATTAAGATTGGATGTTTTTCTAAGATATGCTTTAGTACAAACAGGAATTAATTCAGGGAAGTCCATCAGCCTGTGTTATCCAGGAGGTCAGGCTTGATCACAATGGTCCCTTCTGGCCTTAGAATCTATTAATCTATTAGGTCAAAATGTGCATTTGCTTGTGCCCTACAGCATGCGGCCTTTCATGGTATAACCTGTGATATACGCTTTTCCTGTAATAATCAGAAAAAATGCATTTCCAATTTTGTCAGGCAACGCTTTTTGTATTCACATGCAGCTGGAAAGCAGAGTGCTCCTGTTCTTTGTGATGGCAGAAAAGTTTTAAATTACAGAAATGCTCGTCTTTTTGCTTTGTTTTATATCATGGGGCCATGTCCTGAGTTGCTTACTCAGTTCTGATGAGGCAAAACTCATTTTGAGGTCATTTGGCGTCCATTGTGGTCGCAGAATTTGGACTGAGTAAATGCTGAGAAAAGAATTCAGGATTTGCCTGACACACTGTGATCTTTCCAGAGAAAGGGGGGGTGGGGGGAACAATTTCAGATCTCTTCAACAGAGGAGTTCACTATAGTCCGTAAAACTGTTTAACTAAAAATCAAATGGGCCAAATTAATCCCTGATGACCCATGGTTTTCGAGGAACTTAGACCAGGAATGAATATGACCCTATATATTTGCTAACAAACAATAAAATGTATACAACAAAACAATGTAGAATTAGATTAGATGGGAGGAAAACACTGCTATTGTCTGACTTTATTAAAAAAAACCATTCTGGTCTATGATAGCTTTAGTAAAGCTTGATTTATATCTCAATTCACTAACCTTTCAACATACAAGACTGGAATCTAAAAGAGAATTTTCATAAAGAAGCTCTTAAATGTACTTTCTAAAATCACATATTACCATAAGACTCTACATTCAGGTGTGAATGGATTGATCACTATTGGTATTTGCCTTACTTTATGCAGCTCCAATGTTTTGCTGGATGAAAACTTCACACCAAAACTTGGACATTCAGGTCTCCGACTGTATTCTGTGGAAAAAAAATCAGACTATGCTATGATGAAAACCAAAGTTTTACAAGCTTCCCTCACTTACCTGCCAGAAGATTTTGTCAGGCATGGACAGCTAACACAAAAAATTGACATCTTTAGTTGTGGAATAGTAAGTTGTCTTTTTTTTTTTTTTTTTTTTTAAGCTTTGCTATTACAGTTTGCAGATATCGAGTTATATTCTGTGCACATAGTTTTTTCTCATATATCTGATCAAGTTTTTCTAACATAAGACACTCAGATCAGCTGGACATTTAATATCCATTCAATAATAACCAATGCAAGAAATCCAAATTCTGCCCTGAAAAGTATACATGCGACTCCCATTTGGATAACATAATTCGATGGAATGGCTATTAGGGAAAAACCCAGTTGCAGTCTACAAGATCTTTTCTGCAGAGTTTAGTGTTTATAAATAGGAACAAAAGGAGTTTAACATCATCAGAAAAAAACTTCCCAGCTTGTGGTGTACCCAAGTCCTGTGATCCTAGCTCTGGATCCCTGATCTTCCCAAAGGTGTTTTTCCTACTTTGTCTCCCAAGAAACCAATTGATACTCCTTCATATCAAGACATGTGAAAGGAGAGGAGGAAACTGTGTTGAAGTAATCCATAATGAATATAGGTTTAGGTAGTGCCTTGTATCTTGTTAGAGAGCCATCCACACATATTCAAGGTCAGAGTATGACATATAATCTCAAAAGTGTGGTTATGATCAATTCAGTACCATGTAGTATTGTTGGGTGCTCGTAGTCAGAAAAATGGATATGTGAACGTTACCACCTTATTCAGTAAAGATACCAGTTTTGTCTGTGTGTTCAAGTCATATGTGCTGACTTCGCTGAATGTTGCAGACATGGCTTTTAATCCTGTTCATCCTCCAAATCCAATACAGTGTGGGTTAGAATGAGATGGATTATACTCTGCTTTATGCAACATCTACAAAATTATCACTACATTGTAGCTGCAAAATCTTTATTACTGGTTATGATGGAAGAAGCAGAAAGAGCATAACTTGGTTCTCAGTTCCCTTGTTCAATTTGCAGTATTGGACTTTGGAAAAATCATCTTTTGATTTGAAAACTCGGCAAACGTGGTATAAAAGCCATTGAGAGAATAAATATGATGGCCTACAACATCATTTTTTAAAATTCAAGTTGTACTTTAAATTTTCATTTTGATATAGGTTATTGTTACATCTATTCAGTGAACCCTATAGAACAGAATGACCTTCTACAGCCCCTACAGTGTAATATATAAAGATAGGGCCAAACCACAAAATTTGGATTTGGATCTGTACCTGGTTCCAAACTCTCTCAAAGGTTATTCAGATCTGAACTGTTGGTTTGTGCCCATCTTGTCTAAGAATGTAGGGAAAATAGCTTAAAATGCTCTAACGGGTAAATATTCCTTTTGTTAAAATGTGCAATTTTTTAGAAGAAGCCATCTAAATAAATTGTCTTATCTATAAAAATGCGTTCTAGGTTTTAGCAGAGATGCTGACGGGCACTAAGGCAATGGATGAAGGAAGAACCCCTATTTATCTGGTAAGGGAGAAGCAAAATAAACAACGCTGGCCTAGTGTAACCCCTGCAAACAGTGCTACTGTCATGAAATTAGTTTGAGTGCAAAACCAAATACAGAGTTGTTGCATACTGTACTCCTGGGGAAATTCTGCACAATGCAGAATTTGCGCCGAATTCCAATTTTTTTCCAACAGAATTGGGGCTGCAGAGCTTCTGGACGCCACTAGGGGCTGATGGACTCTGCAGAGCCCAACTCGCAGTGAGCAAAGCACCCAGCCTGGCGGGGATGGAGACTCTGCATGCTCTGGGTGCCCAGCTTGATCTCATTATCCTGGGGATGGGAGACATCCCAGGAGACCCAGCTCTGGCAAAGGGTGAGGAAAGGCAGGGCCGCACCACACCATGTCCCCTGGCAGGATAGTAAAGAAGCTGTGGGGGTGGGGGAGTGTCTGTAAAGGCTCAGGGGGTATCTGAGTGGGGGCTGCCACGCAGTTGGGCTCTTTGGGGAGGGGGTGAGGGTGTCTAGGCTCTTAGGGTGCCCCATAGTTAGGGTCTGGGGGAAGGGGTGTGTAGGTATCTGGGCTCTGGGGGTAGAGGGGTGAGGGTATCTGGGCTCCGTAGGTGCTCCGCAGCTGGGCTCTGTGGTGAGGGGTGTGCTGGTGTCTGGGTTGGGGGGGTGCCCCATGGCTGGGCTCGGAGGAGGGGAATGCTAGTGTCTGGGCTAGGGGTATCCCCATGGCTGGGCTCTGGGGGGAAAAGGGTGTGGGTGTCTGAGCTGGGGGTGCCCCCACCTGGGCTCTGGGGGGAGGGGAATGTGGATGTCTGGGCTCGGGGGGCCCCATGCAGCCTCTCCAGCACCCCACAGCTGGAACTGGGTTGTCATAGGGGTTTCTTTAACTCTGTACTCGAGGGGAATCTTTTTTGTTGTTGTGTGTATTGTTGACATACTTGTTGACAGGTATTTTGAAATAAATTACCAAAATAATTGAGACCGGAGTGGTTATATTGTGTTGTTTTGACAAAATATGAAGAATTTTAAAATATTGTGGGCAGAATTTTTAATTTTTTAGCGCAGAATTCCTGCAGGAGTAATACTGTCAAATTTATAGCTCCTAAAGAGTTGTGTAGAGGCCAAACCTTGGTTCCATTTAAATCAGTGGCAAAACTCCAACTGACCTCAATGAGAGCAGAATGAATGCTCCAGTTTTAATATTGCTCCTGATTGTGTATGAGCTGTTTCAACATCACTAGTGTGTAGATGCCCACGTATTTAGAGGCAGCAGCTCTGTTTTGAAATTGTGACTATTCATATTCTTGAATCAGGAAGGCGTGCACTGAATAGTGAAACGTAAATAGAAGGTGAATCATAATGGACTAATGTACTGTATTTATGGCTAGTTGTATTCACCAGTATTTTGTACACAGATACATCACTGAATATGTACTTGGAGTAGTGGAAATTACTTTAACAAACTCAAAATAAATTTGGGCCAGGTTCACCTAATTGTGACAAAATGAATGCTTTTTGTGTGAATAAAAACAGACCCTGTTTATTCCCTTGCACATGTGGTACTTTCCTTTTGTGCTGTCATGCCCCTGAAACATTGAGTAAGAGGGGAAGGAAGTGAACCCTTGCCTTGTCATTCAATCCTCGCTAAATGCTTCAGCAACTTTCTAATGGATTCCAAAAGTGAAGAAGATGACAAATCTCAGTGATAAGTTCATTAGCAGGGACAAGAGGTTTCTGATTTGTTGATAGATGTTTAGAAAAGGTAATTAACACACTTAAGATGCTGTACATTGCACTGATTTTTTATTTTTTATTTTTTTTTATCACTGGCCTGATAATATTGAGAGGCCTGCCTGGAACTGCTGGAGCCTGCATGCATACAGACCTCATGAAGCACAGAGTATCAGACTCTCTGCTGTTAAAACACAGATTTCTACCATTCGAGCTAAAGGAGAATTTCCTCCAGCTTTTTATCTTTTGTAAGCCAGTCACTAGAGAGCACTAGTATGTATACACAGGGTATGGCAAGTACTCGGGGAGTGTCTTAAGTTCTTAAAGGGTTGGATAGGAATTAATAATTTTCTTTGACAAATCATTTTCATCTTCACCAGTGTATCTCTTCCTCTTGAACAGAAAGATGTAATTGCTGATGAAATCCAAACAGCAAAAGCAAGTTCATGCTCCAAGCACAAAATCTTTGAAAATCTTGCTGCCAAGGAAATATGCTGTAAATATCTAGACAGGAAGGTGGGACACTTGCCATCAGAAATTGCTGTTCTCTTTGCCACTGCCATCTGCCTTTGTCTGCGGAAAAAGAATCCTGACCTAGCAGAGGTAAGTGTTGTATGCCCTACTAGTCTTAGATACCAAGGTCTAAGCCACAGCACCCAAATGTGATTTTGTTATTTTTTTTAATGTCCACCAAGGTGAAGGACTTGGGCACTGATTAACTGCTTACCAAATGTTGTTGTTCTGAACAGGTGCATGAAATGATGAAAATGGCTGAACATAAAATAAGAGATCAGAGCCTTCTTGAAGGCAGCACTTTTTCTGGATTCTCCATTAATACCCCAGAAGAAACAGATGACGAGACAGCTAGTCACAATTATAGTTCTTCAGGTGATAGCAATGAGGACAGTGCAACAGCAAGGTCCCTGAAGTGTGCAAATTCATCCCCACCTTTACTAAGAGTCATGCCACCTGAAATGTACAATGGACAGATGTCACAGGTCCCTTGCGAATCGGATGAATCGAGTAGTTTTGTATGGGATCCTGAGGAGGGTTCTGCATATGGCCCACCTAGCAGTGGCTGTACTGATCCGGAAAATGCCACATCCTCTCATTCCGGGAGAAATGTTGAAATATGTACTGGTGGCTTCCAAGAAAAAAATGTGGCATCCAGTGAAAATAAAAAGACTTTGGAAATGGTATCTCCTGCAGAAAGAATGGTTTCTTCAACCCTTGACCCTTCATGTTCTTCACAAGGTAAATCTAGGTATTTTTTGGGAGTGAGAGGCTGAGTTAAGATCATTCAATATGTGACCATTAAATTATCATGACACAATGTCCCCAATCCTGTTACCATGACCACAAGATTTATATAAGGTGCTCAGCTACCATGGTGATAGGCAAAATATAAATGCCTAGACAGACTGATAGATCACTCCTGCAGTCTTTGAAAAACCTTCCTTTTATACATTTCAGCATATTTTGTCTCCTTGGTTATTATGTTACCAATTAATTTATAGAGGCAATTAAAATTATCTAGTTTTTCAATTTAATTTCTTGTTAGAAGTCAAATTTAAATGATATAGAATTGTTTCGCCTCTCCCAAATTATATGTAATATCAGTGTGTTAGCCACAGGTGAATTTTTGCTAAATATTTGGGCCTTTTTCCCCCCTGCAGGATTAGCCAAAGAAACCTCGTGGAAAATAAAGATCAATGATAAAAAAAAGAAGCTTATGGAAAATATTTTACTATATGAAGAAGAAAAGTTAAACAGCTCTGAACTCTTTGAATCTCAAACATGATTGAATTATCAACAGTGGCATCTTGGAAGAAGAAATTGGGAATCTTTTTCTGGTAGCAAAATGGTAAAAGCTAAACCACACACTTCATGTAAGGTTAAGTAGTATATTTTCAACAGACATGTTAACTCTCTTTAGAGAAAAAGAATAGCCACATATCAGGTAATTCCAAGAGAATGTCTGCTACAGTGTGGATTAAAGCAGAATGCAACTTTTACACCTCTAGCCCGATATAACGCTGTCCTCGGGAGCCAAAAAATCTTACTGTGTTATAGGTGAAACCGCATTATATCGAACTTGCTTTGATCCGCCGGAGTGTGCAGCCCTGCCTCTCTGGAGCGCTGCTTTACCGCATTATATCCGAATTCGTGTTATATCGGGTCGCGTTGTATCGGGGTAGAGGTGTATGATCAGAAAAATTAGCATTGTCCTCTTTCTCCTTGCCTTACTGTGCTGAAAAAAATTAAAAATTGCCAAACTGAGACAATTGTCTGAATTGGCTTAGGGCAAGCTCTGTTTTGCACTGCACTTCATAAAGCATTTGTGTACAGTATATTTTTTATGACAAATTAGGATCCTGCACACGCTACAGCAGGCATTCATTACATACTGAGTTGGCAGTACTCTGTAATATCCATTGCATCTAGTATTCACAGGGTGATCAATGGGAACTACTTTTCACTCTTTCAAAACAAAGAACTAAAAATGTACCTAGTTTCATATAATCTTATTCCACATTCTCGATTGTACTCCATATCCTAGAAGATGTGGTGGGTTTTTGTTTTTTAAGGAAAGTTCTCTGCTGAATTCTGTATGATTCCATCTCCAGCTGCATTGCATTGAAAACGGATGTTTGGACAATTTTACATCTCAATGATAGAACACTCTGGAACTGTACATATATGAATATGTAATATCAAACAGCTACACTGAGAGATGGTGTACACTGACTCCCTCTGTAGCCTTGAGAAAGTCATTTAATCTCTCTGTGCCTCAATTTTCTCATTTGCAAAATAGGGTTAATACCTCACTAAGCTGTTTGAGAGTTATATAGCATTTTACAAACATTAGTTAAGTGCTATTAATATGATTACTTGTTTCATACTGTAGCTTTTGTTGTAAATGTATATTTTGGATTTTGATATGATTCAATATTTTAATTTAAAACCTATTTAATTTTTTATGGAACTCTTGAGTTTGGATTTGTAAAGGGCCTGAGGCAATGATTAAAACAATCAGCTAAAGATTAATTAGTTAAAGGGCTGGATCTTGAAGCCTTTACTCACCTGAGTAGTCCTAATGAAGTAGCTGATTTCAGTGTGCCTGCTTACTTGATCAAGAGCTTCAGAATTAGGCCCAGTGTTTGTGATCACTTTGAAGAGGAAAAAAGCTAGAAATTATAATAGAAAGCATGGATGCTTCTCCTATTTATTTTCAAGAGGAAACCTCCTCAAGAACATGTGACATTCTTACTCCTTTTTTCTTTACCTTGTAACAGAGTCCTTTAATCCAGCGTAAGGAAATAAAACTTTATAATAGGGGGGAAAAAGGACCTTCGGAACCATATAGCTCAGCTTTCTGCTGTGCGTAACTGCTATTTCTGGGCCTGATGCTTCTAATATATACTTGAGGAAAATTCCCATTACAATTTGAGCAAGCAAGGAATGCAGGATTGGGCCTTGTATGTGATTCTTCCCTTTGGAATTATGGAAAGGTGTAATTTTCTTAGATGTACAATAAGGTCTCCACATTCAAGTCCCTCCTGAGGACCTAGTTCTATGAAGACTTCTACAAGAAACTAGCCAACTGACAATGGTAGGAGGAACTGTGGTAGACTATCTTAAAAAAAATCGCCCTTGTCCAAATACTGCCTTACAAAGTGTGGCAAGGCCAACTGTCAACGTGCATGATCTGCTCCAGTCCACTACCTTTCAGCTGCCTAGGGTGTTGTGTATGTTTGCTTTGGTCTTTTTATTGTGCAAGGCCTCATTCTTGCATTGGTAGCAGATTTCAGTGGGTGTCAGTTCAGGCATAACAGTCAATCCACACATTAAGAACATCAGAGTGGCGATACTGGGTGAGACCAAAGGTCCATCTAGCCCGATATCCTGTCTTCCGACAATGGCCAATGCCAGGTGCCCCAGAGGGCATGAACAGAATAGGTAATCATCAAGTGATCCATCCACTGTCACCCATTCTCAGCTTCTGGCAAACAGAGGCTAGGGACACCATCCCTACCCATCCTGGCTAATTGCCATTGATGGATCTATCCTCCAGGAACTTATCTAGTTCTTTTTTTGAACCCTGTTATAGTCTTGGCCTTCACAACATCCTCTGGCAAAGAGTTCCATAGACTGACTTTGCGTTGTGTGAAAAAATACTTCCTTCTGTTTTAAACCTGCTGCCTCTTAATTTCAGTTGGTGACCCCTAGTTCTTGTGTTATGAGGAGTAAATAATACTTCCTTTGTTTACTTTCTCCATGCCAGTCATGATTTCATACTTCAATCATATCCCTCCTTAGTCATCTCTTTTCCAAGCTGAAAAGTCCCAGTCTTATTAATCTCTCCTCATATGGAAGCCGTTCCATACCCCTAATCATTTTTGTTGCCCTTTTCTGAACTTTTTCCAATATATCTTTTTTTGAGATGGAGCGACCACAACTGCAAGCAGTATTCAAGATGTGGGCGTACAATGGATTTATACAGAGGCAATCAATATATTTTCTGTCTTATCCTTTTCTTAGTGATTCCCAACATTCTATTTGCTTTTTTGACTGCCGCCACACATTGAGTGGATGTTTTCAGAGAACTAGCCACAGTGACTCTTAGAGTAGTCACAGCTAATTTAGACCCATTACCCAATGCAGTATGAGAGCTTAAGTTTTTGGGGTCAAGGACCGCGCCTTCTATTTGTACAGCGCCTAGCACACTGTGGGCACTACCAGAACCAAATAAGTAAAATTTATTATACTTATCATTTGAAAGTCACAATCTTATACCAGTTCCTCAGGTAGATACCTACACTAGTAACTGATAGAAGTTCCTGGCTATAAGTGCCTAGATAATCAAATTACTAGTATCCATAAATATATTGTCTAGATATTTTCTGGTATTGAATTTATATTACTGGTTTAAAAATACAAAGAAAAAACGAAATGATATGGGCATTATTTTTTATAAATAATTGTCTGTTTAGTTTAAGATATTCACTAACTGTTCTGCAGTAATATAACCTGGATGTATAAACCTATTATTTTATACATTGGGGTATACAGTGGTTGCCTCTCTATGTAACTTGCTTAGGGTAATGTACACTGGAATTTTATTAAAATCTATATATTTTGAATATATTTTTGAATAAACTTGGGGGAAAACGTCCTTTCTGTAAGTCCTGCCTTTACTGTAAGATCTGTAGGACAGCAAAAATTGTTCCAAACCATCTATTTTGGCAACTCCTGTCTTCAGAGAGCAGCTCAAAGTATCCCCGCCTGTACAGAGTGCAATTATTATTTGTTTTGTAGTAGCACCGGGGCCCCAGTAATAGATCAGGGTTTCATTTTGTTAGGTGCTATGCAAACAAGGAAAGAGAGACTATGAAATGTACTAAATTTTGACACAATTGCTCCTTCATGGTGAATGTCACAGGCAGGTCACAGAATAGAAATGGAAAATAAGTGATGATTTTGGAATTAATGTCATGTAGCTAAGGACATTACAAGGGTGCAACTGAATGGAACACTAGGGCCTGAGCATCATTCTATGCCAGTGGTTCTCAACCTTTCCAGACTACTGTACCCCTTTCAGGAGTCTTGCATCCTTCCAAGTTTCACCTCACTTAAAAATTACTTGCTTACAGAATCAGACAAGAAAATACAAAGTGTCACAGCACGCTAATACTGAAAAATTGCTTACTTTCTGTATGAAATTTTAGTTTGTACTGACGTTGCTAGTGCTTTTTATGTAGCCTGTTGTAAAACTAGTCAACTGTCTAGAGCTGTGTTGATGTACCCCCTGAAAGACCTCTGTGTACCCCAGGGGAACACACACCTCTGATTGAGAACTACTGTTCTATGCTAATGACTGGTGATGAAGTTAAAAATTCATGGACATATTAGGCTAATTGCAGTCTCTTGTCAATATAATCTGAAGCTAAAAGTAAACGTAGATGTCCACTTGAAGTAGCATTTCAAATGGTTAAGCTAGGAGGGTATTTAAATATGTAATCTAAAAAGAAAGTATTACTGGCCAGCTTTCCAAAGCTACTGATTGTTCTAGACTCTCACATGCATTTTTTTGGTCTCAGAGTAGGCTATTTTATCTGCCCTCTGTATACAAACATTTTGCATCTTAAAATGAAACTTTAGTGTCACAAAACATGCATCTTATAAAATTAGCTATATATATTTTTTTTTTATTGGGCAGTGGTGAGAGGGGGGTGTATATCATACAAGCTGACATTTACTAAGTGTCACATTTATCCTTTCCTGGCCCCAATTTGCATTAGATATTATACAAACACCATCATTTATTTTAGTAACTAGTAACAAATTCTCTAAAGTAAGAAATTGAAACACATTATAAGGCCTTACACTGAAGTGAGAATACACAGAAAACCAAAACACACATGAAGTTGAAATATGTCAACCCTTAATAAGCAAAATAGTCTACTGCTGGCTATTACCGGTAGCAAGCTAAACATTTAGGACACAGTACTGCAGCGAGTACACATGTAAAATTCCCATTAAAGTCAAAAAGAACTTTGCCTGCTTAAGGATTTCAGGATCTATCCTTAAATAGTGCATTTTTAAGGAGAGAAAATAACTACAGTACCTTTAAGGGGGGAAAAATTGGCAGTAAATGATATATTGCCTCTCAATTCTGCCATTCTTTGATCAACTTTATAGAATTCAGGGTTTTTCATATACTGCTTCCAGTCCATTCACCCCTACACGCAGCTGGCTGGAGAATCTTGTCAGATGTAGCTGCCAATGGAAAATTTTGCTCAAAACCAAAAAAGCACAAGTGTGTGTGTAATGGACAGAAAAGAATAAAGAAAAAAAAGATAAAAGTGGGAGTAGGAAGAAGAGGTAATGGAATGAAGGACTGGTAAAGCAAACAGAAATTATAAAGAATTTTCAAAGATTGTAAAAGCATTAGCCCCGGTGCTGAAAATGTATCACTTTTATTTTGTATGTTATATTGTACATCATTCTTACATAAGCAGATGCTTGGGTGAGTATAAAAATATTTGTGCAGCTTCTGAGAAGATCAGGTGTCTTCTTAGGGACACAGCATATTTTGCTTTGCCAGTATTATTTTGTAATATGGTATTCAATCACCAGGAATTAGTTTAATAGCCTTTGATTATCACTCCAGCACTCACAAAGCCACATCTCCAAAACCTGACCCCAGAAACTTTTTATAATTCCACAAAGTCACACCATAGGGTTCAAGCCTGCACCATCTCACCTGTAAATATTCAGGCTAAGGTGTTGCTGATACATTAGGGTGACATCCAATACAGGGAGGAATTCTGAAAGGCGGGCTCGGCGCCTGCTGTGCAGTGCTTTTCCCATAGCTTTTGTCACCGGGCCTCGGCATATATAACACAGTAGCTCCTTTCCCACTGAACATTTTTTAAAAGCCACACGTTTATTTATTTATTATTCAACAGGAACGTGCACGATGGCCCCACAGGATCTTGCAAAAATAGGGTTACCATTTGTCCGGATTCCCCCGGACATGTCCGGCTTTTTCAGGTTAAAAATAGCGTCCGGGGGGAATTTGTCAATGTCCGGACTTCCCCTCCTCCCCCCCCCCCCCATGCAGAGCGTGCGCGCGGCTTACAAACCAGCCAGGGCTCCGACAGCCAGAGCCAGAGCCCTTCCTGCACTTCCCCCCTCCTCTCTCCTGAAACTTGACACCACTCCCCTCCTCTCCCTCCCCCTCCCTCCCTGCATTCACAGATCGCCGGCTGTTCGTCTGGAGCTCCGACCCTGCTCCCCTCCCCCGCTGTCGAGTGCGCTGCTCTGCAGCACAGTAAGGGGGCCGGGGGCCAGAGAAGCGGCAGGGAGGTTCTGGGGGGGGGGTAGTCAAGAGACAGGGAGCAGGGGGGAGGATTGGATGGGTCAGGGAGTTCGGGGGGGGCTGTCTGGGGGTTGGGGGTGTAAGGTTTTGTGCAGTCAGGGTACAGGTGGGGGGGTCTCAGGAGGGGGCAGTTAGGGGACAAGGAGCGGGGGGGGTGTTTGTGAGGTCTGGGGGGGCTGTCTGGGGGTTGGTGTAAGGTTTTGGGCAGTCAGGGTACAGGTGGGGGGGTCTCAGGAGGGGGCAGTTAGGGGACAAGAAACAGAGAGGCTTAGGTAGGGGGTGGGGTTCTGGAGGGCAGTTAGGAGCAGGGGTCCCAGGAGGGGGCAGTCAGGGGACAAGGAGCGGGGGGGGGGTCGAGAGTTTGGGGCGGGCTTTCTGGGGGGGGTGGATAAGGTTTTGGGCAGTCAGGGTACAGGTAGGAGGTAGGGTCCTGGGGGGCAGTTGGGGGGGGGTCTTAGGAAGGGGCAGTTAGGGGATAAGGAACAGGGAGGCTTAGGTAGGGGGTGGGGTTCTGGAGGGCAGTTAGGAGCAGGGGTCCCAGGAGGGGGCAGTCAGGGGACAGGGAGCAGAGGGGTTTAGATGGGTCAGGAGTTCTGGGGGGGGGCTGTCAGGGGGTGGGGGTGTGGATAAGGGTTGGGGCAGTCAGGGGACGGGTAGGGTCCTAGGGGGCCAGTTAGGATGTGGGGAAGGTCTCAGGAGGAGGCAGTCAGGGGACAAGAGGCAGGGAGGCTTAGGGAGGGGGTGGAGTCCTGGGGGGCAGTCAGGGGACAAGGAGTGGGGGGGAGGGTTGGGGGTTCTGAGGGGGCAGGAAGTGGGAGGGAGTGGAAGGGGCAGGGGCGGGGCTAGGACAGGACAGGGGCGGGGCTAAGACAGGGGCGGGGCTCCTCCCGTCCTCTTTTTTGATTGTTGAAATATGGTAACCCTAGCAAAAACCCACCCTGGGAACATTCTGAGCCACGCTCGCTCTCTGTGACTGTTCGTACGAGGTGTCCAGTGCAGGGCTAAGGACGGCCCACCTTTTTTTGAGGCACACAGCTCGATCCCACTCGGCGGGGCACGCGCAACCTGCACTACCGCACACACGGGAGCTCACCATTGACTGTGTGCGCATGGCGCGGGTTGAAGCCCGATGCTCTTCCCCCCGCCCGCGGGGCCACCAGCACGTGACACCGCCCCGCGACAGCCTAGTTCCCGCCACTTGCTCTCCCGCGGCGACCCAGCCTGATCGGCCCCGAGCGGAGGGGCGGGGCCAGCCGGTAGTAGACCCGCCCCTCCCGACCCGCGCCCTTTTTCGCAGCCTGTCCCCAGGTGATAATAACGTCAGGGCGGGCGCGCGCCGGGGCTCCAGCGGGCGGTAGGGGCGGGGCTGGGCTCACAGAGATGGCGAGGGGGCGGGTGGAGAGGAGGGGGGCGCCCCTGCTGGACCCTTCCCTGGCTCCCTCCATCCACGGCCCGCAGCCTGGACCCCCGCCGGGCGCATATCCCGAGCGGCCTGCCCCCGGCCCGGCCAGCGTAGCTCCCTCAGCCGCTGAGGCCTCTGGAGGGGGCTGCCCGGGGCGCGCTGCGGTGTTTGTGGGGGTGGTTGCTCGCTTAAACTCGGTCTTGGCTGCCCGTGCTGCGGGCTCGCCCCCCCGTCCCCCTTCGCTCGGCTGCCCTCGCGGAGCCGGGCTAACGGCTGCTCTCTCTGCCGCCCAGGTGCCGAGCCCCGATGGAGCCCGCCAGGCGCCGCAAGGCGAAGAGCGCCTGGGACAGCTGGTCAGACGGCTCCCCCGCCAAGCACCGCAAATGCTCCAAGGACGGGCCGCCGTGTCCGTCCTCCCGCCCCGGCTCCGCCACCGCGCACCCGGCAGAGGCCGGGAGCGCTGGGAAGCCAGCGGCGGGCAGGCGGGCGCGGACCTGGCTTTCCCCACAGCCCGTTTGCCAAGCGCTTTCTGCCGGCGAGACATCCAGGGCCGCGCTCTCTGCACGAGGCTCCTCCCCAGAGTCAGCAGACGCAGCAGAGGGGAGCAGCAGCAGCCTGGAAGAGGGGGGTAGGGGCTCTTCCCTTCCCAGGAGAACCCTGCTCAGGAAACATCCTGGCTGGGAAATTTCCAAGGCAGACATGGTCTCCATGCCCCGGAAATCCTTGAACCGGGAGGTATGTGATACACAGAAACGGCTGCAAACTAGAGGCAAAAGTTGACCGAAAAAAGGAGGCGCTTGACAAAGCTTTGAATGTTTTGGTGCGCTGTGAAGGAAGTATGTGTTTGCCCCCTTTGTGCAGCTCATTACCCGAGGGGGCCTTTTTCTATTGCAAACATTTTAAAAAAATGTACAGGTACAGATTCCAGGTTGAGAGGCAGATGAGTTTTTTGAGCCGCATTTCAGAAGGAGTTGAAGAAGGTAACAGTAGAGTGGCAGTGTTTTCACTTGGCCTGCCAGCCACTTTTTAAAAACACCACTCCTGTTTGGCCGGGGGCTGGCATCACACCCCAAGAGTCTTCACTTGTCTTATAATATATAGTGCTTACTATCGTGGTAAAAGTGTGTGTTGTTTTAATGTAGTGCTCAGAGTGGTAACCGTGTTAGTCTGTATCAGCAAAAACGAAAGCTTATGCCCAAATAAATTTGTTAGTCTCTAAGGTGCCACAAGTACGCCTCATTGTTTTTGCTCTGAAGCAAAGGTCAGTGAAGAGTGAAAGTTAAAGGTTCATCCTGTTGCACAGGCAAGTTTTGGACAACTGGCTTAATAATTTTTCTGGCCTCTCGTACAAAGCCCTAGTAAAAGTGTGTGTGTGTGTTTTAAGGTAACCTGCAAAGGGAGAAAATAGGTTTGTGCTATCTGTGTTTCTTCTTGATGTATAAAAAAGGTCTAAAAAGTTGGTTTGTTTTGACAGGATAGGGGTAAGGGAGAAAGATTTTTAGCCTGTTTTACCTTGGAAATATCAGGAGCATAGTAATTGCCATACAAAATCAGACAAGTGGATAATTTTATTTGATAGCCTGTCTCCAACTTCGGCCAGTACTAGATGCTCAAAGAAAGGTGCAAAAAACCCTTAATACTGTAGTAACTTGTCCATTAATGAAGTTTCTAGTTTAATCCTTGTTAGTGGTTATTTGTGCCTTGAAGCATGAGGATTTTCTATCCGTGTGTTTTTTTTCTTTAATGTAGCTACATGTTTTGATTGCCCATATTGATGTCTAATCCTTGATCCTACTAAATTCTTGGCCTCAGTGATATCTTGTGGCAGTGAGTTACATTGTTTAAAAGCGCATGTACACAAGGCATAAAGTTTTGGGTTTTTTAGGTAAACTCACTTCCACTGTCCTTGTTCCCTTGTATTGTAAAACGGATTAATCAGAGTGCCCGATTTATTTTCTCGTTACCTTTCATTATTAATTCATTTTGTACAACTGTCACATGTTTCCTGTTAGTTTAATTTAGAACTGTGTAAACTTTTCAATATCTCCCCTGGAAGTTCTTTCAAATCTTGTCTTCCTGTCTCTTACAGGAAAGGTGGAAGCTCCAGAAAAGTACGTTAAGAGCTTTCTTGACCTTTAGCTGAAGGGTTAGGATGTCAAATCTTTAACAGCTCTCTTTTCCAGCTGTTTCTTAAGCCTTTGTATTCAATATAGGAGTTAACAAAGCCAAACAAAATCCTAGAGTTTTAAATGGCCTGAATAAAAATCATTTTGGTTCTCTATCGGGTTTCACTTACTTTATATCTTTAATATTATAACCCAATTAATTATTTAGTTCTCTAGAGAATTTCAGGAAAAATGAGAGAGAGACAATCTGAATTTCTAAAGCAGTAAAACTCCTTTGGTGAAAAATCCTTTAGACCTTCAATTGACCTCAAGAAGCAAAATCCTATCATTTATTTTCATTAATATGCTTTGATCCATGTTTACAGAGACTGGCTTCTGGAGCTTAACATACTGGGTTTGTTTTTATATTAGCAAAGTTTAGGCCAAAGAGAGTTGGTCTAGCTGTGCAAATCAAAATATAATTTAGGTTGCAGCATGCCTGATTCTCTTAATATTATTTGAAAAGTGTATTCTTTTAATAGGCAAAGACTCCTATGGCTTGTTTTGAGTGGGGAGAGCATAGTTCCTGCTTGGAATGGGACCAAGCTGTTCCAAACAGTATCCTAATATGGCCTCTCTTGTGCTGACTAGTCTAAAGACACCTCCTGTGACACTACTGTTAGGAGACAGTTATTTTACTACAAGGGATAAGAGTGTAGTCCTCTGGAACAATGCAGAGACTATAGCAGCCCCCAGTGGGGAGAAATGATCCCCTACTACAGGGTTTCCACATTTTCTTGAATTATAGCTGGATTGGCAGCTTGCCAGAAGCCCAAGGGTGGCATTTACTTTGCAGAAAACGAAGCAGATTCTGGCCACTCTTTTCATAAGAGGTGTGGCCATACTCCAGCTCGTGCGGAGACTTTAAGGCTTTGTGGGTGGTGCTGTAAAATTTTTTAGGCTGCCCATCTCTGTTCTCTGTGCTTTAGAGGGATTCTTACCCTTTTATTCTCCCCACCCCCACAAAGTATACATGCTTTCTGATTAGTAAAATGTTTAGTACTTATGAGCACTTACATAATGCTGTTTCCTTTTTTATATAGCTTTATAAATCCAAGGGTGGTGCAGGCTGTAACCTCACACCAAGGACTGAAGGTAAAGGTGTCTCAGAAGAACAGACTGTGGATCATAGGAAGAAGAGAATGAAGGATCAGGGATCCACAGTAATATACCTTAAAGCTCTCCAGGATGCATTTGGGAAAACATTGGGGAAAAAGGTCAGAAAGGAGGCATGTACATCAAATGGAGATCAAGATCAAAGCCCCTGTCCTAGTAAAGAGCCTTGCAAATCAGATGGCAACTCAAGAAGTATCTGTGCAGTTTCAAGGCGTGAAGAAGATCAGCGACCTCAGCTAGATTCAGACAGACAGAAAACTTCAATAGATGAAAACAATGCTTGTGCTAGTTCAGTTAGCACTGGACAGAGTAACCCCGAAGAACAATATGTGAATTACCAAAGGCCAGATATTGCAGGACCCTCTCCAAAGCTTGTATTTGTGGACGAACACAATTCGAGTTCAGAAGAAGATTATGAGGTAAGTGTGTGTGAGGCCATGAAGTAGTGTTCCTTGACTAGGACATATCAAAACATACCATATATACTCGATCATAAGCTGGTTCGTTTATAAGCCAACCACCCCCCAAGATGGATAAGTAAAAATGGAAAAATTTTATGACCCGTTCATAAGCCGACCCTATAATGCAGGGGTCAGCAAACTTTGGCTCCTGGGCCATCAGGATAAGCCGCTGGCGGGCCGAGATGGTTTGTTTACCTTGGGTTCGCAGGCATGGAGGTAAACCTAAGTAAACAAAGTGTCCCAGCCTGCCAGCTGCTTACCCTGACAGGTCAGGACAGCAACTGGTGGGGAAATGTTTTGGGGAGGAGAAGCTGGGGGTCAGGGGAGTAACCGCTGTGACCACCCCCCACATGACCCCACCCCTAGCCTGGGAC